>NC_139597.1:390970-415970 GCF_946808225.1 Silurus aristotelis | reverse complement strand
GTAAGTATTGCTCAAGCTAGTGGAGTTTGGAAAAGAGACCGGGAATTCTGCAGGTTGGGAGCTGAGACAGTGTATAGAGGGAGTTTGGGGGTAGCCGGGGTAAAGGGATGTGACCTAGAAAGAGTAGGTGTACTAATCTCCAAGACCTTCCTTATTTAATTTTCCCACTTAGCATCGCTCCACAGGAAACAATCACCCACTGCCTTCTGGAGTTTATTAAAGACTGCTGGAAGAAGTCCTGCGCCATTTCTGTTCCTGCCTTAAATACAGAATAGAAAAGGGACAAGAAATAACTTCAGCAAACGCACCATGATTTATACATATACAAATATCAAACAACCCCAAATACCAAATATCTACATCCACTTCAACTCAGTCTTCTTAGTTTAAATCTCTTTAAGAAGTATTTATATACACACAGTCCCACGGTCCGAGTGATCAGGTCCAAACCCTGCTGAGATGAAGTTTGCTGTCGGTGTCCTTCTGAGCAAAACTCCAAAGGGCATGAAAAAGGAGTGTTAAAAGTGTCCCAATAATCCTCAGCAGCTCTCTTCCTCCGTCTCTTCCCCCGTTTATATTTACCTCCATCTGTTTTTCACACTGTTCAGGGTCGAGGTCAGAATTCTCCTGAATGTTGGTGATAATATTGCGAGAGCAGGACGGAACCGAGTCCATCAGCACATCGTGTCCATGGATTATTTCATTAAATCATTACATACATGTTCATAATGAAATGTGCAACATATGTGGCAGTGCAATAATCCAACAATAAATGTTAGAAAATAAATAAATAATAAATGTATTTAATAGAATTAAGGAAATGTGAAGTCGTTATACCAAGTAAGTCATTAGTTATTAAATCTTATGACTCACACAAGCTGAAATCCCAGTTTACATAACATTTATTTCATTATTTCATTTAAACACACACACACACACACACACACACACACACACACACACACACACCATATATAATCATGTATTCTATATGCATAAATGTGTCATGGAAAAGTTCATTTATTTCAGTGATTCAACTCAAATTGTGAAACTCGTATTAAATAAATGAAACACACACAGACTGAAGTCATTTTACGTCTTTGGTTCTTTTAATTGTGAAGATTTTGACTTCCACAAATTCACATCTCAGTAAATGAGAATATGGAGACATGCTAATCATCTAATCAACTCACAGCACACTTCAGGTCACGGGCCGAACAGGATAAATATTTATTGAACACACTAAAACAATGTTTTTTGAACATAAATATGAATAAATACAGACAGGAATATTATTCTAGAATAAATAAACAGCTCTCCAGAAAAATCTCTCCTGTGGAACACCAGACGTCTCACAGCTTCATCATGCAGCTCTTCAGAAACTCTCCCTCAGTAAATAACCTGCTGATGAGACTCTGATTTCTCCTCTGTTTTCACACCAGCTTCACTTTGGGATTGTTCTCTGGTGAAAAACATCTGCTAAAATGTGAGATTCTTCTTTAACTCTTCTACTTTCTGTATCTTCTGCTCTGCATTCAGGTTCTTCAGCTTCTCCTGATGTTTTGTCTCGTAGTTCCGTCTTAGATTCAGATCCTTAATTACAGTCACATTCACTCCACTAATAACACACACGTGTTTACCGCCAGTGTCAGTAAACATCTACTCAGAGTCAACTTTTCTCTTCACCACTGTGAGGCGCTGTTTCACAATAACTGTACAATAGGGTTAAATACATCAACAGAAGCTCCACTTGATTGACGCTGGAATGTTCTCAGGTAGTCTAGTGTTCGGTAAGGCAGCTGAAGCGATGCATTATGGGATCTGTAGTTTGTGTTTATCAGCGCTTCATATGGCCGGAACATTAATAACAATAATAATAGATCTTTATAAAATCATCTCGCGGGCCGGATATAATTGTACGTCGGGTCGGATTTGGCTCACAGGCCTGAGTTTCACACGTGATATAAAGAATCTCTGGCATATTGTTATGAGGAACATGAGAAACAAGAGACTAAAAAATGCCACAGTCTGATCTCCTCCGTGCCACAGTCTGATCACCTCCGTGCCACAGTCTGATCACCTCCGTGCCACAGTCTGATCTCCTCCGTGCCACAGTCTGATCACCTCCGTGCCACAGTCTGATCTCCTCCGTGCCACAGTCTGATCACCTCCGTGCCACAGTCTGATCACCTCCGTGCCACAGTCTGATCTCCTCCGTGCCACAGTCTGATCACCTCCGTGCCACAGTCTGATCTCCTCCGTGCCACAGTCTGATCACCTCCGTGCCACAGTCTGATCTCCTCCGTGCCACAGTCTGATCACCTCCGTGCCACAGTCTGATCTCCTCCGTGCCACAGTCTGATCACCTCCGTGCCACAGTCTGATCACCTCCGTGCCACAGTCTGATCTCCTCCGTGCCACAGTCTGATCTCCTCCGTGCCCAATTGAGGCAGTAATTAAAACAAAAGGTGCCTCAACCAAGTATTGAGTACAGATACAGTAAATAAACAGACTCTCCAGAAGACCAACAATTCACTCAAAATGGTTTTTTATTGGTCTTATGAAGTTTTCTCATTTTTGAGATGTGAATTGGTGGGTTTTTGTTAAATGTGAGACAAAATCATCACAAGAACCAAAGACAAACTACTTCAGTCTGTGTGCATTAAATTATTTGTAATATAAATGGTATCTGACAGATATTTCTATATCTATAAAATCTAAACATGAGCATGAATGCAGTTGAATTTTAATTGCTGTGTATCAGAAGTGCTCCAGAACAAACTGACGACAGATCTGCTCTATAAAGCTCCACTTCCTGAAGATCATGGAGCCTTGTGCAGTTTATCTGCCGATTGTGTAAAGGTTTACATTTATTTTTTCACCAGGTTTATAAATATTTATTACTGAATGCAGATGAATAATTTCCTGTTAAAATCTCGTGTTTTTATGTCACCTGAGGTAATTTCTAGGTTTATAGAAGTTCATTATTTCGACACTGATAAATTAAAAACAGAGCATTGAAGCAGGATGTACTTTCCATCCTCATGTCTGTAACACTGAATAAATCTGTTATGGTATTTAGCAGATTGGGGAAGTGGGAACTCGGTAATTGAGGTTCTGGTTTACTGATCAGAAGGTCGGGTGTTTGAGTCCCAGTATCTCCAAGCTGCCACTCTTAAGGCCCTTGAGCAAGACCCTTACGCTTCTGTACACCAGGGGCTGAGACCCTGAGCTCTGATCCCAGCTTCCTAACATCACTGGGAGTTTCCCCGTGCTGTAAAAGTGACACGTTCATTTTTTTTCTTCTTCACCTTTTCGGGCGGATGGTATTCGCAATCTCTCTTTTAGAAACTTCCTCTGAGCACACGACTTCCACGTTTACTCATTACGTTTTCCACACAGTTCAACTCCCAGTTCAGCCTCAACTGCTGCATTAGATTCCGCTTCACATCACTGACTTTACTGTTGCATCTTCCAAATGGTTTCTCATTTCTCCCTCTTCTCATTCTCGACTTCTCACACTGCTCTGAAATCTTTACGTGAACACACACTCAGGGGCCGCAGGAGTAGTGGAACTACATGCTTTTTATTTAGTTCATGGTTCATCGTAGTCGTTTGGACCTGGCACATGGTGAGCAGAAGTGAACTGCCAGTGACTTTCAAGTCAAAACATTTTATTTGTAGTGTTTTAATAATGGACTTTGTCTCAAAGCAGCTTCACACAGATTATACAGTTATAAAAGAATCATATATATAAGTTTGTTCTTTATAATTCTATCCCTAATGATCCAGTGGAGACTGTGGTGAAGGAAAAACTCCCTGAGATGTTATGAGAAAGAAAACCTGAGGGGAACCTCATCCTCATCCTCAGTGTGCAGTGATGGAGATTTAATGCAGACTGTAGCTGCTGTGCATCTTTCTACCCTCCAGGCTTCATGAGGAGGATAATAAGCTGCTGCTGATATCAGGAGAGATGATAACAGTTATAGTTTCACTTACAGTCTAATTAATGTCCCTGAGTCAAGAGTGAAGCAAAAGCAGACCTGAATAATCAAGCAGTTTTTATATCATGGAAATTCTTTTAATTTTGAGATCATAGGATTAAATTCCACACAGAACTCCACTGTTATAAACATTCGGCTTCAGTGTGCGACTCCTGAAATCCCTCCATGGCCAACAGCTCCTTCTGAAACACTGTTTGTAAATTGCTTTACTGATATATGATAATATTTACATTAAACTTCGCCATTCAGTCCATATGTGTCTTTTTTCCTGAACAGAGAAATGACTGCAGCAGGAAAACTCATCCTCGTTTACTGCCTGTTTCACGGTTTGTATATTGATTTTTCTCCGTTGATGAAACTGTTTATACTTCAGCAAAATCATTCAGTGTGATTAGTTTGTGTCCCTGTGGTAATGATTTATTATAGTTTGTGTCTATATCATTTTGTGCGTGTGTGTGTGTGTATGTGTGTGCGTGTATGTGTGCGTGTGTGTATGTGTGTGCGTGTGTGTGTGTGTGTGCGTGTATGTGTGCGTGTATGTGTGCGTGTATGTGTGTGTGTGTGTGTGTGTGTGTGTGTGTCTGCAGTTGTTTTGTGTAGAGAATTCTCCATCAGTCTACCAGAGAGTGTAGAAGGTCTGGGAGGACTCTGTGTTCTCGTACCCTGCAGTTTTGAGATTGAGGAGCAGTATGATGAAGATCTTCAGGGAAATCCTGCAGGAATCTGGTTAAAAGACGGCACTAATCATAACTATTATAAAGTCTTTAACTCTGGAGAACCTACAGAGAACACGATTAAAGGGAAAATAACAGGAGATCTCCTCATGAAGAACTGCACCACCATCTTCTATAACATTAGAAGGAAAGACAGTGGAGTTTATTACTTTAGATTAGAAGCTGCAGGACCACTGAGAAACACGTACACATCTTCATCAGTGTCAGTGAGAGTTGGAGGTGAGAGCTGCAGCAGTGTGTGTGTGTACAGTGTAACTGTAATTACACTCATGATGATCTGGAACACATTTCAAACTCATCTGTAATGTGATACTGTGTGTTTCTCAGCCTCTCCAATCAGTCCATCAATAACACTGTATAAGGAGGATCAGGAGAAGCTGGAGGACCAAAAGCAGGTGCTGGAGGGAACTTTAGTGAGGCTCATGTGCTCAGCTCCATCTCCTCCATGTCTCCTAAATCCTTCCACTTTCACATGGAACTTCCTGCCTGAGGAGGGAAGACAGGAGCAGAACCACAGCAGCAGCTTCAGCTCCTCTCAGCTGAACTTCAAAGCTACTCACCTTCATCATGGACGTGATTTCACCTGTACTGTCACCTACCAGCTCCAGAACTTCAACAAATCAAAACAGAGCTCTTTTACTCTACATGTTCTGTGTAAGTGCTGATTATTCACTTCATATTCATCTCATGTTTAATAACTCATGGAGGCTCCTAAATCCTGATCTTTCTCCTTCAGATGGTCCTAGAAACACCTCAGTATCAGCATCTCCATCTGCTTCAGTGCTTTTGGGGAGTTCAGTGTCTCTGAGTTGCAGCAGTGATGGAAACCCTGCAGTGCTGAACTACACCTGGTACAGAGAGAACGGAGAGCAGATAGGAACCGGAAACCATCTCACCATCAACACCACTGATTCTCCACACAGTGCTTTATACTACTGTAGAGCTCAGAACCAGCATGGAGATCACAACTCTTCTATCCACCTGGATGTTCTGTGTGAGTACTGCCCATGTTTTTAATTATGTTCACTATATAATGTAAGATTATTTATTGTAAAAATAATGTAAGAATTTTGCCAATTCAAAGGTTCCTGTTCTGGTTCTGAAACAAATAACCAGGTGGGAGGAAATGGCAAAATAAAGGAATAGAGCATTTATAAAGCAGATCAAATAACTTTTAAAAGAAGAAACTGTGACCTGAATTCTTTTTCTTTTCACTTTTCTTCTCTGTCTGATCACCCCGAGATTCTGGAGGTTTCTGAGCATTTTTACCACATGGAGTCTACTGTATTACTGCATTAAGAGCATGTGATCAATTTTAAAGAACTTGATTCTCACAGTACTTTGTGGACTTTCCAGGTCTGTTTATGGTCTGCAGTGTCTGCTCTGTAAAGCACTTAGTCAAGTCAAGTCAAGTCAAGTTTATTTGTATAGCGCTTTTCACAACAGACATTGTCTCAAAGCAGCTTTACAGAAAACAACAGTGAAGGTGAATGGTGTGCGTTTGTCCCTGATGAGCAGCCGTGGCGACAGTGGCAAGGAAAAACTCCCTTAGATGATATGAGGAAGAAACCTTGAGAGGAACCAGACTCAAAGGGGAACCCATCCTCATATGGGTGACATCAAAAGTTTGGTCATAAATCTTTCAACAATACAGAACAATTTGTGATCATCATAGATCCAGCATCAGCTTCTCCATGCCAGGGCCTTTAAACACTCGGCATCTACTTCTCCATGATCATCCATAGGTCCATAATCTTCACGAGGTGGGACGTGACTGGAGCTGGCCAAACCTCAGGAAGCCTCGGGATGGGGAGAGAAAGAGAAGCAGTGGAGAGGAATTAGCGTAGCTGCTGTTCATGATATTAACAGCACAAGTTGATAATGTGCATGTGATCAGATGTTCTGGAGCACAAGGTTGTGATGTGATGTGCGTGATGTGTGTTATGTGTAGGCTTTGCTAAAAAGATATGTTTTTAATCTACACTTAAACTGGGAGAGTGTATCTGAACCCCGAACACTGTCAGGAAGACTATTCCAGAGTTTAGGAGCTAAATGTGAAAATGCTCTACCGCCTTTAGTGGACTTTGCTATTCTAGGAACTACTAGAAGCCCAGAGTTTTGAGATCTCAGGGAGCGTGACGGATTGTAGCGTGTTAAGAGACTGGATAGATACATGGGAGCCAAACCATTTAGTGCTTTATAAGTGAGTAGCAGTAGTTTGTAGTCTATTCGAAACTTAATAGGAAGCCAATGTAGGGACGATAAGATTGGGGTTATATGATCGTATTTTCTTGACCTAGTAAGAACTCTTGCTGCGGCATTCTGAACTAACTGAAGCTTGTTTATTAATGATGCAGGACATCCACCTAGTAATGCATTACAGTAGTCTATTCTAGAGGTCATAAACGCATGGACGAGCTTCTCTGCATCAGATATAGATAACATATTTCTTAGCTTAGAAATATTTCTAAGGTGAAAGAAGGCTGTTTTTGTAACTTGATTGATGTGATTTTTAAAAGATAAGTTGCTGTCTAAAATAACTCCCAGGTCTTTTACCGTTGAACTAGTAGTTACAGAACAACCGTCTAAATGCAGGCTGAGATGCTGGAGCTTCTGTGTACTATTTTTTGGGCCGATGAGCAAAATCTCCGTTTTATCAGGATTTAATAGCAGAAAGTTATGGGTCATCCAATCTCTTATTTCTTCAACACACTCAGTTATGCGAGCTAATTGAGCTGTATCGCCTGGTTTGGATGAAATATATAGCTGGGTATCATCAGCATAACAATGGAAGCTAATTCCATGCCTTCTAATAATATTTCCTAATGGAAGCATGTATATTGTAAAAAGCAGGGGTCCCAGAACTGACCCTTGTGGCACGCCATAATTTACTAGCATTATCCTGGATAGCTCTCCATTTAAATCTACGAAATGGTAACGATTGGACAGGTAGGATTTAAACCAGCTTAATGCCTGTCCCTGAATACCGATGTAATTCTGTAAGCGATCGAGGAGAAGATCATGATCTATAGTGTCGAACGCAGCACTAAGATCTAGTAAAACTAATAGGGAGATGTAGCCTTGGTCTGAAGCTAAAAACAGGTCGTTAGTGATTTTAACTAGAGCAGTTTCTGTGCTATGATGGGGCCTAAAACCTGACTGAAACTCTTCAAAGATATTGTTCTCCTGCAAGTGGTTACATAACTGGGCAGCGACAATCTTTTCTAAAATCTTAGACATAAATGGGAGATTTGAAATTGGTCTGTAATTCGATAGCGTGTTTGGATCCAGATTAGGTTTTTTAATGAGGGGCTTAATAACTGCTAACTTGAGGGATTTAGGGACATGACCTAACGATAGTGAGGAGTTAATAATATTTAAAAGAGGCTCACCAGCTGTATATAACACTTCCTTCAGTAGTTTAGTGGGAATTGGATCTAACTGACATGTTGTTGATTTAGCTTTCATAATAGCATCATACAGCTCTTCCTGTCCTATACATGTAAAACAGTGTAGTTGTGGGGTTGTAAGTACGATTGTGTCAGGAGATGCTGTCAGAGGTTGAACTGCCACAATTGTTTTTCGAATGTTATCTATTTTTTCAGTGAAGAAATTCATAAAGTCTTCACTACTAAACTGTGATGGAACACATTTTTCAGATCCCTGATTTGTTGTTAATTTAGCGACTGTACTGAAAAGGAACCTGGGATTGTTTTTGTTATTTTCTATGAGTTTGCTCAGGTGTTTAGCTCTAGCAGCTTTTAGCGCCTGTCTGTAGCTAAGCATACTGTCTTTATACGCAATTCTAAATACCTCCAATTTAGTTTTCCTCCATTTTCTCTCCAGATTACGTGTTGTTCTCTTTAGGGCATGCGTATGACTATTATACCAAGGTGCAGGTGCTTGTTCTCGAACCTTTTTTAACCGGATGGGGGCAACAGTGTCTAAAGTGCTAGTGAGGATAAGGTCTATGTTGTTCGCCATCTCATCAAGATGATCAGCATTTATGGGTTTAATGTGAAACTGAGATAAATCAGGCAGGTTATTTATGAATCTGTCCTTAGTGGTTGGAATAATAGTCCTACCAAGTCGATACCGTGGTGAAACACGGTTAATCTGCTCTACCGGTAGTGTGTACAGTAGGAGATAATGGTCTGTGATGTCATCATTCTGAGGTAAAATATTTATATCAGTGACGTCTGCTCCGTGGGATATTATTAAGTCTAGTGTGTGGTTAAAACGGTGGGTTGGTCTGGTGACGTTTTGTTTACTTACACTCTGATGGCAGCTTGGCATGCAAACTTCAGTAAATCCAGGCAGTCATGTACCAAGAGCTTGCTGCAGACTCTGTCTCTTAAGGGCTTTTGTTACATTTGACGTACAGGCCTGAAGTTATTGAGAGCACCAGGATGTACTTTTTTAAGGTACAGGAACTATAGAGAAGGGGAAAGGCAGTGGCGCTTTACATCACAGCAGTACAAGGTCTTCTTCCCTCTAGTGCTGCAGGTTATACACTGGATAGTTGGTCAGGGTTTGTTGGTTGCTCCCAGTACATACAGCGTCTTTTAACAAGGAGGCAGAGAAAACAAAATTAGAGGAATTAAACACCCTGCCCAACACTCTCTCTTTCTCAGATGCTCCTCAGATCTCTTCCTCCTCCAGCTGTAACAGCACTCAGGATTTGATCGTGTGCTCCTGTGATGTTCATGGAAATCCAACACCTAAACTGGAATGGCATCTCTCTGGTCAAAATTCTTCAACCACCAGGGAACAATCTGTGAACAACATGCCCTCAAGAAGCTTCATCTTCATCCATCAGTCATTTGTGGATGACCTCACGGTGCAGTGTGTTGCCTCCAACACCCTGGGCATTCACACACAGCTCTTCTATATTAAGAAAGTTTCTCATCACTCTGAAAAAGGTTTGAACCACCAAGACCTCATTTAAACCTTCATTTTTCCCACTCATCTGCAGTTCTGTTTCATTCACTTCCATTCATTCAAAAATAAAGCAACAAAATAACATGCCAGCTGCACTTTCTTGTCTCTGTAATTAAATAATGAATTATAATAATGAAATAATTAGAGTAATTAAATAAACAATGACGTGCAGTTAGCATCCAAACAGTAGTGCAGATAAATTCAAGGAAATAAATGATATTTTGCTGCAGGCTTTACAAATACAATGTACAGGTAGAGGTGAATATTATGATGTATTCCAGCAATGCAAATGGAGATTACGGTAAGTGAAATCAATCAAAATGATGGGGCAGTAAGTTGAGGTAGAAGCAGCAGCATGAGGCGTGCAGTAGAAAAGCTCTATCTAAGTCGTATTAATGAAGATGGGACACCAGATGATGATCCTCTTCACTGTAAGCTGTTTTGTCATTATCTCTGACCAACCAACATATTATCATTACCAAACGTGATGGTGGAGTTGGATTTGTGCACGAGTAAACAGTTGGAGAAAAAAGGGGGCAGAGGAGAAGATTATAATGGCACTTCTTAATACACAGTGTTGCGTAGGGTGTTTAGGATGATGGTGAAAGATGTGCTGTTGCGATGCTGTTGGTCAGAAAGTCCAGAGTCCAGTTGTGGAGAGCAGAGTCGATACCAACTCTGAAGACCAAACTGATGGAATGAGTGTAAACACAGAGCTGAAATAAATAAATAACTCTCTCACATGGGGGTTGTGATTTTTTTAGGTGAGTCTGTGCAGAGTGAAGGGCTGAGGAGAATGTGTCCTCCACAAATCTGTTCTGAGAGGAAGCAGGCTGATGGGGAGCCACTGTGAGTCGTAGCAGGCTGGTTAAGGGAATGTTTGGAGAGTGAAAATCTAGATGCCTTGCCACATGTATTTATGCTCGGCATCCTGGATTCTCACTTTAAGTGCTGCTGATGCACTAGAAACTTCCTTCACACACTTCCTTCTTCATAAGAGTCTTTCATTAAAATGTGAGTAGTGAACACCTCTGTTAACATGGTGAAGAGCAGCATGGTGGTGTTGGGGCTGGTGTAGACCGCAGTGTCTGTAAGGGTGTGGGGAGAGCAGAGAGGTTTCTGCTCTCTCTAGCCACACTATTACCGCTCTCACTGATGATTCCATCTATTTCATGATGAAGGAGAAGTTGAAGAGTAGCAGCAGGGATGGTGATCAGATTGTGGGTAAAGGTAACATGTTATAGAACTTCAGTCCCATTGGTGTAAACGTGTATTTTCACCGCTTCTGGAACAGGAGACATTTTGGAAATATCTGGGAGTTGGTGCGATTGAATTTGCCAGGCAGCATCCAGATGTTCTGTCTGTAGAAGAATTCATTTTCTAGTGCAATGTTCATGTTCAACGTTCAATTATTTAGATATAAAGCACTTTATTTTTATTTTGTAACATTTTTATGTGGACAGAGTGTGTGTGTGTGTGTGTGTGTGTGTGTGTGTGTGTGTGTGTGTGTGTGTGTGTGTGTGTGCTTGTGTGCGCACCCGTGTGTGTGTGTGTGTGTGCGCGTGTGTGCATGTTTGTGTGTGCATGTGTGTGTGTGTGTGTTCAGGTGTAGATATTGTCTCAGTGCTGATTGGTGCTGCTGTTGGAGTGTCAGTGATGATGATGATGATGATGATGATGCTGTGGGCTCTGTTCCTGTATAGAAGGTGTGTTTAATTTTGACTGATATTAACATATAAATATTAGAATAAAGTTTATTACAGTTGGATTGAAATAAATGAAGATAATGAAGTGAAAAGTAATTTTCCCTCAGGAGACTGAATGTGTTGCAGTGTGCACGAGGAAACACGGCAGGACTCGGTGCAGATGATCGGGTTAGTGTGAACTGTCACATACAGATTGGAGATTTAGAGAACATTTAAATTTAAAATACTGAGTTTTCTCACCTGTTTATCTCCACAGGCTTTTGGACAGGAAGCAGATGGAGAGTGTGTGTATGAGAACAAACAGGTTTCATCAGAGTCACTCCATTACTCCACCATCATGTTTCAAAACCGAGCAGGAAATGAAATCAGGGGTCTTTCATCTCACACTGATTACGCCACCGTCCACCACGACTCCCAGCTCCACAATCAGGGAGGAGATTCAGAAACGATGGCTAAAGAAACAGAGCAGATCAAACACTCTGATGGAGATCATGCCGTTTACGCACAAGTTAAACCCCAGAAACGGCAAAAGATTTGAAAAAAATCACATTTATTTGGTGACATGACAAAAACATCAGAAAAACAGCAAATCATCATGCACACATCTGGTTTGTTTTATGTGCTTCTGATTATATCATAAGTTTCTGATTTTTATTGTGTTTTTGATATAAATATATTTTTTCTAATATGTGTTTATTGGCATTTCATCATTTTCCTGATTCCTCTTTGATTCATGTCTAAAATTTTGTTTGAGAAATAAATATATCCGATTAGCAGTGTGTAATGTCTCATTTTACTCCTCCTTTACACACACACACACACACACACACACACACACACACACACACACACACACACACACACACACACACACACTGTGTTTTACATGTTGTGTTTTATATTTACATTTACGTTTACATTTGTGGTATTTAGCAGACGTCCGTGTCCAGAGCGACGTACAAAAGTATACAATACAATATAAATATATTGTGTTGTGCTTTATATGTTGTGTTTTACATGTTGTGTGTTGTGTTTTACATGTTGTGTGTTGTGTTTTACATGTTGTGTGTTGTGTTTTATATGTTGTGTGTTGTGTTTTACATGTTGTGTGTTGTGTTTTACATGTTGTGTGTTGTGTTTTACATGTTGTGTGTTGTGTTTTACATGTTGTGTGTTGTGTTTTATATGTTGTGTGTTGTGTTTTACATGTTGTGTGTTGTGTTTTATATGTTGTGTGTTGTGTTTTATATGTTGTGTGTTGTGTTTTACATGTTGTGTGTTGTGTTTTATATGTTGTGTGTTGTGTTTTACATGTTGTGTGTTGTGTTTTATATGTTGTGTGTTGTGTTTTACATGTTGTGTGTTGTGTTTTATATGTTGTGTGTTGTGTTTTACATGTTGTGTGTTGTGTTTTATATGTTGTGTGTTGTGTTTTACATGTTGTGTGTTGTGTTTTACATGTTGTGTGTTGTGTTTTATATGTTGTGTGTTGTGTTTTATATGATGTGTGTTGTGTTTTACATGTTGTGTGTTGTGTTTTATATGATGTGTGTTGTGTTTTACATGTTGTGTGTTGTGTTTTACATGTTGTGTGTTGTGTTTTATATGATGTGTGTTGTGTTTTACATGTTGTGTGTTGTGTTTTATATGATGTGTGTTGTGTTTTACATGTTGTGTGTTGTGTTTTACATGTTGTGTGTTGTGTTTTATATGATGTGTGTTGTGTTTTACATGTTGTGTGTTGTGTTTTATATGTTGTGTGTTGTGTTTTATATGATGCGTGTTGTGTTTTATATGATGTGTGTTGTGTTTTACATGTTGTGTGTTGTGTTTTATATGTTGTGTGCTGTGTTTTACATGTTGTGTTTTATATGATGCGTGTTGTGTTTTATATGTTGTGTGTTGTGTTTTACATGTTGTGTGTTGTGTTTTATATGTTGTGTGCTGTGTTTTACATGTTGTGTTTTATATGATGCGTGTTGTGTTTTATATGTTGTGTGTTGTGTTTTACATGTTGTGTGTTGTGTTTTACATGTTGTGTGTTGTGTTTTATATGTTGTGTGTTGTGTTTTACATGTTGTGTGTTGTGTTTTATATGTTGTGTGTTGTGTTTTATATGTTGTGTGTTGTGTTTTATATGTTGTGTGTTGTGTTTTATATGTTGTGTGTTGTGTTTTACATGTTGTGTGTTGTGTTTTATATGATGTGTGTTGTGTTTTACATGTTGTGTGTTGTGTTTTATATGATGCGTGTTGTGTTTTATATGTTGTGTGTTGTGTTTTATATGTTGTGTGTTGTGTTTTACATGTTGTGTGTTGTGTTTTATATGTTGTGTGTTGTGTTTTATATGTTGTGTGTTGTGTTTTACATGTTGTGTGTTGTGTTTTATATGTTGTGTGTTGTGTTTTATATGATGCGTGTTGTGTTTTATATGATGTGTGTTGTGTTTTACATGTTGTGTGTTGTGTTTTATATGTTGTGTGCTGTGTTTTACATGTTGTGTTTTATATGATGCGTGTTGTGTTTTATATGTTGTGTGTTGTGTTTTACATGTTGTGTGTTGTGTTTTATATGTTGTGTGCTGTGTTTTACATGTTGTGTTTTATATGATGCGTGTTGTGTTTTATATGTTGTGTGTTGTGTTTTACATGTTGTGTGTTGTGTTTTACATGTTGTGTGTTGTGTTTTATATGTTGTGTGTTGTGTTTTACATGTTGTGTGTTGTGTTTTATATGTTGTGTGTTGTGTTTTATATGTTGTGTGTTGTGTTTTACATGTTGTGTGTTGTGTTTTATATGTTGTGTGTTGTGTTTTACATGTTGTGTGTTGTGTTTTATATGATGTGTGTTGTGTTTTACATGTTGTGTGTTGTGTTTTATATGATGCGTGTTGTGTTTTATATGTTGTGTGTTGTGTTTTATATGTTGTGTGTTGTGTTTTACATGTTGTGTGTTGTGTTTTATATGTTGTGTGTTGTGTTTTATATGTTGTGTGTTGTGTTTTACATGTTGTGTGTTGTGTTTTATATGTTGTGTGTTGTGTTTTACATGTTGTGTGTTGTGTTTTATATGTTGTGTGTTGTGTTTTACATGTTGTGTGTTGTGTTTTATATGATGTGTGTTGTGTTTTACATGTTGTGTGCTGTGTTTTATATGATGCGTGTTGTGTTTTACATGTTGTGTGTTGTGTTTTATATGATGTGTGTTGTGTTTTACATGTTGTGTGCTGTGTTTTATATGATGCGTGTTGTGTTTTACATGTTGTGTGTTGTGTTTTACATGTTGTGTGTTGTGTTTTATATGATGTGTGTTGTGTTTTACATGTTGTGTGTTGTGTTTTATATGTTGTGTGCTGTGTTTTACATGTTGTGTTTTATATGATGCGTGTTGTGTTTTATATGTTGTGTGTTGTGTTTTACATGTTGTGTGTTGTGTTTTATATGTTGTGTGTTGTGTTTTATATGTTGTGTGTTGTGTTTTACATGTTGTGTGTTGTGTTTTATATGTTGTGTGTTGTGTTTTACATGTTGTGTGTTGTGTTTTATATGTTGTGTGCTGTGTTTTACATGTTGTGTTTTATATGATGCGTGTTGTGTTTTATATGTTGTGTGTTGTGTTTTACATGTTGTGTGTTGTGTTTTATATGTTGTGTGTTGTGTTTTATATGTTGTGTGTTGTGTTTTACATGTTGTGTGTTGTGTTTTATATGTTGTGTGTTGTGTTTTATATGTTGTGTGTTGTGTTTTACATGTTGTGTGTTGTGTTTTATATGTTGTGTGTTGTGTTTTACATGTTGTGTGTTGTGTTTTACATGTTGTGTGTTGTGTTTTATATGTTGTGTGTTGTGTTTTACATGTTGTGTGTTGTGTTTTATATGATGTGTGTTGTGTTTTACATGTTGTGTGTTGTGTTTTATATGTTGTGTGTTGTGTTTTATATGTTGTGTGTTGTGTTTTATATGTTGTGTGTTGTGTTTTACATGTTGTGTGTTGTGTTTTATATGTTGTGTGTTGTGTTTTATATGTTGTGTGTTGTGTTTTACATGTTGTGTGTTGTGTTTTATATGTTGTGTGTTGTGTTTTACATGTTGTGTGTTGTGTTTTATATGATGTGTGTTGTGTTTTACATGTTGTGTGTTGTGTTTTATATGTTGTGTGCTGTGTTTTACATGTTGTGTTTTATATGATGCGTGTTGTGTTTTATATGTTGTGTGTTGTGTTTTACATGTTGTGTGTTGTGTTTTATATGTTGTGTGCTGTGTTTTACATGTTGTGTTTTATATGATGCGTGTTGTGTTTTATATGTTGTGTGTTGTGTTTTACATGTTGTGTGTTGTGTTTTATATGTTGTGTGTTGTGTTTTATATGTTGTGTGTTGTGTTTTACATGTTGTGTGTTGTGTTTTATATGTTGTGTGTTGTGTTTTATATGTTGTGTGTTGTGTTTTACATGTTGTGTGTTGTGTTTTATATGTTGTGTGTTGTGTTTTACATGTTGTGTGTTGTGTTTTATATGATGTGTGTTGTGTTTTACATGTTGTGTGTTGTGTTTTATATGATGCGTGTTGTGTTTTATATGTTGTGTGTTGTGTTTTACATGTTGTGTGTTGTGTTTTATATGTTGTGTGTTGTGTTTTATATGTTGTGTGTTGTGTTTTACATGTTGTGTGTTGTGTTTTATATGTTGTGTGTTGTGTTTTATATGATGTGTGTTGTGTTTTACATGTTGTGTGTTGTGTTCTATATGATGCGTGTTGTGTTTTATATGTTGTGTGTTGTGTTTTACATGTTGTGTGTTGTGTTTTACATGTTGTGTGTTGTGTTCTATATGATGCGTGTTGTGTTTTACATGTTGTGTGTTGTGTTCTATATGATGCGTGTTGTGTTTTATATGTTGTGTGTTGTGTTTTATATGATGTGTGTTGTGTTTTACATGTTGTGTGTTGTGTTTTATATGATGTGTGTTGTGTTTTACATGTTGTGTGTTGTGTTTTACATGTTGTGTGTTGTGTTTTATATGATGCGTGTTGTGTTTTATATGTTGTGTGTTGTGTTTTACATGTTGTGTGTTGTGTTTTATATGATGTGTGTGTTGTGTTTTACATGTTGTGTGTTGTGTTTTATATGTTGTGTGTTGTGTTTTACATGTTGTGTGTTGTGTTTTATATGTTGTGTGTTGTGTTTTACATGTTGTGTGTTGTGTTTTACATGTTGTGTGTTGTGTTTTATATGTTGTGTGTTGTGTTTTACATGTTGTGTGTTGTGTTTTACATGATGCGTGTTGTGTTTTACATGTTGTGTGTTGTGTTCTATATGATGCGTGTTGTGTTTTATATGTTGTGTGTTGTGTTTTATATGATGTGTGTTGTGTTTTACATGTTGTGTGTTGTGTTTTATATGTTGTGTGTTGTGTTTTATATGATGTGTGTTGTGTTTTACATGTTGTGTGTTGTGTTTTATATGATGCGTGTTGTGTTTTATATGTTGTGTGTTGTGTTTTACATGTTGTGTGTTGTGTTTTATATGATGTGTGTGTTGTGTTTTACATGTTGTGTGTTGTGTTTTATATGTTGTGTGTTGTGTTTTACATGTTGTGTGTTGTGTTTTATATGTTGTGTGTTGTGTTTTACATGTTGTGTGTTGTGTTTTACATGTTGTGTGTTGTGTTTTATATGTTGTGTGTTGTGTTTTACATGTTGTGTGTTGTGTTTTACATGTTGTGTGTTGTGTTTTATATGTTGTGTGTTATCAGGATCTGGGAGAATTCTGTGACTGTGCTTCTGTCTGTGTGTCTGTCAGGTGGAAGAACGTGCCGGAAACCGAAATGCAGTAAACGAGTTTTAATGAAGCAACACAGGGCAAAAGCAGAAAACAGTAAACAAAAGCAAAGCTCCGGGATAGTAAATCCTGGTGATTGCAATGAACTGGCAAAAGCTCAAAAAGCTAAACAGAGTCCCATAACTATGAAACCAAACTCTACATGTAGTTAGGGTAGCTTGGGTAGTCCAGCAGTGTTCATCAGCCTAACACTGCCTCATCGGGGCATTGAGCAGTCAAAGGGGTATACGGCTTGAGGAGTGACACTTGGAAGGTGGGGTGAATCCGATACTGCGGGGGGAGTTCCAGCCGATATGCCGCCTCGTTTACCTGCCGTTCGATCCTGAAAAGCCTGATGTAACAGGGGCTCAGTTTCTTGCAGAAGAGCCGCAGTCGGAGGTCTCTGGTGGACAGCGGGTCCCCGGGCCTGTAAGATGGGGCCCCCAATCTCCTTGCATCTGTGTGTCGCCGAGTCTCCCTTAAAGCCCTGCGTAGTTGGGTGTGTGCATCCTCCCATGTCCTGACACTCTCCCGGAACCAGTGGTCCACTGCAGGCAGGTTGGATGGCTCATTGGATCTATGTAAGCAACTGTTCTCTTTGATGAAGATGAACAAAACATCACTCACTGATGAACACTTCACTGAAACCTGAGGATTTCCTCAGCTCACAGCCTAAACCCCAGACATTGATGCACTTGTATCTAAGAAGAGATGCAGGTGTCTGACTTTAACCAATCAGAGTAAATCAGAGTGTAGCAAACTGAGCTTTAATTAATTTTGTCTTTATGCACTTTTTCTACTCCAAGGCATGGACTGTTAATGGTTGAAAGAATGCTTTTTTTAATTGAAGGAAATTATGATTCATTTTGGTTGTGTTGTTGGCCTGTGAAAAAAAGATTTACATTATTAAGGAATTTGAAAGGCTACAGATATATATATATATATATATATATAGAGAGAGAGAGAGAGAGAGAGAGAGAGAGAGAGAGAGACATAATAAGAAACGAATAACAATGATGTGTGTTTTATTTCAAATTTAATTTCTCATGTGTTTATAATATTAGGCTACGCTCACACGGAAACGATCTGAAGAGAAAACGCAAAAGTGGCGTTGCGTTATCACTTTTTATTCTGCGATTAGACGAGCGTTATGGGGGGGAAATCTGCGTGCATATGGTGACACAAAAATGTGTGAAATTCGATGTAGTATGCACTCCAGGCGGCTAGGTGGCAATGTGAAGCACTGCCACACAACAACACCAAGTCTGCGCACCTGCATACAACCTTCCTCCCACTTCTCAAAAAATCTAATCTAATCAAATCAAATCAAATTTTATTCATCACATACACATACATACAGGGTACGACATGTAGTGAAATGTTTTATACGATGGTCCGGCATGAGGGAATAGGATGGGGGAAAAGAAAAGGAGGCAGATAAATAAGTATAAGGTATAAGAAAAACTATTAAAATGAAATAAAATAAATAAATAAAATAAAATAAAAGAATATAAGGTATAAAGATATATAAAAGGATAATGTATGAAACAAATATACATATAAACAGTAAACAATGTGTAGTGAAAAATGTAAACAAAATAAAAATGTAAACAATAGGCAATTTGTGGTGGGTTGTCCATAAAGTGTCCGTGTGCGGTATGGTGTGGTGTAAAGGTCCGTAAAGTGTCCATGTGCAATATGGTGCAATATGGTGTGGTATGAATAAAATAAAAAGCGCACTGTGCTGTGCAAGTCCAGAGTTTAAAGTGTCGTGGTGCGAATGGTGAGATATGTTTAAAGTGACGTGGTGCGAAGGTGAATATATGTACAGAGAAGTGTGATGATGGTGGAGAGAGTGGGCCAGTTTTTAGATCCTGGGTGTTTCCTGGTTTAAACACCGGATGGCCTGCGGGAAGAAGCTCCTCCTCATTCTCTCTGTGTTCGCTTTCAGGGAGCGGAAGCGTTTTCCTGAACGCAACAGAGAAAAGAGTCCATTGTTGGGATGGCTGAGGTCCTTCATTATCTTCCTAGCACTTGTCCAGCACCGCATGCTATAGATGTCCTGCAGGTTAGGGAGCTCAGTGTGGATGGTACGTTCAGCTGAACGCACAACCCTCTGGAGGGCTCGTCTGTCCTGAACCAGGAAGTGATGCTACCCGTCAGGATGCTCTCAATGGTGCAAGTGTAGAAAATCTTAAGCACCTGAGAGGGTAGTTTAAAGTCCCTTAAGCGTCTCAGATGGTACAGACGCTGCCGGGCCTTCTTCACCAGGGTGTTGGTGTGACAGAACCAAGACAGATCCTGTGTGATGTTAACACCAAGTTACCGGAAACTGTCCACTCTCTCCACTGGGGTCCCGCTGATGTTTATAGGTTTGTATGACCGCTCCTGCTTTGTGCTGAAGTCCACGATCAACTCCTTAGTCTTGCTGACGTTCAGGAGAAGGTTGTTCTCCTGGCACCATCTCTCCAGGTTTTTAACCTCCTGTAGGTAGGCCGTCTCGTCGTTGTTGGAGATCAGACCCACCACAACAGTGTCGTCAGCAAACTTGATGATGGTGGTGGAGTTGGATGTGGCCACACAGTCATGTGTGTACATTGAGTAAAGCAGGGGGCTCAGAACACAACCCTGGGGGGCGCCAGTGCTGAGGGTGAGGGTGGATGAGGTGTGTTTTCCCACCCGTACGGCTTGTGGTCTATCTGTCAGGAAGTTAGAGATCCATTGACACAGCGGCTGGCTGAGTCCCAGGACCTCCAACTTAGAGGTGAGTGTGGAGGGAATTATGGTGTTAAACGCTGAACTGTAGTCCACGAACAACATCTTTGCATAATTCCCATTTCTTTGGTCCAGGTGGCTCATCGTGGTGTGGAGAAGATGAGCAATGGCGTCCTCAGTAGAGCGATTCTATCGGTACGCAAACTGTAGAGGGTCCAGTGTGTCTGGTAGTGATGCAGTGATGAAGTCTCTGACCAGTCTCTCGAAGCACTTCATCACTACTGAGGTCAAGGCTACAGGGCGGTAGTCGTTAAGGCAGGCGGGCTGGGGTTTCTTAGGGACAGGAACAATGGTGGACTGGTGAAACATGAGGGGACAACAGACTGTTCCAGTGAGAGGTTGAATATCTCCGTGAACACCGGTGCTAGCTGGTCAGCGCAGGCTTTCAGAACCCGGCCTGTGATGCCATCTGGTCCTGCTGCCTTCCTGGTATTCACTCTCCTGACGTGAGGTCTCCTCACGTCATGCTCCTAAATGGTGAACGTGTTTACCTCTCCGGCTCTCTCGGCGTGCACGCTGGTTGTGCCGCTAGCGTGGTTAGCTGCAGCCTCGAAACAAGCGTAAAAGGTGTTTAGCTCGTCTGCCAGAGAAGCGTCCGCATTGACCATTCTAGAAGATGGTGTTTTATAGTCCGTTATTGTTCTTAGTCCCTGCCACAGGTTCCTAGAGCCACCATGTTGAAACTGTGACTCTAGTTTCCTCCCGTAGCGCCGCTTTGCTTCCTTCACCGCTCTGCGAACACTGTAAGACGCAGCCTTGTATTCATCCATGTCCCCGGTGGCAAGCCCTGTGTTGTAGGCAGCGGAGCGGGATCTCAGAGCGACGCGGATGGTTTTATCCACCCACGGCTTCTGGTTGGGAAACGTTCTGATAGTGGTTTTCTGCACTGTATCATCAGCTAGTTTCCCGATGAATCCCACAACCGCTTCGGTAAACATGTTGACGTCATCAGAGCTGCGCCGGAACATGTCCCAGTCTGCGTCATCCAAAGCGTCCTGCAGAGCGGCCACCGATTGTTCAGTCCAGCGCGCGACCTCCCTCTGAACCGGAGCTTCCTGTTTCAGCCTTTGTTTGTAAACAGGCATGAGGAAGATGGCGGCATGGTCCGATTTCCCAAACGGTGGACGTGATTGTGCCTTGTAGCTGTTCTTGAATGCCGTGTAACAGTGGTCCAGTGTTCTTTCGCCCCTGGTAGGGCAGGTGATGTGCTGATGAAAGTTCGGTAGTGCGCGCTTGAGGTTGGCACTGTTGAAATCTCCGACCACAATGAGCGCAGCGTCCCGATGCTGTGTTTGGTGAAGAGTTATTGTCTCGTGTAAATCCCATACTGCAGTGTCCGTGTCCGCTTGAGGTGGAATATAAACGGCACTGACAATGACCGAACTGAATTCCCAAGGTAGATAGAAGGGCCGACATTTGATGGTCAGTAGCTCCAGATTTGGTGTGCAGGAGCGTGAAAGAGGAACGATGCTCGCGCTGTCGCACCAGTGGTTGTTCACCATCAGACACACTCCACCTCCTCTTGACTTCCCCGACTCCAGTGTTCTGTCCATGCGGTAAACCGAGAAGGACTCGGCCGGCTGGATGGCGTGGTCCGGTACCGCTGGGTTCAGCCATGTCTCGGTGAAGCAGAGAAGGTTGCAGTCCCGAATGTCTCTCTGGAACTTGACCCTTGCCCTGAGGTCGTCGAGCTTGTTCTCCAGTGACTCGACGTTGGCTAACAGGATACTAGGTAAGGGAGCGCGGTGTGCGCGTGCCCTCAGCCTGTTCCTGACGCCGGCTCGTTTCCCTCGCGGACGCCGGTACGGGTCGCGTCCTTTGTTCACCCTCAGGATCTCGCTCAGCCAGCATGGGTCCGGGTTTAAAAACGGCGAAAGGTGAGTGCATTGTACACCAATAGATATAAGAGTGTCTCTGTCATATCTAATGATGTCCATCTTGTGTAGATGGAAGTGTAACTACTTAAATAAAAGTATAAAATAAACAAAAAAAGAGAAAACGTAGCCGGAGCAGTCGTGACGGCAGCCGACCTCACCGGCGCCATCTTGGAATCTGGAACTTCTCTCCCCAGTAGCGCGAAATCTAAACACAATGGCGAAGCGAACAGCAAAAGCTGTCTGGACAGACGAGGAGGTGGAGTTATTGCTCCAAACAACCTTAAATTACAAAGGCACAACAGACGTATGGAAATAATCCGACATGTTTGTTATTTTCCTGTACTGGTGCATGCCTGTGACGTAAACACGTACGCGACGAGAGCCACCGTGAGCAGATTTTTGTGTTTTTACCCTTTAGACGGGAACGCGACGGTGGAGCTTTTTTAAATTTTCCACTCTGGAGGGTGGTTTCACTTTTTTGCGTTTTTAAGCCCCATAAACGCCGTCGCCATCTAAACGAAAGGCACATCTGATAAAATATTTTTACGTTTTCACCCGCGAGCGTTCTTGTGTAAACAGGGCCTTAAACTTTGGTTGTTCCAGATTCAATGTTTATGCAAAACTAAAGTTTGTTTTCATATGAAAAGGTTTAACACTACACATCTGGAGAGACGGAAAACATGCACAATCGCAGTCAATTTTTCGTTTGGCCCGCGACTTCGTCCCTGTTTTTAATTTTGGCCCCTCTGTGAATTTGGGTTTGACACCCCTGATCTAGAGTGTAACGGATTGTTGATTCTAGACATTCAGTGGTCCAGTCGAGCTCTGTGGGGTCAGACGGAGATTTTAATAATGTCGACAGTTCTGGAAGATTATTGATAAAACTCGGTGCTGTAGCTGATGTGAATGTACGAGGTACTAATGCAATGACTGAGGCAGATTTTAAAAACGATGAGGTAATGATCTGAAAAAGCTTCGGACTGTGGAATTATGATTTTTTATATTGAATCCAAATGTTACTATGAGTGGGTCCTATAACATTCTGATTAATTCCTACTAAATCTAGAATGGACACCACTGCTGCTCTTAAGGAGTCTTCCTGGTTCTCAAAATGGATATTAAATTGTACAGCTGAAAACACAGACAGAAATCACGCAGAACCTCATTTAGCTTCCTGTAAGCACCTGTGGGAGATAGTAGAGGCCCACAATCTCTGTGACATTTGGAGAAATCCAAATAAAAAACAGAGACAGTACATATGGGCCACTGCACAGCATTCCCCTCCTGCTCGTATGCAGACTTGTCGCCATCTTGGATGAGTCCGATGAGCGTGGTGTCATCTGCAAATTTCAGGAGTTTTACAGTTGGGTCACTTAATGTGCAGTCTTTTGTATAAAGGGGAGAATAGTAGTGGGGAGAGGACACATCCCTGAGGAGCACCAGTGCTGACTGTACGAATACCAGAGGTAATACCTCCCAGTCTCACCTGTTGTTTCCTGCCTGTCAGGGAGCTGGTGATCCACTGACAGATGGCAGGGGATATAGTGAGGTTTAGGAGTTTGGAGTAACACACACAACACACACACAACACACACACAACACACACACAACACACACAACATATGTGTCAAATCCTTCACTTTTTTTAATGTTTAATGTTTTTCAAACTGAAATCTCACATATATTTGGATGTAGTTCTTGGTTGAAACTCGTTTGGCAGCAGTTCCAGTCTCGAGTCTTTTTGAGTTCGACTGTGGATGAGACAGAGGGAGTCAGTGATGGAAACATGACTGAGAACAGAGACATTCCTGATCACCTGATCATCATCATCTTTTCTCTGCTTGTGTTCTATATGGTGGATCTTCAGTCTGGATTCATTTATTAGAGAACAACAGCTGAAATTCATTTTGTATTAATATATATATATATATATATATATATATATATATATATATATATATATATATATATATATAATATTTATATTTACCATTTTTATTAATATATATATATATTATATTTATATTTACCATTTTTATTAATATATGGAACGTTTAGAACAGCCCTGATATTTAATATGACGTGAGGTTCAGTTACCAGCGTGACACTAAAACAGGTAGTAATAATCACTAGTTTTTACTGAAGAACATGTCAGAGCCCAAACTTCTTTACTTTAACTTGAGTGAAAAAATGAAGTCAGAACTTTAACTTTTACCAGAATATTTTAAAACATCAGTATCTGCACTTCTACTGAGTGAAGGAGGTGTGGACCTTTGCCATCTGGCGTTCCAGTGTAGATTTAGTCATTGCTAGAGACTCAAAGCACTTTTGTACGTCGCTCTGGATAAGGGCGTCTGCTAAATGCTGCAAATGTAAATGTAAATGAGAAAAATCTGCCCCCTGCTGGAGTCTTCATTATTTAAGGTACCAACAAACAGCCTGCACCTTTTGATCTAAGTAGGTGTGGAGGATCATCCTGGTACAGAAGTTCACTCAGATACTGCGGCGTGAGAGCGTTAAGTGCTTTATACGTCAGTAGTAGTATTTTATAATCAGTGTGAAATGGAATTGGGAGCAGTGTAGACTGTTATCAGTAGTGCTGCTGCTTTGATTACTTCAGTAATAAAGTATTCTAACGATTATTCAAATAAGAAGTACTTTTTCTTTATTCAAGAAAAACTTTACACGAACTAATCTGTGTATTTATCTCCAGCTGTAAAAACGTGCTCTACTACCTGCTCCACGTCGCCACTGTGGAGGAACCTTCTGACTATTTTTTATTTTTTTTTGTTGCAAAACTTGACTTTTATTCTGAAAGAAAGCGCGTGCACGTGTGTGTAGTGTTATTACGGACCGCTTCATTGCTCGGGCCGCTGTTAGGATGTGGGAGTGGGTGTTTGATGGCCAGTTCACACTTTAATCCGGATTAGTGTAAATTCAGATTGTTTTTGTTTGCACTCGGAACCGGATCGGAATCTTCTCTCTGTGTGTGTGTACTATGTTTAAGAGGATGGCTGAATTCGGTCCAGATTCTGGAGGCCGTGTGAAGGTCTGATTCTTTACCTTTAGCTCTCATTGCTAGCTGACTGTTAGCCTCCTGCTAGCCTGTGTAGCTCTGCACTGTGACATTGAATGATTTAATGGATGAT
>NC_139597.1:380970-385970 GCF_946808225.1 Silurus aristotelis | reverse complement strand
TTTCCAATAGTGTTTGATATTCTAGAAGATATTAGTGGGCGTGGCTTCACAGGAGCTTGTGATGTCACTAAATGATCAGCAGGATATGGAGAGTTGAAATGGTTTGCTGTGGAAACGCGTGGTCTTGTGAGCTGAGAAACAAATCACGTATTTCTTACAAATGAATCTGCAAATTGCACGTTATGTTTCTTATAGTTTCAGAAGTTGATTAAATGTTGATGTTGGAATATCACAATATAGAAATATTAAATCATCATACTCATCCTGCATAATTCAGGGAAAAGGCTGAGGATCTGGGCACAGAGATAAAGATCAGCGCTATCAAGAAGAAGAAGGATTATGATGATACTCATTCTTATACCTGTGAAGTTAAAAGCAGAGGAAGTTGTGATTCTTCCCCAAATACTCCAAGCAAAAAAAATCAGCCTCCTGAAAGGCAGAAACACGTCGTTGACTCGTCTGCTAATCAGAGTGCAGAAGAATATCATCCGAGTTCTCTCAGAGAAAATCAGTGAGAGATCCGACCAGCTTGTTGGAATGTTAAAGAAAAATCTTGATGTAATTTTTTTTGCAGAAAGAAAACGAAATGCTAAAAAAGTTGAAAGAAAAGAACACAAATCCAGGAACGCTACAGCTGCAGATGGTCCTGAGTTTGTTTGAGCAAACCAACAAAAACATTGAAATGAGGACCATGGAAGCGTTCAAAGCGGTAGTGTCATGCACAGACAAGCGTGTGGTAGGAGAAGGTCTGGATGTGAAACACCATCTTAAAACCTCAAACGAGGGCAGAAAGTGAAACCAAGACCAGTGAGCATAAGATAAATTTCTCGTACAGATCGAGATCTAATCTGAAAAAACTCAAAAACACAACTACGAGTATCTTCACAAAGGGGCTGTGGTTTAAGAAGGACAACTGCTTGCAACAGAGAAGCACAGGGTGGGCTTTCGTCCAGAGTAGAGCTTCATCCTGAAGAAGACAATGGAACTAAATAATCTTGATCGTCTTGCTGCAGTCTGAAATTGGTGGCATTGTGAATAATAGTATAATCTTTATTTGGAAAAAAGATATGCGTAGTTCTGCAAGAATTCTTGGCGTCATTTGTAGGAATCCTGTTATGTAAAAGGTTAAAGTTTAGATGTTAATTGACTCTTGTGGTTTTCTGAAGTAATCGTTTGAACATCTGTCATCAGTGCCAGAGGTATTCATGATCTCGTGAAGAGAAAAGCTTTATTCTTGTATTGTAAAGAGAAATATGTTGATTTTTGTTTAATTCAGGAAACGCATGCATGTCCTTCAGATGTGTTTTGGAACAATCAGTGGGGAAAAGAGATTCAGTAGGAGGCGCTATTTTACAAGATAAATTTACAGGGCAAATATTACACGATGAAAAAGATGGTGGTGGTAGATGGATATTACTTGTGTTAGATAAAGATAATGAACAATTTGTGTTAGTCAATTGTTCATTATCTTTATCTAACATCTAACAGCTAGACCAGGCCCTTCTAGTGAACTGGTTAATGTATGTTTGAGACGGGGCCTTACTGATGTGTGGCGATGAAATTATCCAGACAGGGAAGAATTTACATGGAGTAATAAAAACTCATTCAATTCAGTTCATGTTTATTTGTGTTGCACTTTTAATAATGAACATGGTCTCAGAGCAGCTTTACACAGATAATGTGGTGATAAACATGAAGATGTTCTTTATAAGTGTAAGTTTGTCCCTGATGAACAAGTCGGTGGAGACTGTGGTGAAGGAAAAACTCCCTGAGATGCAGAAGGAAGAAACCTTGAGAGGAACCAGACTCAAGAGGGAACCTCATCCTCATCTGGGTTCCACCGAATGTCCATTTATTACAGATAAACGATGTTGAGGTGCAGTGATGGAGATCAGAAGCAAACTGTAGTCCTGAGTCAGTGTAGCAGACTGTTGATATTAACTACAATCTAAATCCATCCTCAAAGCTCCTGATCTTACTCCGGAATTTTATAGAACCACCCAAGGCGTTGATGAGAAACCGTCCCAACCTGCACAGAGTCGCCTCCAAACGAAGAGAACATCATCCAGAAGCAGACCAGGACGAAGTGGGAAGATCAGAGGAGGAAAGAGCAGCAGGGACAGTGATCACTGGAACCTCAGGAGCATGTTTAACTCGACCGAGAGAGAGAGAGAGAGAGAGAGAGAGCGAGAGAGAGAGAGAATCTCTTTATTCTCGTATTGATTATTGGTTAGCGTCTAATGATTAAACTAATAATATGACCTCTGTATTGATAGAACCTCACATAATAACAGCTCATTAAGGAATATTTATTAAAATAATTATCGTAGATGAAAAATCTGTCAAAAAATATAGCTGTTATTGGAAATTAAATAATTTACTGTTTAAAGGAAAATATTATTGAAAAATACAGAACTGCAGATTTAGAAAAATCATATGGAAAATATTGGAAATGTTCAGAATTCTGGTGACAAAGAAATAAACATCAAAGCTGTAAGAGAGTGCATTAACTTATTAAAGACTAACATATCTCTGGGCAATGACGGACTAAAAGACTTTTACTAAAGAACTCAAGAAAATTGGAGGTCTATTAGTTAAATATTAACAGTAAACTGTTTGCAATGATTTTTGCTTGGAGACTGAAGCAGGGTTTAGATGATATAATTGATCTACAACAATCAGGGTTTATGCCGGGGCGTCATATCAGGAATACCATTAGACTAGTTTTAGATATGATTAATTATAACCACTTTATTGAAGATGATAGTTTTATTTTATTTATTGACTTTTATAAAGCATTTGATACGGCGATTGCGCCCCCCCCCCCCCCCCCCGTTTATTTATTATTAAATTAAATACAATATTAGTCACATGAGTTTTAGCATCAGATATAAAAACAAAAATCAATTTATTGAAATCACAGCTTTAGGTGTAAAATTAAAACTTGGTCAGTTTGCAGGTGAAACTGCAGTTTCTGAAGTGCCGAAAATAATGAAATATAAAGAGAAATTCACTGCAGTTTCAGGCCTTAAAATGAATTTAGATAAATCTGTATTTTCCCTTAAAGATTGCTCCTTTACAGAAATTCTAGTTAAACATCAACTAACATATTTGGGTGTAATAATTTGTAAAAATTAAAAACAAAGGAGTCACTTTTAAACCAATTATTGAGAAAACTAAAAAGAGATTTAATTTGTGGTTATGCGGGACCTCAAAATTTGGGACGGTTTTATTATCGAAGGCGGAAGGTATATCTAGATCTGTGTATGTGTCATTATCACTGGATGTTCTTTAATCAATAAAAAGAATTCATTTTGCATCTTTTTTTATTGTATTTAATCAAGATTATTTTGGAAAGACATGGAATTCAATATTAATAGAAAAATGAAATGTGGGATAGAAATCTGTATATTTGATGTGCTGTTTTATACAAAACATGAAAATTTTAATTGTGAACAACAACATATACATTTGTTAATTTTATTGGGAAAATTCCATATTCATAGGAAAAAGAGGCTCAATGTAGAGCAAACATTTCCTATTTTATTAATGACTTCAAATTGTATGTAAATTTCTTGGAACAAACAAAAAAAGCACTGAAAACATGTAATAATCTGAAAGAATTGACATTTTATCTAATTCTCTTTTTTCTTTTTGTTTCTTTTTCTCTGGAAGTGTTAATTTGACATGAATATGTAATACATATTGTTCTTTTTGCATTTAATGAAAATTCTAAAAAAAGAAAAAAAAAAAGAAAAGGTCACCAGCAGAGGGCAGTGTGGCGCTGAGTTCCTCACTGCAGATGGAGGGAGAAGATCTGAGGGAGATTTTGGAGTTTTGGCAACAATGAAGCTGTGAACAATGAAGAGTCAGGTGAGCCACGCCCACAGCAGATGACATAAGCAGTTACTGTTTCCACCCTGAAGATGATGTTCCTCACACTGCACTCCTGACTGTTCTATTCTTTTATTTATATACTGTTCATCAAATAACATCCTCATGCTTTTTATCTGTTTATATTTATATTTAGTGATGCAGAATATTTTATACATTTAAAGAAAATAAGTAAAAATGTATAAAAACAGAAAAATTCATAACAGTGGAATATTTTTAAAGACTGCGACTTTATTTCCTTAACACACACACACACACACACACACACACACACACACACACACACACACACACACATACCCCGACACTCTCGTACACACACACACACACACACACACACACACACACACACACACACATACCCCGACACTCTCGTACACACACACACACACACACACACACACACACACACACACACACACACACATACCCCGACACTCTCGTACACACACACACACACACACACACACACACACACACACACACACACACCCCGACACTCTCGTACACACACACACACACACACACACACACACACACACACACACACATACCCCGACACTCTCGTATACACACACACACACACACACACACACACACACACACACACACACACACACATACCCCGACACTCTCGTACACACACACACACACACACACACACACACACACACACACACACCCCGACACTCTCGTACACACACACACACACACACACACACACACACACACACATACCCCAACACTCTCTTACACACACACACACACACACACACACACACACACATACCCCGACACTCTCGTACACACACACACACACACACACACACACACACACACACACACACACACACATACCCCGACACTCTCGTACACACACACACACACACACACACACACACACACACACACACACATACCCCGACACTCTCGTACACACACACACACACACACACACACACACACATATACCCCGACACTCTCTTACACACACACACACACACACACACACACACACACACACACACACACACACACACACACACACATACCCCGACACTCTCTTACACACACACACACACACACACACACACACACACACACAC
>NC_139597.1:350970-375970 GCF_946808225.1 Silurus aristotelis | reverse complement strand
TCTTCTTCTTCTATCGGTTTCTCCCATTAGGGGGCGCCACAGTGGATCATCCGTCTCCATCCCCCCCGTCCTCTAAATCTGCCTCTTTCACACCAACTACCTGCATGTCTTCCCTCACCACATCCATAAACCTCCTCCTTGATCTTCCTCTTTTCCTCCTTACTGGTGTCTCCATCCTCAGCATTCTCCTACTGATATACCCCATGTTCCTCCTCTGCACATGTCCAAACCATCTCAATCTCACCTCCCTCACCTTGTCTCCAAAACGTCCTACATGCGCTGTCCCTCTAATAAACTCATTTCTGAATCTGTCCATCGTCGTCACTCCCAACAAACATCTCAACATCTTCAGCTCTGCTACCTCCAGCTCCACCTCCTGTCTTTTACTCAACACCACTGTCTCTAATCCATACAACATCTAAGGTCTCACCACAGTCATATAAACTTTCCCTTTCATTCTCACAGATACTCTTCTATCACAAATCACTCCTGCTATCACTCTTCTCCACCCACTCCACCCTGCCTGCACTCTTTTCTTCACTTCTCTAACACACTCTCCATTACTTTGCACTGTTGACCCCAAGTACCTGAAATCCTCCACCTTCTCCACCTCTTCTCCCTGCAACCGCACCCCTCCACTGCCCTCCTTCTCATTCACACACATGTACATGTGTAGTATGTTTTACATTTAATATTTAATTTTCTGAAAATATGATCTCCTTTACTGTTCTATTTATTTCAGTATTCTTTAACAAATGTTTTCATTCCTTCCATCCTTCATTCACTCCTGTTATATATGTTATTGTCAGGATTTTCTTCTTTTAAGAAAAATTCTTAAAGCAGGACATAAAACTCTAAAGAATCTATAGCACTTGTTTTAGCAGCGAGCTACTTAGTTAGTTAGGGGCTAATGCTAACGCTATGAACTCTATAGCATTTTCATGGATGTGCAAAACAAATCGTATTTCCAGTATGTATGTCCGTATTTTATTTTTTTTTACATCCCTGGCATTGTTGTGCATGTTTATCGATGTTTTTGAGTTTAATAAAATAGTTAAATAAAGGATAACACGAGTAAATACAAAATGCAGATTTAAAATTATTTCATTTCTTACGAGTTAAAAGCTGTCCAAAGCTTTCAGGTGTAACTCTTTATACACTTCAGAATTCATCCAGCTGCGTCTTTCAGCACTCAAATACCTAATAAATTACAGCCATAAATCTCCATGCAATACCACTGCATCCACCATGTTTAATAGATGATGTATTGTTTAAGTTAGAGTGTAAATTACAGTGTGTGTTGGTGTATGTTAGAGTGTGTTAGAGTGTGTGTTGGTGTATGTTAGAGTGTGTGTTAGGGTGTGTGTGTTAGAGTGTGTTCGAGTGTATGTTAGACTGTATATTACAGTGTGTGTTGGTGTATGTTAGAGTGTGTGTTGGTGTATGTTAGAGTGTGTGTTAGAGTGTGTGTTAGAGTGTGTGTTAGAGTGTGTTCGAGTGTATGTTTGATTGTATATTACAGTGTGTGTTGGTGTATGTTAAAGTGTGTGTTAGTGTATGTTAGAGTGTGTTAGAGTGTGTGTTAGTGTGTGTTAGTTTGTTAGAGTGTGTGTTAGAGTGTGTGTTAGTGTGTGTTAGAGTGTGTTAGTGTGTGTGTTAGAGTGTGTGTTAGAGTGTGTGTTACAGTGTGTTAGTGTGTGTTAGAGTGTGTGTTAGTGTGTGTTACAGTGTGTGTTTGAGTGTGTGTTAGTGTGTGTTAGAGTGTGTGTTAGTGTGTGTTAGTGTGTGTGTTAGTGTGTGTTACAGTGTGTGTTTGAGTGTGTGTTACAGTGTGTGTGTTTGAGTGTGTGTTAGTGTGTGTTAGTGTGTGTTAGTGTGTGTTAGTGTGTGTGTTAGTGTGTGTGTTAGTGTGTGTTAGTGTGTGTGTTAGTGTGTGTTAGTGTGTGTGTTAGTGTGTGTTAGTGTGTGTGTTTTAGTGTGTGTGTTAGTGTGTGTTAGTGTGTGTGTTAGTGTGTGTGTTAGTGTGTGTGTTAGTGTGTGTTAGTGTGTGTGTTAGTGTGTGTGTGTGTTAGTGTGTGTGTCAGTGTGTGTTAGTGTGTGTTAGTGTGTGTGTTAGTGTGTGTGTTACAGTGTGTGTTAGTGTGTGTGTTAGTGTGTGTTAGTGTGTGTGTTAGTGTGTGTGTTAGTGTGTGTTAGTGTGTGTTAGTGTGTGTTAGTGTGTGTGTTAGTGTGTGTGTGTTAGTGTGTGTGTGTTAGTGTGTGTGTTAGTGTGTGTGTTAGTGTGTGTGTTAGTGTGTGTTACAGTGTGTGTTTGAGTATGTGTTAGTGTGTGTGTTAGTGTGTGTGTTAGTGTGTGTGTTAGTGTGTGTGTTAGTGTGTGTTACAGTGTGTGTTTGAGTGTGTGTTAGTGTGTGTTAGTGTGTGTGTTAGTGTGTGTGTTAGTGTGTGTTAGTGTGTGTTAGTGTGTGTGTTAGTGTGTGTTAGTGTGTGTGTGTTAGTGTGTGTGTTAGTGTGTGTGTTAGTGTGTGTGTTAGTGTGTGTGAGTGTGTGTGTTAGTGTGTGTTACAGTGTGTGTTTGAGTGTGTGTTAGTGTGTGTGTTAGTGTGTGTCTTAGTGTGTGTTAGTGTGTGTGTTAGTGTGTGTGTTAGTGTGTGTGTTAGTGTGTGTTAGTGTGTGTGTGTGTTAGTGTGTGTGTTAGTGTGTGTGTTAGTGTGTGTGTTAGTGTGTGTGAGTGTGTGTGTTAGTGTGTGTTACAGTGTGTGTTTGAGTGTGTGTTAGTGTGTGTGTTAGTGTGTGTGTTAGTGTGTGTTAGTGTGTGTGTTAGTGTGTGTGTTAGTGTGTGTTAGTGTGTGTGTTAGTGTGTGTTAGTGTGTATACAGGATTAGAGATGATTGTGATATGAGTATGATTTGAGATGCAGCCTGAGCTGAATTTATCTTCACTCTGGGTTACACACTGAAACGGTGGATCCCTGGTTGTCATAGAGACAGAGATGTGGTGGTGGGGGCGTTGTCTGTGGCCAAAAACTGTGCTCATCCCTGCTGTTTACGTCTTTGCCACGGCAACAGTTTCCACAGTGACGGGTGTGAAGACGTCTTCGATTGTGAGGGAAGAGTGGGAAGCTGAATTTAGTGGCTAAAAAGATCATCACACCCTCACACACAAACATTTCTTTTTATCACACACAAACCCATACATGCACACATTTACATATATACATACATACACACACACACACACACACACACACACACACACACACACACACACACACACACACACACACACACACACACAGTTTTATCATATATCATAACAGGAACAAATTCAGTGTTTTTAAATGATATTGTTTATTTGAGAGATTTTATTAATATAAAAGGCGTTACTATTCTTTTTTATTACATATTCTATACTTTAATAGTTTATTACAATTCTACCCTTTAATTAACTAAATTTGCTTTAATTGATTAAACCACCTTACTGCCTTCAATAATACTACAACCTTTAATTATACTACAGTCTTCATCTTCAATAATATGACACGCTCAGTAAGCGTCAGTAACACTAAAGCTCTGATTGTAATAAAATGTGTTTATAATAAGGGCTGACGAGTTCATTTATTCTAAAGTCTTCATTCAGCCTGATGTTTTTCTCGATACTAATGAAGAGTCTGTTCCTTTTAGGCAGGAAAATTAGTCATGCAAGATCATTTAGCACAATTTCACCTAGAGGTAGCATATCTAAAGATCAGTGGGCCCTTGGCAGATTCATGTGGAACACCAAATTTGACCTCAGTAAGTGTAAAATAATCACCATCATCTTCAAACTGATAACCATCATCCAGAAGAGACCTGAGCCAGGGCATGGAGGAGAGGAGCAAGTGAGGAGAGAGGGAGGAGTTAGTCAGCAATATTACTAACAAACATTCTTTTACTGCTCAAAAACAATCCAACCCTCTGCTTGTGTACGTTTATTCCATTTATATAACCTCAGAAATAAACTCATTATCCAAAAACTATAAACTATTAAAGAAATAGGGGGGTTGTTAGGTCAGGGTCAGTAAATCTTCTCTGCTGGTCTAAACACTATCAGAAACACTGACCTACATTTATAACCTCAATTCTAATATTTGTTCCATGAAATTGTATGAATTTCTTCCATCAGTTTCTTCTCTTCATGTCGTAGTGTTTCTCTCGGCTGCACTGCTTCAGTACGTGGATGTGGATGTAGGTTTTTTTGTCCAATCAGATTTCAGCCTCTATGTGCTGCCATGTGAATCTAATCTGCTCAGAACCTTCAGAATCAGTACTGCTGGACTTTTACCATCGAGAATATTACCAACAGCTCTGTTTCTTTATCCAATCAGATTTCAGATTCTCCTCACAGAGCAACTGGCCCAGAATAGCGTCAGCATTGTTCCGTCCTCTGATTGGTTGTTCAGAGGGAAACTGTTACAGCCGAGTTCGACTGGTAAAACACGTGTGAAGCTCTGCACACGTTCATACATCTGACTTAGACTTTTTTATACCTACAGAGGAAGAGAAATCGATTCGGTCTCAGACACTTAAAAATCCATTGTGAAGAAAAGCGAGACATGGTGAGGAGGTCAGTAGACCCTGAAGCTCGCTAGCCTGTCTCAGCCCGGGAAAGGGTTTGATCTCCACTTCCAGACCAGTGAATACGAGCGATACCACTGGATTACAGCCTCTGGGGGGCGCTGCACATTATAAGTCTGTATCTCATGTGATTGGGTTGTGTTTTATTTACATTTGAATGTTTTTATCATGTTATTAGACAAATATTGATTGTGAACTGCTCCAGATGTTGTAGGTGCACAGTTGTGGTTGTAGTGTGGAGGTTTGGAGTGTAACTGGGTTTGTTGTTTTAGTAAAATGGTTTTCACCTCCAGATGTGAAACGTCTCTCTGTAATGCACGTGTTGTTATATTGTGTGTTTGTATTGTATTGATGGTTTCTATAAATGTGACAGTGACAGTAGTGTATTAAGAGGTGGATTAAGTCAAGTACGTCCTAACTGAAGGTCCAGGTACCAAATACACGGCCCGGCACTGGTGTAATGTGTACGAGTGCCCGCAGGTATGTAAAGTGTGTGTGTGTGTGTGTGTGTGTGTGTGTGTGTGTGTGTGTGTGTGTGTGTGTGTATATATGTGTGTGTGTGTGTGTGTGTGTGTGTGTGTGCGCCTGCGCACATGTATATAAAGAGTGTGTGTGGTGTGCCTGCTTGTATGTAACACACACACACACACACACACACACACACACACACACTTTACATGCATGTGGGCACACAAAAGATAAACTGCATAGAATAACGATTTCAGGTCACATTTATTAACAGTATGAACATGTTTCTACTCGGTAACACACTAACACTCCGATTTACACACACAGTGTACACACACACACACACACACACACACACACACACACACACACACACACATTTAGTGTTGAGGTTCCCTTCTGAGTCTGATTCCTCTCAAGGTTTCTTCATTATACTGTATCATCTCAGGGAGTTTTTCCTTCACCACAGTCACCACTGGATCACTCATTAGGGAGAAACGTCTACATAATAACTTTATAACCTCTTTATCGCTGTAAAGCTGCTTTGAGTAAATGTTCACTGTTAAAACTCAACTGTAATGAATTTGTATCATCATGGGAACAAGGGCATATGAGGGTAGTGGAGGAGCAATCAGATATGTGCTAATTGACCCTATCTAACTAGGGCTATGCTAATTCATACTCTAAAATAAGAGCTGTGCTAATCCATACTGTTTAATCAAAAATATATGATAGTCCATATTTCCAGGGACACGGCAGCCATCCAATCAAAAATAAATGATAATCCATACTGTCCCATCACAGATGTCCTAATCCTGACTGCCATCACAGTCATGTTCCAGATCAACACAAAATTTCGAATTGTCCAATCCAGCATCCGATCACATATTTGTCCAGGCCCAAATTGTCCAGTCAGAGGACTTGTAATTTTTCAAGTTCATCCAATCAAAGAGTTTATTTCCAAATCCAGATTGTTCAATCCTGTGTCCAATCAGTTGTTCTGCTCCACATTGTCTATAGATATGCTAATTCAAGCGGTCCAATCAAAGGGTTATTCTGTTCCATACTGTCCAATCCAAATCATCGAATCCGTCTGAGTCTGTATTGGCACCACCGTCTCCGCTTTTAGCTGATATCAGTTGTATTTCAGTCAGAGGTTTATTCACAGCTGGAACGACAATGTTCAGAATCATCAACCACATTGATGCAACACTGATCCCGATGACAACAGTAAGAAGGCAAACACAGCGACTAAGTGACAGTGAGACAGTGAGTCAGAGATTCAGCGATTCAGTGAGTCAGTGAGTCAGCGACTTAGTGACTCAGTGAGTCAGTGACTAATTGACTCAGGGTCAGTGAAATGAAGTGTGATGTGGAATGTCGTTTGATGAGAAATGAAGAGAAATTGATCCCAGTCACTACAGTGTTTAATTTTATCTTTCACACAACATGAGGAATGCAATTGTGTGCATTTAAAGCATTTTGTGATTATAAGATTGTTATAAACAGGATTATTACACATTTATTACATATGTATAATTATATTTGGCTTCGCTACGGAAGGCAGAACGCTAAGCAATATGGCAATAAGCAGTTAGCACTAAGCAGGACTGGACGATCAGAGATCAGAACGTAAAGTCAACAAATAACGTACTCCCCCTTTGTAGTACCGATACAGGGCAAACTACTTTGAAATTTTTTTTTTATCGTGCATCTAACATCTAATAAGAAACAATGTACTAAGTTTCATTAGGATCCGTAATGTTATTTCGAAGAGTTAGCCGCGATCCAGGGCGAATTTTTCAAAACCCTTTCTTAGTGAGCACCTAAGACCCAAGAGGAAGGTATGCTCCAAATTTCATTGCAATCCGTTCAGTGGTTTTTGAGATTTCGTGATGAGTGAGTGAGTCAGTGGTATTTGAGCTTTAAATATACAGTAAGGAAAATAAGTATTTGAACACACTGCTATTTTGCAAGTTCTCCCACTTAGACATCATGGAGGGTCTGAAATTGTCATCGTAGGTGCATGTCCACTGTGAGAGACATAATCTAATTAGTCTTAGTGCATTACCAACAGTAACCTTGGAAACGGTGGTCCCAGCTCTTTTCAGGTCATTGACCAGCTCCTCCCATGTAGTTCTGGGCTGATTTCTCACCTTCCTTAGGATCATTGAGACCCCACGAGGTGAGATCTTGCATGGAGCCCCAGTCCGAGGGAGATTGACAGTCATGTTTAGCTTCTTCCATTTTCTAATGATTGCTCCAACAGTGGACCTTTTTTCACCAAGCTGCTTGGCAATTTCCCCGTAGCCCTTTCCAGCCTTGTGGAGGTGTACAATTTTGTCTCTAGTGTCTTTGGACAGCTCTTTGGTCTTGGCCATGTTAGTAGTTGGATTCTTACTGATTGTATGGGGTGGACAGGTGTCTTTATGCAGCTAACGACCTCAAACAGGTGCATCTAATTTAGGATAATAAATGTAGTGGAGGTGGACATTTTAAAGGCAGACTAACAGGTCTTTGAGGGTCAGAATTCTAGCTGATAGACAGGTGTTCAAATACTTATTTGCAGCTGTATCATACAAATAAATAGTTTAAAAATCATTTATTGTGATTTCTGGATTTTTTTTTTTAGATTATGTCTCTCACAGTGGACATGCACCTACGATGACAATTTCAGACCCCTCCATGATTTCTAAGTGGGAGAACTTGCAAAATAGCAGCGTGTTCAAATACTTATTTTCCTCACTGTATATATAAATATACATACACACATACATACATACATACATACATACATGTATATATAAAAGACGGGGCAATTGTAGGGCAAAAATGTGTGAAAGGGGAATATTATGGTAAATAGAAGACATAAAAACAAAATAAAAACTGCACTGCACTGCATTTGTGGTTGAAAACAATAAGGGGTGTTTAGTAGTAGAAGAATAGCAGGGGTACATTTGAAGAGGCCAGAAAGAATGTTGGAATATCTAGGTAGTGTCGAAACAGTGGAAGGGGTATTCAGGTAGAGCAGACGCAGGGCGATGGGTATTCAGGTATGGTAGAAGCAGGGCAAGGTGTATTTAGTTAGGGCACATGCAGGGCGAGGGGTATTTATGTAGGGCAGATGCAGGGCGATGGGTATTCAGTTAGTCCAGACACAGGGCAAGGGGTATTCAGGTAGGGCAAACGTAGGGCAAGGGGGATTCAGGTATGGCAGATGCAGGGTTAGAGGTATTCAGGTATGGCAGATGCAAGGTATGAGGTATTCATCTATGGCAGATGCAGGGTGAGGGGTATTAAAGTAGGGCAGAAGCAGGCAGAGGGGTATTCAGTTAGGGCAGATGCAGGGTCAGGGGTATTCAGGTAGGGGGTAGAAGCAGTTAGGGCAGACGCAGGGCAAGGGCTATTCAGGTAGGGCAGATGCAGGGAATATGTAGCCACGCCCACATAGGAAGTGCTTGGAACATGAAGATGGAACTGTTTCATTAGACTGATAGAATCGGCGAGTGAATGCATCTCATTGGATAGGGAGAGCTGTATCATGATGTCACTGCTATCTCGGTTAAACTTCTGGATTTCTCAAAGCCTTCAGACACAAAAGAGTGAGACATTAAACACACACACACACACACACACACACACACACACACACACACTACATAATACACACACATTATACACACTACACAAATACAATACACACTATACACTTACTATACACACACTATACATACACTATATATACACACACACACACACAATAGATACATACACACACACACACACACACACACTACACTACACATACACACACACACACACACTCTATACACACACTACATAATTCACACACACACACACACACACACACACACACACTATATAATACACACTATACACACATTCGTGTTTGTGAATGGATATTTAGCATAGTGCTATTCTCTCTAGATTATGTTCATGAAGCACTGCATGCTGGTGACAATTAACTTTATGATGATGATGATGGTGGTGATGATGGTGGTGATAATGGTGGCGGTGATGATGGTTATTATGATTATGGTAATGATGACGATGGTGATGGTTATGGTGATGGTGTTTGTGGTGCTGATGATGATGGTGGTGATGATGATTATAATGATGATGATGATAATTGTGTACATGATGTGCAGACAGCTGTGAATGCCATATGACGATGATGGACAGGTGATCTGATTGGGTATTTAGAGCACACCTGATTTGCGGAGGGTGGAGTCAGCAGTGCAGCTGTAATCCCTTGCAGCCAATAGGAAGCAAGTTCCCCCAATATGTCGATCCTGCATGGGCACTCGCTCTTCTGGTGTTGTTGTGATGTCACTTCCTGTGCTGAGGTCTGCAGAGACAATCAGAGAGATCAGGGTGTAAATATAACATCACTGTACCTTCAAGGTCTTGGGTCACATTTACACCAGACAAGAGCTGAAGTACAAATTACTGTAAATTTCCCAGAACTTCTCACTTTTAAAGCACTAAATGGTTTATCTCCATGTATCTCCAGTCTTTTAACACGCTACAATCCGTCACGCTCCCTGAGATCTCAAAACTCTGGGCTTCTAGTAGTTCCTAGAATAGCAAAGTCCACTAAAGGCGGTAGAGCATTTTCACATTTAGCTCCTAAACTCTGGAATAGTCTTCCTGACAGTGTTCGGGGTTCAGATACACTCTCCCAGTTTAAGTGTAGATTAAAAACATATCTTTTTAGCAAAGCCTACACATAACACACATCACACACATCACATCACAACCTTGTGCTCCAGAACATCTGATCACATGCACATTATCAACTTGTGCTGTTAATATCATGAACAGCAGCTACGCTAATTCCTCTCCACTGCTTCTCTTTCTCTCCCCATCCCGAGGCTTCCTGAGGTTGCTTCAGCTCCAGCCACGTCCCACCTCATGAAGATTATGGACCTATGGGTGATCATGGAGAAGTAGATGCGGAACTCGCAAAAATCCCGTACCATCTACAGATGTACGAGTGCCAATTGGATCCCACTACATGTGTGGCATTCGACCTCCTGGAGTGTTTAAAGGCTCTGGCATGGAGAAGCTGATGCTGGATCTGTGATGATCACAAATGTTGAGCTCAGTAGCTCCTACTTTTATACCAAAGACTGTAGAAAAAAACATTTACTTATAATCTTATACTCCAGTGCTCATGTTAGTTCTCTCTCTCCAGTGTTCTGTATTGTTGAAAGATTTATGATCAAACTCTTGATGTCACCCAAATGAGGATGGGTTCCCCTTTTGAGTCTGGTTCCTCTCAAGGTTTCTTCATCATTACATCTGAGGGGGTGTTTCCTTGCCACTGTCTCCATGCTGCTCATCAGAGATAAACACACACCTTCACTTTCACTGTTGTTTTCTGTAAAGCTGCTTTGAGACAATGTCTGTTGTGAAAAGCGCAATAGAAATAAACTTGACTTGAACACAATGCAGGGTTCACAATACACACAATCTCCATCAGCTCAATACACTAAATGCACTCCACACAGCTGTACTTTACTCTTTGTTTGTTGCTATTTTTTCGTTCGTGTTTTTGCTGATTATTTAACATCTGTTTCCTTTATTTGTTAATCATATAGATGTTCTAACAAAGACTCTGTGTCCCTAAGCAAGTGTAATAAACCCTTCAGTAAATCAAACATTCGAAGATCTCAAAGATCTTTGCACTGATCCCTCCTTACTTTTACAGCAGAGGCTGACTCAGGGGTTGTGGTCTTCCTTCTGCAACTTTATGGAAAAAAAAACCAAACTCCAATCCATGGCTTCCTTCTTAAAGAAGCTTCCTCACTTTTCCAAATCTCTTCACCTGGTCCCTATCTTCTACTCCTTTAGTTATCAGCCCCTCTCTTATCATGGGACGTCAACACAACCTTCTCACCCAGAGTCGACAGATTTAGTGAGCAGATGTGTGTGGGAAAGAGCACATCAGCACCTCACACACTTTGCCTTGAGGAAAATGGGTCTGGCTGTCTACTAAAGACATCCAGGTCAAGCAGGAAAGTAGGAAACTATCCTTCCCTCTACACTGGCTGGTAGAAGATTCTCCAGAGTATCAGTGAGGTAACCTACAAACCTGAGATATCGAGTCACTGCACAGTGATTATCTACAGATTTTTTTTACTGCTTTCAAAAGCTCTTAAATGGAAAATTAACATCTGTCCAGTTTCTGTTTCCTCAAAAAGATCCTGAACCTAATGAACCAAATTTTGGCTGTACCATCAGATAACTGCATTCTGTTCCTATAGACACCTGGTCATCTAAACTTCTTGGTTTATTTAAAGTGTGGAAGAAGAAGCAGAAGAGAAAGAAGGTTATTTTGATGATGGTCAGTGAACCTGCACAAAACTCCAGCTTTAGAGTTCACTGTTTTATTTAATATAATATTTATAGTTCTGTCAAGTTAAATATAACTGAGGTTGTATTTAATGCCATTATTTTGCTGAAGATACATTTATCTTCAGCAATGTTTTTTTATGTTTTTTTATGTTATCTTATGTTTTTTTTCTCCATTAAACATCACCATGATGTCATGTTTCTCTGCCCTACTCGAGCTTCTAGAACATTATTTAATGTCCCACATCCCAGACTGAGACACAGCTAAATCCTCCAAACTGTGACAACAGCAGCAAACACTTTGATCCAAAATTATCCACAGTCTTGAATCACACCGTTCCTACATCACGCTCCACACACACACACACACACACACACACACACACACACACACACACACACACACACACACACACACACACACTCTCAGTCAGCCCATCCTCTCTGTCAGAGGAACATCTCCAAGTCATCAACTGTTTCCCTTAAAATAAATCCTCATTCCTCCAGGGACGGAGAAGATGACACAAAACCTGTGGAGGATTAGAGTGCAGTCTAAACCTCACTATTCTGAAACACACACATCTAACATTACCTTATCTCCAATTTCTACAAACCCGATTCCAAAAAAGTTGGGAAGCTGGACAAATTGTGAATAAAAACAGAATGCAATGATGTGGAAGTTTTAAATGTCAATATTTTATTCGGAACACAATATAGATGACATATCAAATGTTTAAACTGAGAAAATGTATCATTTTAAGGGAAAAAGAAGTTCATTCATTCATTCATTTCATTCATTTTCTCCCGCTTATCCGTAATTCGGGTCGCGGGGGCAGCAGTCTAAGCAGGCCCCCATCTTCGACTGCTGCCCAATCCTCACAGCACCGTCCCTTACGGTCCCTCCTGCAGGTGGTGAGCCCACGGGAAGGCGGCCCCACGTCACTCCGACGTCACGGACCTTGATATTTTCCTCGTAAGGGACCCTCGGAGCATAGAGGGTTAAGGGCCTTGCTTAAGGGCCCAAGAGTGGCAGCTTGGTGATACCGGGGCTTGAACAGAAAAAAAAAAAAAGAAGTTGATTTAAAATTTTATGGCATCAACACATCTCAAAAAAGTTGGGACAAGGCCGTGTCTCCACTGTGTGGCGTCCTTTCTTCTTTTTATAACAGTCTGTACACGTCTGGGGACTCAGGAGACAAGCTGCTCAAGTTTAGGAATAGGAATGTTCTCCCATTCTTGTCTAATACAGGCTTCTAGTTGCTCAACTGTCTCAGGTCTTCTTTGTCGCATCTTCCTCTTTATGATGCACCAAATGTTTTCTATGGGTGAAAGATCTGGACTGCAGGCTGCCATTTGTACCCAGATCCTTCTTCTACACAGCATGATGTTGTAATTGATGCAGTATGTGGTCTGACATTGTCATGTTGGAAAATGCAAGGTCTTCCCTGAAAGAGACGACGTCTGGATGGGAGCACATGTTGTTCTAGAACTTGGATCTACCTTTCAGCATTGATGATGCCTTTCCAGATGTGCATCTGCCCATGCCACACGCACTCATGCAACCCCATACCATCAGAGTTGCAGGCTTCTGAACTGAGCGCTGAGAACAACTTGGGTTGTCCTTATCCTCTTTAGTCCAGATGACATGGTGTCCCAGTTTTCCCAAAAGAACTTCAGATTTTGATTCGTCTGACCACAGAACAGTTTTCCACTTTGCCACAGTGCATTTTAAATGAGCCGTGGCCCTGAGAAAACACCTGAGCTTCTGGATCATGTTTAGATATGGCTTCTTGTTTGACCTATAGAGTTTTAGCCGGTGACGGAGAATGGCACGGTGGATTGTGTTCACCGACAATGTTTTCTGGAAGTTCTCCTGAGCCCATGTTGTGATTTTCATTACAGTAGCATTCCTGTATGTGATGCAGTTCCGGCCTTCACCCTTACGCACAGAGATTGTTCCAGATTCTCTGAATCTTTGGATGATATGATGCACTGTAGATGAAGAGAACTTCAATCTCTTTGCAATTCCTCTCTGAGAAACTCCTTTCTGATGTTGCTCCACTATTTTTCACTGCAGCATTGGGGGAGTTGGTGATCCCCTGGCCAGCTTGACTTCTGAGAGACACTGCCACTCTGAGAGGCTCTTTTTATACCCAATCATGTTGCCAGTTGACCTAATAAGCTGCAAATTGCTCCTCCAGCTGTTCCTTATATTTACATTTAACTTTTACAGCCTCTTATTGCTGCCTGTCCCAACTTTTTTGGAATGTGTAGCTCTCATGAAATCCAAAATGAGCCAATATTTGGCATGACATTTCAAAATGTCTCACTTTCAAGTCAAGTCAAGTTTATTTCTATTGCGCATTTCACAACAGACATTGTCTCAAAGCAGCTTTACAGAAATCAACAGTGAAGGTGAATGGTGTGTGTTTATTGCGACTGTGGAAAGGAAAAACTCCCTTAGATGTAATGAGGAAGAAACTTTAAGAGGAACCAGACTCAAAAGGGGAACCCATCCTCATATCAAGAGTTTGATCATAAATCTTTCAACTTTCAACATTAGATATGTATCTATATTCTATTGTGAATAAAATATAAGTTTATGAGATTTGTAAATTATTGCATTCCTTTTTTATTCACAATCTCATTTTGTACAGCGTCCCAACTTTTTTGGGAATTTTGAATTTCGGGTTTGAAATTGTGATTAGTTTTATTTTGGTCATGTGGTTTAAATAACACATTGTGGCCCAGATGGATTCTGATGCAGGTACACCACAGCCAAATAAGTGCACATCATCATCATCATCATCATCTCCCAGGTGCTGAGAAGCTCCATCCATCAGAACCTGATGAAAACATCTACACAAATCAAAATGGGTCACTGCAGTGTGGGAGGCTTTACTGAAAACAACCAATTCTAGAAACACACCTAATTATATGACACTGTCCTGCCAACACACACACACACACACACACACACACACACACACACACACACACACACACACACACACACACACACACACACACACTAACCCTAACCCTAACCCTGGTTAAAACTCACACCAGGAAAGTGTTTGTGTGTGTGTGTGTGTGTGTGTGTGTGTGTGTGTGTGTGTGTGTGTGTGTGTTTGGAGGAGTGTGTATGTGTGTGTGTTTGGAGGAGTGTGTGTTTTTAAGTGTAAATTTTAATTTTAAGTGTGTGTGTGTGTGTGTGTGTGTGTGTGAGTTTGAGGAGATATGTGATTGGACGTGTGTGTGTGTGTGTGTGTGTGTGTGTGTGTGTGTGGGTGAGTGTGTGTTAGGGGGAGTGTATGTGTGTGTGTGTGTGTGTGTGTGTGTGTGTGTGTGTGTGTGTGTGTGTGTGTGTGTGTGTGTGTGAGTTTGAGGTGATATGTGATTGGACGTGTGTGTGTGTGTGTGTGTGTGTGTGTGTGTGTGTGTGGGTGAGTGTGTGTTAGGGGGAGTGTATGTGTGTGTGTGTGTGTGTGTGTGTGTGTGTGTGTGTGTGTGTGTGTGGGTGAGTGTGTGTTAGGGGGAGTGTATGTGTGTGTGTGTGTGTGTGTGTGTGTGTGTGTGTGTGTGTGTGTGTGAGTTTGAGGTGATATGTGATTGGACGTGTGTGTGTGTGTGTGTGTGTGTGTGTGGGTGAGTGTGTGTTAGGGGGAGTGTATGTGTGTGTGTGTGTGTGTGTGTGTGTGTGTGTGTGTGTGTGTGTGTGTGTGTGTGTGTGTGTGTGTGTGTGTGGTGAGTGTGTGTTAGGGGGAGTGTATGTGTGTGTGCGCATGTGTTGGAGGAGTGTGTGTGTGAGTGAGCGTGTTTGGGACAGTGTGTGTTTGGGGGAGTGTGTGTGTGTGTGTGTGTGTGAGTGAGTTTGTTTGGGGCAGTGTGTGTGAGTGAGTGTGTGTGTGTGTGTGTGAAGGAGTGTGTTTGGGACAGTGTGTCTTTTTGGTGGAGTGTGTGTGTGTGTGTGTGTGTGTGTGTGGTCGCGCCTCAGACGGAGCAACATATTAAACCACTGAAATATTTATAAAAATACACTCAGAATACAACGGAATATTATTGGAGGCCAAGAGGTCATGTGACTCGGTTCATCACTGATCATGTGCCTGTACACACTCGTATTAAACATGTTTCTGAAGTCTGGAGGAATCCTGAAAGCACAACACAACCATGAAGAGAAATAATAATTGATATATATCATGTGTATTACACTCCTCTACACCCCTGTGTGCTCACCTGAGCGAGGTCCCTCCAGCCCCCGGCTGTGTCCCAAACGCAGATCAACAGGGTTGCTGTTGCAGGCTGAGCTTAGGTTGGTCCTGCAGAAGGATGGAGATGCAGTTTGCACCACCTGTGGGATGTGCTTTTTCCTCTTTTTTGGTAGTTTCTGCTTAGCCATCGCTAGCGAGTAATACATGCCGAAGTTATTGACGATGACTGGAACGGGCATCGCTATTGTCAACACGCCCGCTAATGCGCACAGCGCCCCTACTAGCATCCCTGACCACGTCTGAGGGTACATGTCACCGTAGCCCAGCGTTGTCATGGTGACCACGGCCCACCAGAATCCGATGGGAATGTTTTTAAACATGGTGTGGTCGCTGGCAGTCGGGTCATTAGGATTAGCGCCGATCCGCTCTGCGTAGTAGATCATAGTGGCAAAGATGAGGACACCAAGGGCAAGGAAGATGATGAGGAGGAAGAACTCGTTTACGCTGGCACGCAGGGTGTGTCCAAGAACTCGCAGTCCAACAAAGTGACGAGTCAACTTGAAAATTCTGAGAATACGTACAAAGCGGACCACTCGAAGAAACCCCAGGACATCTTTCGCCGCTTTGGATGACAAACCACTGAGTCCCACTTCCAGATAAAAGGGTAAGATGGCTACAAAGTCGATTATGTTCAGCACACTTTTGACAAACTCCAGTTTATCAGGACTGAACGTCACTCGCACCAGGAACTCGAAGGTGAACCAGAGAACGCAGACACCTTCCACATATGTGAGCGCTGGATCCGTCTCAATCTCATACTGAGGCACCAAATCGAGCACACTCTCATTCCTGAAAGCATCTGTCTTGTTGATGATGGTATTGAAGGCTTCATGAGTCTCCAGGCAGAAGGTGGTGATGGAGACCATGATAAAAAACAAAGAGGCAAAAGCCACAAACTAGGGAAAGAAAAACATAGAGAAAAAAATATTAGATGTTGCTGATACTGAACTAAGAGTCAACACTAGCCCTGCCCTTAGCCCCGCCCTTTACACAGCTGTGGCAACACCCACAAACTACCTGCTGTTTTTCAGATCTACCTGGAGGATGAGTTAGGTGGGAAATTAAGACAGTACACACATTTTCAGCACTGAGTTGTGAGCATGCGGTGTCTGAATGAGAAGTAGATCGTCACAGCTGTTTGACAATGATAATGAGTGTGTGCTAAAACAGATGAGTGTGTGTGAGATCAGTGTGAGAGGAAACAGTCGTCTGAAAATTAGCATAGAAAAGGCATCTCGCTAACATCGCACATGAGCCAATACAGCGAGGTCATGGAGAGACGGTGTGTGTGTGTGTGTGAGTCATACAGCAGCCATCAGCCCACTCATTGGTTTAAAATTATTCTCACACACACTTACAGACTCATACTCACACACATGCTCTCTCCGTGTTAAACATACTCCACTACACTCCTCCAGTTAATGTAGTAATTATCACAGCTGCTTTCATCCTGACCAGATCCTGACAGAAAACACATACACACACAATTAATACAACACACACACACACACACACACACACACACACACACACACACAAACAAACACACTCTCAGAAAGCTGAAGATGAAGCAGCCAATGTAATTTACAAAAACGCTTCCAAACACTTTGTTTTTTGATAAAAAAACACGTCCCATTATGCAGGTTTTAGAACCCAGGTGTGACATCAGAACCTCAAAAGAGAGATCATTGCTCCTGGATAGATGCTGGGCATCTGTCTGTCTATATTTTCCTGTCTTGTATTTATCTGTTTGTCTCTCTGTCTTTAGTCCACTGTGAGATGTACATGTGTAAACAGGCACTAATGATCTTGTTGCTCTTGTTAGCTTTAGATGTCTTCTGTGCACTTTGCAGTTAGCATGGCTAATTCAACATACAAACACACACACACACACACACACACACAAACACACACTTACACACACTTGGGAGCATCTGATCTCGGCAGGGCGTTAGATACAAGATGTGGTAACCTTGGCAACACTGGTTTAAGGCTTCACAAAATGCAGTGAGGCCATGATGATATCTTTAATATGTGTGAACATAAAACACAAAAAAAGCCGCTCTTAGCATGCTAATTAAACACATGTTAATTAAACACATGCTAATGAAATAGCCTGAGCTCTTTTTATCTGCAAGATTTTATTCTCTGAGGACCGTCACAGATCTAGATTGTGTATGTAGATGAATGTAGATTTGAAAACAGAATAAGAATGATCAAGCTCAGGTTGCAAACACAAGAATTCATTTCAAACCTTTAAACCATTTCATTCCAAACTACAACCCAACCCTTTTTCTGGACTATACACCTCTCCCACCAGACTATATACCTCTTCACACAGACTAAATACCTTTCACCCAGATTATACACCTCTTACACCAGACTATACACCTCACCCCCCCAGACTATACACCCCCCCCCACCACCACCACCATTTCATTCCAAACTACAACCCAACCCTTTTTCTGGACTATACACCTCGCACCCAGACTACACACCTCTCACTCAGATTATACATCTCTCACACCAGGTTATACACCTCTCACACCAGACTATACACCTACCACCCCCAAGACTATACACCTGTCACACCAGACTATACACCTGTCACACCAGACTATACACCTCTCACCCAGACTATACACCCCGCACACCACAGACTATACACCTTTTACCACACAGACTGTACGCCTCTCACACCAGACTATACACCTCTCACCCCCCAGACTATACACCTGTCACACCAGACTATGCACCTCTCACCCAGACTATACACCCCGCACACCACAGACTATACACCTTCTACCACACAGACTGTACGCCTCTCACACCAGACTATACACCTCTCACCCCCCAGACTATACACCTCTCACCCCCCAGACTATACACCTGTCACACCAGACTATACACCTCTCACCCAGACTATACACCCTGCCCCCCCCAGACTATACACCTCTCACACCAGACTATACACCTCTCACACCAGACTATACACCTCTCCCCCTGACTATACACCTTTTACCACACAGACTGTACGCCTCTCCGCCCACACTATACACTTCACCCACCAGACTATACACCTCTCACCCCCCCAGACTACATACCTCTTACCCCCCAGACTACACACCCCTCAACCCCCAGACTATACACCTCTTACCCCCCAGACTATACACCTATCACACCCCAGACTATACACCTCTCACACCCAGACTATACACCTTTCGCTCCCCAGACTGTACACCTCTCAACCTCCAGACTGTACACCTCTCACACCAGACTATACACCGCTCCCCCAGACTATACACATTTTACGCTACAGACTATACGCCTCTCACCCTACAGACTATAATTTAATTGAACTCATGTTTATTTGTTTTGCGCTTTTTCTTTCTTTCACATTTTCTAACTGTAATATTTAATTTACTGTTTCTTATATTGGGATATTATACTGTAAACCATTCCAATTTCTCATGTGGGTCTTTTGGAAAAATAATTGCCCACCCCTGTCTTAGAGTATACACCATCATTCAGAGTATTCTCTCTCCGCCTATGCTCACTTCAAAGATGCCACTAACCGTGCTAGCGGCACAAACAGCATGCACGCTGAGAGAGCCGGAGAGGTAAACACATTCACCATCTCAAAACATGATGTGCGGAGGGCATTTAGGAGAATGAATACCAGAAGGGCAGCAGGACTAGATGGCACACCCCTTTCTCTTAGAGTATACACCATCCTCCAGAGTATACCTCTTTCCTAAAGTGTATATCTATCTATCTATCTATCTATCTATCTATCTATCTATCTATCTATCTATCTATCTATCTATCTATCTATCTATCTATCTATCTATCTCTCTCTCTCTCTCTCTCTCTCTCTCTCTCTCTCTCTCTATCTATCTATCTATCTATCTATCTATATATATATATATATATATCATAAAGTATAGGCCTCTCCTGTTAGAGTACAGACCTATCCCCAGAGTTGGCAAAAGTACACACATCCATTACTTTAGTAGAAGTGCAGATCCTCACGTTATAAAATACTCGTGTAAAAGTTGAAGTACTGATTATACTTTTTTACTCAAGTGAAAGTAAAGAAGTTTCGGCTCCGACATGTACTACAGTAAAAAGTAGTTATTACTTCTACCTGTTTTAGCTGTTAACTGGACCTCACATCATAATAGATAGATAGATAGATAGATAGATAGATAGATAGATAGATAGATAGATAGATAGATAGATAGATAGATAGATAGATAGATAGATAGATAGATAGATAGATAGATAGATAGATAGATAGATAGATAGAACTTTATTGTCATTGCATAGTACAGGTACACAGCAACAAAATGCAGTTTGGCATCTACCAGAAGTACAAAATGTAGCAATAGTGCAGATAAACATGTATTATATTTACAGCATGTGATATGTATGTAAGCATATGTACAGTGATTAAATATAAAGGCTGTATCAGTGCAGAGACGTGTGGACATCATTAAGAGCCTTTGCTATGTTTCCACACGGACAGTTAATGAGGTGATACCGGAGAAACTGCACCTCTTCAAGTCAAGAAGATTTTATATATATAATCATAGACATTTTACAGATTTGAATGATATATTGTTTTTATCTGTACGATCAATAAAGACAGTAATTTATGTTCGTGTCGCCATTATGAGGGAAAAACCCACAAAACGCCCCCTAGAGGGTTAATTGTGTAAAACATGGCGGATTTGGTGTTTGATTTGAGACTTGGATATATTAGATCTCTCACGTCTAAAGCGCTTACTGTAAACGAAATTATTACCGACCAGGAGTTTAAAATAATGTGTTTGACAGAAACGTGGATTAAACCAAATGAATAAGTAGCATTAAATGAGGCGAGTCCTCCTGGGTATAGTTACATACACCAACCCCGTCCAAATGGCAGAGGAGGCGGAGTTGCAGCTATTTATAATAATAATCTAAGCGTCACACAAAAGACTAAACACAAATGTAAAACATTTGAAGTTCTTTACACCAGCATAAAATATTCAGTGTCTGAAAGCAGGTCCAGTCAGTCAATTCCACTAATTATTATTTATAGACCCCCAGGGGCCCGACTCTGATTTTCTCATAGAATTTGCAGATTTCATTACAAATTTAGTTACTTCTCTAGACAAAGCATTAATTGTTGGTGATTTTAACATTCATTTTGATCATCAGGAAGACTCCTTAAGAGCAGCTGTTGTCCATTCTAGATTCAGTTGGAATTAATCAGAATGTTATAGGACCCACTCATAGTGGTGGACACACTCTCGATTTGTTGTTAACATTTGGATTAAAAATAAAAAACGTAGTCATAATTCCACAGTCTGAAGCTATTTCAGACCATTATCTCATCTCTTTTAAAATTTGCCTCAGTCATTGCATTACTACTTCACCACGTTATCGTGTTAAGCGTACTTTCACGTCAGCTACAGCAGCGCGTTTTATTAACAATCTTCCAGAAATGACGATATTAGATAGATCTCCGTCTGACCCTGCAGAGCTCGACTGGGCCACTGAACATCTAGAAACAACGTTACGTTATACTCAGGATGATGGAGTTCCCCTTAAGACCAAAATGATCAGGGATTAAAAATCAGCACAGTGGTATAATGATCATGTGCCGCTGATCAGCATATTTCTCCACCCTCATAGAAAATAACAAGCATAATCCTAGATTTTTATTCAGCACGGTAGCAAAATTAACAGGGAATAAAAGCACTGCACTCACATGCACACCATCATTAGGCACTAATGATTTCATGAACTTTTTTAATAATAAAGTTGAAAACATCAGGCAAGAAATCCAGACGGTTAATATAAATCCAAATTATTTTACAAGTAACCCTGTAGACAGCAGTGTAATTATAACAGACAATCAATTACAAAGTTTTACTCCTATTCACGAGAATGACTTCATTTCATTAATTTCCTCATCAAAATCATCAACCTGCATTCTCGATCCCTTGCCTACAAGTTTCTTTAAACAGATCATTCCAGAGGTAATTGAACCTGTTTTAAAAATAATAAACTTTTCCATTAGCACTGGTTTTGTACCAAAATCCTTCAAACTGGCAGTTATCCACCCCCTAATTAAGAAACCTGACCTTGACCCATGTCAGCTGTCCAACTACAGACCAATATCAAATCTCCCCTTCATAGCCAAAATTTTGGAAAAGGTTGTAGCACAGCAGTTCTGCTCACACCTACTTATGAATAATATTTTTGAAATGTATCAGTCAGGATTTCGGCCTCATCATAGCACAGAGACGGCGCTAGTTAAGGTGGTAAATGACCTGTTATTGGTCTCTGATCAGGGTTTTGTCTCTTTACTTGTTTTGCTCGACCTTAGTGCAGCTTTTGACACCATTGATCACACTATACTACTTGCTAGACTTGAGAACGTTGTTGGAATAAAGGGAACGGCTCTCTCTTGGCTCAGGTCTTATTTGACTGATCGCTATCAGTTTGTTGATGGTAATGGTGAGTTCTTCACACTCTCTGAGGTAAAGTTTGGTGTTCCTCAAGGATCTGTCTTAGGCCCTCTGCTTTTCTCTTTATATATGCTGCCTCTTGGAGAAATTATTCATAAACATGGTATTAGATTCCATTGCTATGCTGATGATACACAGCTATATATTTCAGCAAAGCCAGATGAGAGAGATCAGCTTAACAATGTTGAAAAATGTGTAAAGGACATTAGACAGTGGATGCTCGATAACTTTCTTCTGCTAAACTCAGATAAGACGGAAGTACTTTTACTAGGACCACATGCAGCTAGAAGCAAACTTTCCGATTACCTAACATCTCTGGATGGTGTTTCTGTTTCAGCGTGTACGGCTGTCAAAGACCTCGGTGTGATTATTGACTCGAGTCTTTCCTTTGAGGCTCACGTGAATAATATTACCAGGATCGCCTTCTTTCACCTTAGAAATATTGCTAAAATTAGAAATATGATGTCGTTACAGGATGCAGAAAAACTAGTAGATGTTTTTGTTACTTCTAGAATAGACTACTGTAACGCTTTACTGTCTGGGTGTTGGAGTAAGTGCAGAAATAAGCTTCAGTTAGTTCAGAATGCAGCAGCAAGAGTCCTCACTAGATCTAGAAAATATGAGCACATCAGCCCTGTTTTAATCATCTACACTGCTCCCAATTACATCTCACACTGATTATAAAATACTACTGACATATAAAGCACTTAATGGTCTCGCACCACCGTATCTGAGTGAACTTCTGTACCAGTATGATCCTCCATGCCTACTTAGATCAAAAGGTGCAGGCTATCTGTTGGTTCCTCCAATAATGAAGATTACAGCAGGGGCAGATCTTTCTCTTATAAAGCCCCGCAGTTATGGAACAGCCTTCCTATCAGTGTTCGGGACTCAGACACAGTCTCAGTGTTCAAGTCGAGGTTGAAAACATATTTATTCAGTCAAGCCTTTAATCAGTAGATTTTTTCTCAGGTAAAGGCTCAGATCTGGAGGGAACATTGATATAGAGTGTTTGGTGAACTGGGATATTTGTACGCTGTCGTCCCCTCACATTCACGTGTTCACTCAGGTTTGTTGATGGTGGTGTGGTGGGTCGTCTCTTATCCCAGAGATCCCTCATGTCTGTGTTGCCTTCTGGTTCTCCCTTTTAGTTATGCTGCTATAGCGAGTCTTGCCAGAGTCCAAACTGCACAGTGACTTTAACTCTCATGCAACAATAGGTACACTTAATAATCCATATCCTTCTCTTCCTGTCACCCTCTTCTCTCTCTCTCTCTCTCTTTCTCTCTCTCTCTCTCTCTCTCTCTCTCTCTCTCCCGAGTTAAACATGCTCCTGAGGCTCCAGTGACCACTGTTCCTGCCCCTCTCCCCCCCGTGGATCTTCCCACTTCATCCAGGCCTGCCTCTGGATAGTGTTCTCTTTGACTGGAGGCCACTCTGTGCAGCTGGGGAAGGTTTGTCATCAACACCTTGGGTGGTTCCATGAAATTCCGGAGTAAGAACGGGAGCTTTGAGGATGGATTGGACTGTAGTTGATGTCAACAGTCTCCTACACTGACTCAGAAATACACTTCGCTTTTGATCATCATCACTGCACCCCGCAACATTGTATACCCGCCACAAATGGACATTCGGTGTAACCCAGATGAGGATGGGTTCCCTCTTGAGTCTGGTTCCTCTCAAGGTTTCTTCCTTATGCCATCTCGGGGAGTTTTTCCTTGCCACAGTCGCCAGTCGCCACCGGCTTGCTCATCAGGGACAAACTTACTCATAAAGAACATATTCATTTTTAATCACCGCATTATCTGTGTAAAGCTGCTTTGAGACAATGTTCATTGTTAAAAGCGCTATACAAATAAAAATGAATTGAATTGAATTGAACTTGGCGCAGAAATAAAACAAAATTTACTGATTAAATATATTTTTCGGTGGAGTTTATTTATTTATTGTATATCTAAGTAAAGAAGGAATGTTGTAAATAAGTGTATGTTTTGCTGGAGGTTTTAATTTCGCCTCTTTTATATTTAGTTATTTAGTTATTTATTTATGTATTTACATTTTTTTTTTTCATAAAAATGGTAAAAACAGAAATGCACGCTGAATTGATAGCGTGTTAATAACATTTAGTGCCGTTTACAATAGTTTTAATTTTGACAGCCAAATATATATATAATAATATATAAATTAATACAAAACGAATAAAAAATGTTGTTACCTAATGAATGTATGCAGGCTGAAGATCCACATATAGAACACAAGCAGAGAAAAGATGATGATGATCAGAAATGTGTCTGTTCTCAGTCATGTTCTCATCACTGACTCCCTCTGTCTCATCCACATTAACCCCAAACTTCTTACTGCCTTCTGCCTGCTGATTCTTATCTCCATAAACTAGTCTACATCTGTGGTGAGTGAGGGTCAGGACTTTATACAGCAGCGGATTGAAAAAGACGCGCAGTAACAGGAAATCAGTTGTTCGGCTGAAATCAGCGCGCAGTGAAAATAAACATTTAATATTTCACCAAATCAATAAATTAAAACTAAAGTAAGAGCCGGTTTTGAAAATGTAAGAAGTAAAAAGTACAGATATTTGTGTAAAAATGTAATGAGTAAAAGTAAAAAGTCTGAAAAATAAATAGTGGAGTAAAAAACTGATACCAAAAAAATCTACTGAAGTACAATAACAAAGTATTTGTACTCCATTACTTCCTCCTCTGCCTATCCCCTATAGTTCAAACCTCTC
>NC_139597.1:343470-345970 GCF_946808225.1 Silurus aristotelis | reverse complement strand
TGTAAGTTTGTCCCTGATGAACAAGTCGGTGGAGACTGTGGTGAAGGAAAAACTCCCTGAGATGCAGAAGAAAGAAACCTTGAGAGGAACCAGACTCAAGAGGGAACCTCATCCTCATCTGGGTTCCACCGAATGTCCATTTATTACAGATAAATGATGTTGAGGTGCAGTGATGGAGATCAGAGCAAACTGTAGTCCTGAGTCAGTGTAGGAGAACATTAGCTACAGTCCAAATCCCCAGCTGCACAAAGTCTCAGACTTTGGACGAAGCAGTGGTGGGACCAATGACATCACGTAAAATCACGTCAGCAGTTTATTCGCTGTCATCTGTACTTATCTTCCTGGACTGTTTAGCAGCATTCAACACATTCAACCACAATACTCTCTTATCTACACTCAGGAGCCTCAGTATCCATGGAACAGCATGGGAATGGTTTGCTTCCTTACTGGAAGGTCGCTCATACCAGGTAGCATGGAGGGGATCCACATCTGCCCCATGCAGACTCGGCATGCTTCACAGACATATCTTCATGGATGAGTGTTCATCAACTAAAACTCAACCCCAGCAAAACAAAACTGCTGGTCATCCCAGGTGATTCATCTCTAGGTCAAGATCTCTGAACATCTATTTATGACTCTCTGCTCTCCCCTTCAGCCACTGCTCATAACCTCGGGGTAACTATGGACAATCAACTGTCCTTCTTCTCACATGTCGCTAACGTGGCTCGTTCTTGTCGATTTCTTTAAAACATCTGAAGGATTCGACCATTTCTGTCCACACAGGCTGCCCAGGTTCTTGTTCAGTCTCTTGTGATTTTGAGACTGTACTACTGCAGCTCTCTGCTGGCAGGTCTTCCCCTGAACGCTATTCGTCCACTGCAAATGATCCAAAACACAGCTGCACGACTTGTGTTCAATCTGCCCAAGTTCTCCCACACCACCCCACTGCTGCTCCTCCACTGGCTTCCAGTAGCTGCATGTATCAGATTCAAAACACTGATGTTTGCCTACAAGGCCAGAAATGGACCAGCACCATCTCACCTCAGTGACCTCATCACACCTCACACTACGCTGTCTGAGATCCTCCAGCACTGCTCCACTGGTACCACCTTCTCTCAGAATGAGAGGTAAGTACACTTCAAGGGTCTTCTCTGTTCTGGCACCGAGGTGGTGGAATGAACTTCCCCCTTGATAGCGTAACTACTTACTCCTGGTCTCTTTTTTGTTTTTTCTCTTTCTTTTTGTATTTTTATACATTGTGTTGTGTGTATACTGTATACTGTATTATGTCTCTATTCTTTTACATATTTGCACATTTCTGTTTCTTTGCTGCTGTAACAGAGAAATTTCCCCACTGTGGGACCAATAAAGGTATATCTTTTATCTTATCTTATCTTATATGTCTGTACAGCGTGCAAAGTCTCTGGCTTCAAGTGATAGATGAAGCCCTTCCTCTTCCTGAAACACAACTTAGTTTTTCCCAAGTTTGCTTTGAATAAATCAAAAGTTATATTTATTGTACATTGCTCTGGACACGGACGTTTGCTGAATGCCGAAATGTAAATATATTACAAAGGAATCAACTCCTAGAGTGCAGAGTGTTCTGACATCACACGATTTGTTGGTTCTGGGTTAGGGTTAGGGTTTATGTTAGGGCCGCCACCACTCTGCCCCACTGCCAAACTGAATCCCTTGCTACACTGCCCCCACCACACTCCCATACTACCCCCTGTCTTCTCGCCTTACTGCCCCTTGCCACATTACCCGCTCTGCCAAAACCGGACCCCCACCACACTCCCACATATCCCCCTGCCAATATACCACCTTGCCACACTATAAACAAACTGCCTTATCTGCCAACCTGCCCCCTGCCACACCCCTTCCCCACCACCACACTTCCCTTACAACACTACCCCGGCAACTCTACCCCTTTCCAAACTGTCCCCACTACACTGCTCCCTGCCCCATACAAAAGAATGTAAAATAGAGGTATTTCCAGTGGCTCTCTCAGACATCTGCAACATTATTTGTAATGGTCTCAGAAGTCTCTTCATCACTAGGACATGGAACTTCATCAGATGTTTCAGCAGCAAGAATACAAACCAAACTTTCCTCATCTTACAAGTAAAAATAGGCGGGGATTCCTGAGTGTCTTATCATATAAAACACTGTTAGTGTTAAGATGGTTCTCACACTGGTGCTCTAAACACATTCCTATGTTGTGTGTTCAGTGTCTATAGGATTTATACGATGGGAGTATGTGAGGTATACGGAATGTCTTTGTCTGGATTCACACATCTCTGGTTATTATGTCTTCTTACCCAATCAGGAACAGTTTTAGCTCAGGGTTTTCCAGTGTGTATATATATTTGTAAGTTATCTGCATTAAACTGAAGAAGTGTGTGTGCTGTGCTGTGTGCTGTGATTCTTCCCTGATCAGAAAAGGCACCACGGGCAGATGAGTAGATCACATGGGAAACCTCTCCAAGAATGAAGTTTT
>NC_139597.1:335970-338470 GCF_946808225.1 Silurus aristotelis | reverse complement strand
GTGTTTTAACCTCTAAAGTGGTGCCACACTTTGCCTGTAAACACACACACACACACACACACAAACACACACACAAACACACACACACTCACAAACACACACACACACACTCACTCACAGCATGTGATAAATAAAATCACTGGTTAAATATCTGTTTTTTAAATCTGCTGCAGTGCATTATGGGTAGTTTGTCTTACTGAATCAGTGTGTGATCAGGGGTTTAGGGTAATCATTGTTTTAAAGATCAGTGTAGATAAAGGCTTCAGTAAACTATAATTAAAGGGTCGCAGTGACACACACACACACACACACACACACACACACACACACACACACACACACACACACACATGAAATTTATCATTACATCTCTCAGTGATTCTGAAATAATTTCAATACAACTCCAGATCATCATTCAGACTGAGAGAAAAACAAAGCAAGAGACACTGAGACAGACACTAAGAGAGAGACACAGAGACACTGAAAGACACTGAGATACACTAAGAGACACACACTGAAAGAGACACTGAGAGAGACACACACAGAGAGACACAGAGACACTGAGAGACATTAAAAGAGATACACTGAGAAACACTAAGTGAGATACATGCAGAGAGAGACAGAGAGACACACTGAGAGAGACAGTAAGATAAACACTGAGAGACACTGATACACTATGAGAGACACAGAGAAACACTAAGTAAGAGATGCACAGAGAGACACAGACACAGAGAGACACATTGAGAGACACTTTGCTAGACACTGAGAGAGACACTGAGAGACACTGATACACTGAGATAGACACTGAGAAAGACACTGAGAGACACTGATACACTGAGATAGACACTGAGAGACACTTAGAGATAGACACTGATACACTGAAAGGCACTGATACACTGAGCGACATCGAGAGACACTGAGAGATAGACACTGAGATGCTGAGAGACACTGATACACTGAGATAAACACTGAGAGATAAACACTAATAAACTGGGAGACACTGATACACTGAGATAGACACTGAGAGACAGAGACACTGAGATAGACACTGAGAGACAGAGATAGACACTGATACACTGAGAGACACACAGAGAGAAACTGAAACACTGAGATAGACACAGAGACACTAAGAGACACTTAGATAGACACATAGAGACACTGAGAAATACTGAGAGACATAGAGACACTGGGATAGACAATGAGAGAGACACTGAAATAGACACAGAGAGGCACAGAGAGGCACTGAGAAAGACACTGGAAGACACTGATACACTGAGATTGACACAGAGAAACACGAGATAGACATAGAGAGACACAGAGACACAGAGATAGACACTGAGAGAGACAGACACTGGAACAGACACAGAGAGACAATGATACATTGAAATAGACACAGATAGACACTAAGAGAGACAATGAGAAACACAGACACTGAGATAGATACTGAGAGAGACACACAGAGACACAGACACTGAGATAGACACTGAGAGAAACTAAGATAGACACAGAGACATTGATACACTAAGATAGACACAGAGAGAGAGAGACACTAAGAGACAATGAGAGACACTGAGGTAGACACTGAGAGACACTGAGGTAGACACAGAGACAATAAGGTAGACACTGAGAGACACTAAGGTAGACAATAAGAGACACTAAGGTAGACACTGAGAGACACAGTGTCACTGAGATAGATAGTGAGAGACACAGAGAGAGACACAGATTTAGGAAAAACAAAAGAAATAAACATTACGTGTGAGTCTGTATGATTGAGTCAGAAAGAGTGAGACATATTGAGTAAGACACAGAAACAGGTGCCAACAGGTATCTCAGGATGGACCAGTTCTGTTTTCGGTTCCTGCCTTACCCGAGCGGCTCGGGACGAGTAAGGATCCTCAAAAAGGTTCCAGATGACAGGTTGCCACTTCCTCCAGCGGCTCAGACTGGTTCCTTTGGCATGTTCTGCTTCTCCGACCCTCGTCCTCTTCCCCACCTCACGCTTGGCCTCATTATCGTCGTTCTCCTCATCCTCATCGTTCCCTGTCCCACTGTCCATCACGTTCATGTCAAAGACATCCAGTGCCTCCTCAGCATCTCTGTGTTGGCGGTATGTCATCCAGCAGCATGGCTCCACATCCGTCTCGTCAATGCCCCAGAAGGCGAGCTCCTCCTCGAACAGGGGGCCGCACACGTCCGCGGGACAATGCAACTTCCCCGTGCGGTAATAATTTAACACGTACGCAAACACGCCTGGGTGACGATCGAAAAAGTACTCGTTACCGATCCGCACCTGTTGCTCATGCTCATGGTGATGATGGTGATGATGATGGTGGTGATGGTCCAGCAGTGCAGACTCTGCGTCTGATCCAGCAGCAGATCCACTGAGTGAGGATAAGGGAATGGAGGCGAGCAGGGCGAGGCGTGTTCCTGGCAGTGTCCGCAGCGTGGTGCGATATGTCTCGTGCCTGGTGCCACCGACATTGAGGATTATTCTCTCGTG
>NC_139597.1:320970-330970 GCF_946808225.1 Silurus aristotelis | reverse complement strand
CCTTAGATGTTATGAGGAAGAAACCTTGAGAGGAACCAGACTCAAAAGGGGAACCCATCCTCATTTGGGTGACATCAAGAGTTTGATCATAAATCTTATAACACTACAGAACACTGGAGAGTGAGAACTAACATGAGCACTGGAGTATAAGATTATAAGTAAATGTTCTTTCTACAGTCTTTGGTATAAAAGTAGGAGCTACTGAGCTCAACATTTGGGATCATCACAGATCCAGCATCAGCTTCTTCATGCCAGAGCCTTTAAACACTCCAGGAGGTCCAATGTCAAAACCACACATGTAGTGGGATCCAATTGGCACTGGTACGTCTCTAGATGGTTCAGGATGTTTGCGAGTTCCGCATCTACTTCTTTAAAGTCCATAATCTTCATGAGGTGGGAGGTGACTGGAGCTGGAGCAACCTCAGGGTGTCTCGGGATGGGGAGAGAAAGAGAAGCAGTGGAGAGGAATTAGCGTAGCTGCTGTTCATGATATTAACAGCACAAGTTGATAATTCTGTAAGCGATCTAGGAGAAGATCAAGGTCTATAGTGTCGAACGCAGCACTAAGATCTAGTAAAACTAACAGAGAGATGAAGCCTTGGTCTGAAGCTAAAAACAGGTCATTAGTGATTTTAACTAGAGCAGTTTCTGTGCTATGATGGAGCCTGAAACCTGACTGAAATGTCTATCTTCAGATTTCACTGTAGTTATAAGGAGTCTCAGTGGCTTATACACACACACACACACACACACACACACACACACACACACACACACACACACACACACACACACACAGAGCATTCAGAAAGTATTCAGACCCTTCAGATAGATTTTCCTCATGAATCTGTACTCAGTTTCCCATAATGACAGTGAAAACAGGAATCTGTACATTTATTAAATTAAAATAAAAAAGATCTGGTGAAGGCTACAAACCATTCTGCTGCACTGAAGATTCCCAGGAGCACAGTAACCTCCATAATCCTCAAATGGAAGATGTGTGGAACAACCAGGACTCTTCCACGAGCTGATCTCCAGACCAAACTAAGCAATCAGGGGAGAAATAAACCTTCACGGCACTGATATGAGCTTTATGGCAGAGTGGCTAAATGAAAGCTTCTCCTCAGTGAAAACCTATGGAACATCACTGAAGGACTCTCAGTCTGTGTAGAAAAAAGTTTATCTGGTCTGATTCATGAAATTCCGGAGTAAGAACAGGAGCTTTGAGGATGGATTGGACTGTAGTTGATGTCAACAGTCCCCTACACTGACTCAGGAATACAGTTCGCTTCTGATCATCATCACTGCACCCCGCAACATTGTATATCTGCTTCAAATGGAATATGATCATATAACCCCAATCTTATCGTCCTTACACTGGCTTCCTGTTAAGTTTCGAATAGACTTCAAACTACTGCTTCTTACTTATAAAACACGAAATGGTTTATCTCCATGTATCTTCAGTCTTCTAACACGCTACAATCCGTCACATTCTCACCTTTAGCTCCTAAACTCTGGAACAGTCTTCCTGACAGTGTTCGGGGTTCAGATACACTCTCCCAGTTTAAGTGCAGATTAAAGACGTATGTTTTTAGCGAGTTCTACACATAACACACATCACATCATAACCTTGTGCTCCAGAACATCTGATCACATCACATTATCAACTTGTGCTGTTAATATCATGAACAGCAGCTACGCTAATTCCTCTCCACTGCTTCTCTTTCTCTCCCAATCCCGAGAAACCCTGAGGTTTGGCCAGCTCCAGTCACGTCCCACCTCATGAAGATTATGGACCTATGGGTGATCATGGAGAAGTAGATGAACACGGACGCACCAAGCTGCAAGCAGCTCCGTCTCGTGTATTTTTGCTTTCGGAAGAGCGCTTTTTTCCCTGTTTGAGAATTTGAAAGCAGTGCGTGGAGGACATTCCCACCAGAACTACGAACACACACAGTACATTAACCACATTAAGGTACGTAATTTCTCTGCTATGGCGAACATCCAGTCCATCCAGTGTGTGAAGTGCGACATTTTTAGTCAGTCTCTCTCCGTTGTCAGCGATAAATTTATCTGTGAGAAGTGTAAGTTAGTTTGCTCTTTGACGGAGAAGATCTTAGAGATAGAAGAGCATCCAGGGTCTAGAGAGAATTAGTGAGTGCGAGAGCAGTCCAGGTTCTGCAGGAGAATGTCTGGATGCCCTAGGTGGAGTTAGCATGGGCAGAGTACTCGCAAAGCCAAAGCTAACACTCCACTTCACGTGTCCAACAGGTTCGCTCTTCTCAGTGAAGCAGGGTGTGGGCTTTCTTTCTTTATTTTGAAATTTGTATTGGAGATTGCATGAGTGATGCAGGATCATGTGGTCACAGGTATAATATGAAGTGCTTTCCTGCAAGCTTTGTCACGTGTAAGGGCGAAGGTAGAGCTGACGTCATTTCCGTGCGCCCTCTCTCTTTTGCGGAATGTGATAGCGATGAGAGGTATGATTTATCAGCTCTTCAGGAAAAGTTAGAAAAGGTTTTAGAATAATGTTAAATACTAATCGGTTAAGGAATTTCTGTGTTGAACATGATTCGGTTAATTTTTCTCCTGATTTACGGTTAGAAATTCAATTGATGAATGTGGTAATGTGTATAGTTATTTTTAGAATTATTTCGGGTAATGGCCGCCATTACACGTGCGGCATTCTTTAGTTGAGTTAAAAAAATAATTTCATTGCTATAAATTTGATTGATTGAAGATGCATTTTATTTTTAATGATCCATGAAGTTGTACCTAATGTATTTTCTGTTAAATGAATACACATTGAGAGAATCTGTAATTATTTACAGGCACAGAGTCCAGAGATTCTCCATTCATTATCTGATGCTGTCTGTTGTTTCAATACAGGTATGTAAATGGATCATTATGGTATATGTAATATTGTTATTATAGTTTAGAAATTGTTAAGGTATGGTGCGTTCTCTCTCTTTTGCGGAATGTGATAGCGATGAGAGGAACGGCTGGACCAGAGATTCTCCATTCATTATCTGATGATGATCTGATGATTGTTTCAATACAGCGATGAGAGAACACAGAAGCTGGAAGTAAATCATATGACGATTGTACCAACGTGTGGAGTCTTTTTAATTTAAAAACGCACACAACGCAGAGCAAACCCACTAAACTCGTACTCACTTCACACACCCATGACTTCAGTACCACTCACATTACATCACTTCATTACATTAAACTTTTTTGCACATCTTTTCTGAACTGCTCCTATTTTGCTATTTTGCACAACATTTTTGTTTACATTTTGGCTACTGTTTAATTTTGTTCACTTTGTCTCGTCACAACAGGTTTACTGGTTGTAAACCAGAGCTATTTTGTGTTTTGTCCTGCACTGTTCTGTGTTGTCTTGCACTGTCTTGTGTGTCTTTGCACTGTTTGCAACAGGTTACACACATGCACTTGCTAGTCCTTAACCCTGTGTTTTCTGTTTCTGTGATTGTTGTTTAATGTAGCATCAGGGTTCTGGAGGAACAGTGTTTCATTTCACTGTGTACAACATCAGCTATATATGGTTGTAATGACAATAAAAGCTTCTTGACTTCACTTGACTTGACTACACCAGGAGCCAGGGAGCCGGACATAGCAGGTCAGCTTAGGTTTTTAGGAAAGCACAGGTTCTCTAAGATAAGCGAAAAGTATTCCTGAGTCAGTGTAGGAGACTGTTGATATTAACTACAGTCCAATCCATCCTCAAAGCACCCGTTATTACTCCAGAATTTCATGGAACCACCCAAGGCATTGATGAGAAACCGTCCCAAGCTGCACAGAGTGGCCTCCAGTCGAAGAGAACACTATCCAGAGGCAGACCACGGAGGGGAGAGGGGCAGAAACAGTGGTCACTGGAACCTCAGGAGCATGTTTAATTTGACAGAGAGAGAGAGAGAGAGAGAGAGAGAGAGAGAGAGAGAGAGAGAGAGAGAGAGAGAGAAGAGGGTGACAGGAAGAGAAGGATATGGATTATTATGTGTCTTTATTTTTGTATGAAAGTTAATGTCACTGTGCAGTTTGGACTCCGGCAAGACTCGCTATGGCAGCATAACTACAAGGGAGAACCAGTAGGTAACACTAACATGAGGGATCTCTGGGATAAGAGACGACCCACCACACCACCATCAACAAACCTGAGTGAACATGTGAGAGTGAGGAGAAGGCAGAAACACAATCCAGAAACACCATCCAGAGATGCAACGGAATCTGAAAGTTTGCTTCTAGCTGCATGTGGTCCTAGTAAAAGTTCTTCCATCTTATCTGAGTTGAGCAAAAGAAAGTTATCAAGCATCCACTGTCTAATGTCCTTTACACACTCCTCAACATTGTTAAGCTGATCTCTCTCATCTGGCTTTGCTGAAATATACAGCTGTGTATCATCAGCATAGCAATGGAAGCGAATCCCATGTTTATAAATAATTTCACCCAGAGGCAGCATATATAAAGAGAAAAGCAGAGGGCCTAAGACAGATCCTTGCGGAACACCAAACTTTACCTCAGAGAGTGTGGAGAACTCACCATTTACATCAACAAACTGATAGCGATCAGTCAGATAAGACCTGAGCCAGGAAAGAGCTGTTCCCTTTATTCCAACAACGTTCTCCAGTCCAGCAAGTAGCATAGTGGGATCAATGGTGTCAAAAGCTGCACTGAGGTCGAGCAAAACAAGTAAAGAGACAAAACCCTGATCAGAGACCAATAACAGTCATTTACCACCTTAACTAACGCCGTTTCTGTGCTATGATGAGGCCGAAATCCTGACTGATACATTTCATAAATGTTCTTCCTCAGTAGATGTGAGCAGAACTGCTGTGCTACAACCTTTTCTAGAATCTTGGAGATAAAGAGGAGATTTGATATTGGACTGTAGTTGGACAGCTGACAGGGTGAAGGTCAGGTTTCTTAATTAGGGGGTTGATACTGCAGTTTGAAGGATTTAGGTACAAAACCAGTGCTAATGGAAGAGTTTATTATTTTAAAACAGGTTCAATTCCCTCTGGAATGATCTGTTTGAGGAAACTTGTAGGTGAGGGATCGAGAATGCAGGTTTGATGAGGAAATAAATGAAATGAAGTCGTTCTCATGAATAGAAGTAAAACTTTGTAATTGATGGTCTGTTATAATGACACTGCTGTCTACAGGGTTATTTATAAAATAGTCTGGATTTATTTTAATCCTCTGGATTTCTTGTCTGATGTTTTCAACTTTATTATTAAAAAAGTTCATGAAATCATTACTACCTATTGATGGTGTGCATGTGAGTGCAGTGCTTTTATTTCCTGTTCATTTTGCTGCAGTACAGAATAAAAATCTAGGATTCTGCTTGTTATTTTCTATGAGGGAGGGTCTCTTATCCCAGAGATCCTCATGTCTGTGTTTCCTTCTGTTTCTCACTTTTAGTTCTGCTGCTGTAGCGAATCTTACCAGAGTCCAAACTGCACAGTGACGTTAACTTTCATACAACAATAAGGAGACTTAATAATCCATCCATCCATCTATCCATATCTCTCTCTCTCTCTATCCTCCTGAGGTTCCAGTGATCACTGTTCCTGCTCCTCTTTCCTCCTCGGATCTCCCCACTTCGTACAGTCCTGCCTCTGGATGATGTTCTCTTCAAATGAGGCAACTCTGTGTAGCTGGGAACGGTTTCTTGGGTGGTTCCATGAAATTCCGGCGTAAGAACGGGAGCTTTGAGGATTTGGACTGTAGTTAATATCAACAGTCTGCTACACTGACTCAGGACTACAGTTTGCTCTGATCTCCATCACTGCACCTCAACATCATTTATCTGTAATAAATGGACATTCGGTGGAACCCAGATGAGGATGAGGTTCCCTCTTGAATCTGGTTCCCTTCAAGGTTTCTTCCTTCTGCATCTCAGGGAGTTTTTCCTTCACCACAGTCTCCACCGACTCGTTCATCAGGGACAAACTTACACTTATAAAGAACATCTTCATTTTATCACCACATTATCAGTGTAAAGCTGCTCTGAGACCATGTTCATTATTAAAAGCTCAAAACAAATAAAAATGAATGGAATTAAATTTGAACCATGTTGTTTCCTCTGCTGTGTAATTATTTTATTTAAGGCCTCAAGCAGCTTCTAAAAATAACAAACACTCAGTAATTCACAAAAATGCAAAGCCAGTAAAAATGCACAGTAGCGCATTAGCATGTAACAATACAGTGTTTTTCCTGTATGATAATCACCCGCTCACTTTACAGATTATTAGCATGGTAACATTTATAATCATAATGCTAACGATTAATCAGCGCTAGCTAACACACGGGGTAAAAATTAGCTTAGTAATTAGCGAATAGCACAGCGCTGTTCTGGTGCTCTAATGTGGACGACTGATTGCTTTAACATCGTGAGCATTGTGCTACGCTACGTCCTGCGCCGCTACACATCAAGATCGTCACTGACGCTAAAACTCGCCAACACGCTCGTCATCATCACAGCAGCAAGCACAGTTACACAAGACTGAAATCACACTGAGGATAATTTACAGGTTAATCATTTCATCAAAATTATAAACACGACCATTTACTTTACCATGCGTTTAACTAAAATAAGAACGTGATGAGGTAGTGCAGAACCTGCTCATCGCTTCATCTCAGGATTGTCATTCACCTCCATGCAATTCCTCCATTACACACACACACACACACACACACACACACACAGCTAACCAGCAAAACATTTACAATCTGAAAATTGTAAAAATTCATTTTTTGATTTAAAACAAAGAAAATGAAAGTGTGCAAAAAAAGTGTAAAAAATACAATGTCAGGCACACAAAGCCCCGCCCCTTATTTCCTGACCACACCCAGTCATAGTTTAACTTTACATCATAGCCACACCCAATTACACTTTACATGTTATTTAATTATTTAATCAATTATAAAAAGTGATTAAAACAACAACATAGAACAACCTGAAATAAATTAATCTTAAACCCCACCCATAAATAATAGACCATTTCAGACCAGGCCCATCTACCATATTCCACTGTAGATCATAGGCCACGCCCACATTCACCAGCACTATTATTTTGGCCATGTCTGCAGGAATATGTTCTTGTTTGAAAATGCATACGTGTCTGTTTTATCCTTCCGTACACAGCGAGACGCCGTCTTCAGTCAACAAAAATGTAGATTTTCGAACGCTAAATTAAAAACGGCGTTTAATGTCGCAGTGAAAACTACACATTTTTTGTCATTACTGCGACATTTCAAAGAGCCGGAGCGTAAATAAACGCCAGGCGGAAACGACACGTGTCGAAGCGCCTTATGTTTTGCAGTGCAGTACAGAGACGTGAGTGTGTTCAGACGTTTCAGTGTGGATGAGCAACTTTGGGAAAACAACGCAGAGCGTTTCTGATTCAAATGTGTCTGGATTTGTGTAGACGTGCAGGTCACATGACTAAACAGGAGGCTGTAAGTTTTATCATCATCTTCTTCTTAATAACGACTCAGATCTTCTATAATTGACCACGGGGGCGATGTGAGCGAGAGGAAAACGAAACATTCTGAAATGATGAAGTAATAAAGCGCAGTATGAAATAAAAGGAAAGTGTGGTGTAGTGTTTCAGTGCAGCTCGCGCTTTTACGTAACAAACCTCTTTCATTGCAGCACATCAAAGCATTTTATAGCAACATGAAATAATTCAATCATTCTAAAACGTTTAAACGCACGTTTCATTCATCATTAACAAATCCACACAAACGTCTACTCGTGTCTGTTACGTCTTCGAAGCCCCGCCCCCAGCTCGTCAGGACACATTTTAGCCACGCCCTCTTCATTACTGTTGCCTCCCTGCTCCTCGTTATACAAATCCTCATCACACTCCTCCGTAGCCACGCCCACTTTCTCATCATGCTCCCCCCCGATCTCCTGGTCATGTGTTATAGCTCCAGCCACTGCGTCCTCACGCTTCCCTTCCAGAGACGGCATATCGAAGTGGCTCTCGTCTGCGTCGTCTCTCTCTCCTGCTGTGTGTGGTTTGGGGTTCATTTCCGAGCCAAGGGTTTCCATGGCGCTTAGCGACTCGATCAGGTTGTCAAGGTTACGCTCACACGACGCCTCTGAAAGCACAAACAGGAAGTGAAGGCCAACATCTCGACCAATCAGAGGGGAGGTGTTCTGTTTTCTTCACACACACACACACACACACACAGAAAGCAGAGTGCAAACACACCGTCTCTCTGCCTCACACAGACACACACAAAAGACACACACACATACACAGAGACACACGCACACAGATGGACACAAAGACACAGACACAAAGACAGATACAAAGACTCACACAGATGGACACACACGGACACACACACACACACACACACACAGACACAGAGACACATGCACACAGACAGACAGGCATACACACAACCTCACACGTGTTTTAGAAATAAAAAGACAGTAGAAATACACATTTCACAGTTTTATTCAAATAAGACGTGTCCATATCAGTTCATTATATTTAAACATAAATGTTTTGTTTATTTCAGTGTGCTGACGGTGTGTTTCCCTGGACAAATTAAGAGTCACAAACCCCAAAAGCGCACACACACACACACACACACACACACACACGCACGCCCACGCAACACGGATGCGGTGAACCCAACTGGTTTCCTTCAACCAAAATCACACCTCTGAATCATTAAAGCTCCTGAAGAACAGCTTCACTTCTCTAACATTGTAAAGGCTTCAATATACAACCCCAACCGTCAATCCTAACTCTCAATCCTAAACCTAATCCTCAATCTTAACTCTCAATCCTAAACCCAATCCTCAACCCCAACCGTCAATCCTAACTCTCAATCCTAAACCTAATCCTCAATCTTAACTCTCAATCCTAAACCCAATCCTCAACCCCAACCGTCAATCCTAACTCTCAATCCTAAACCTAATCCTCAATCCTAACTCTCAATCCTAAACCTAATCCTCAATCCTAACTCTCAATCCTAAACCTAATCCTCAATCCTAACTCTCAATCCTAAACCTAATCCTCAATCCTAACTCTCAACCCTAAACCTAATCCTCAATCTTAACTCTCAATCCTAAACCCAATCCTCAACCCCAACCGTCAATCCTAACTCTCAATCCTAAACCTAATCCTCAATCCTAACTCTCAATCCTAAACCTAATCCTCAATCCTAACTCTCAATCCTAAACCTAATCCTCAATCCTAACTCTCAATCCTAAACCTAATCCTCAATCCTAACTCTCAATCCTAAACCTAATCCTCAATCTTAACTCTCAATCCTAAACCCAATCCTCAACCCCAACCGTCAATCCTAACTCTCAATCCTAAACCTAATCCTCAATCCTAACTCTCAATCCTAAACCTAATCCTCAATCCTAACTCTCAATCCTAAACCTAATCCTCAATCCTAACTCTCAATCCTAAACCTAATCCTCAATCCTAACTCTCAATCCTAAACCTAATCCTCAATCTTAACTCTCAATCCTAAACCCAATCCTCAACCCCAACCGTCAATCCTAACTCTCAATTCCTAAACCTAATCCTCAATCCTAACTCTCAATCCTAAACCCAATCCTCAACCCCAACCGTCAATCCTAACTCTCAATCCTAAACCTAATCCTCAATCCTAACTCTCAATCCTAAACCTAATCCTCAATCCTAACTCTCAATCCTAAACCTAATCCTCAATCCTAACTCTCAATCCTAAACCTAATCCTCAATCCTAACTCTCAACCCTAAACCTAATCCTCAACCCCAACCGTCAATCCTAACTCTCAATCCAAATGCCAACCTTCACCCCAGCCCTCTCCTAAAAACTCAACCCTAACTCCAACCCTGATGGAAAATTTAATTGAATCATTTAGAAAGTGTGTGTGTGTGTGTGTGTGTGTGTGTGTGTGTATACCTGTTGGTGCATACTGCATGCCTCGTTTCTTCATTAGGTGTCTGATACACTGCAG
>NC_139597.1:278470-308470 GCF_946808225.1 Silurus aristotelis | reverse complement strand
GGGTTGATAACTGCAGTTTGAAGGATTTAGGTACAAAACCAGTGCTAATGGAAGAGTTTATTATTTTAAAACAGGTTCAATTCCCTCTGGAATGATCTGTTTGAGGAAACTTGTAGGTGAGGGATGGAGATGCAGGTTGATGATTTTGATGAGGAAATAAATGAAATGAAGTTGTTCTCTTGAATAGGAGTAAAACTTTGTAATTGATGGTCTGTTATAATGACACTGCTGTCTACAGGGTTATTTATAAAATAGTCTGGATTTATTTTAATCCTCTGGATTTCTTGCCTGATGTTTTCAACTTTATTATTAAAAAGTTGATGAAATCATTACTACCTATTGATGGTGTGCATGTGAGTGCAGTGCTTTTATTCCCTGTTCATTTTGCTGCAGTACAGAATAAAAATCTAGGATTCTGCTTGTTATTTTCTATGAGGGTGGAGAAATATGCTGATCAGCAGCACTAAGAGATTTTCTAGAACTCAGGAGATTCTCCTTCCATGCTATTTGAAATACTGTTCATTTTGTTTGACTCCATTTACATCTTAATTTCCGAGTGGTCTGTTTTAAGGTGTGTGTATGAGCATTATACCACTGTGCTGATTTTTTCTCCCTGATTATTTTGGTCTTAAGTGAAGCTCCATCATCTATAGCAGACATGGGCAAACTACGGCCCGTTGGGCTTATTAATCCGGGCCGCCGAACATGACCATCTTATGAGCCCTTTTGCAAAAATGATCTTATGAAAGAAAAGAAAAGTGGATAGTGAGCGCCGAGTGTTTAATACGATGTGGACAACAAAATATTTTTTCACTGAAGTCCGATCAAATGCTGTATGCCTAAGCTGGCAGCTAATTTACAGACTTAGCAACATTTTTTTCCACGGGCAAACTGCGATTCAAGGGTCAAGTACCAAGGTAAGTTTTTTGCTGGCATTCACATTAGCGAGAGATAGCAAGCCTTACTCCGAAGGCGAGTTTTTAAAAGATTGCATGGTAGAGACGGCAGGTGTCTTGTGTCCGGAGAGACAAGGCAAGTTTGAAAAAATCAGTTTGTCACACAGAACTGTGACTCGCCTTTTAGAACTGATTGACGAAGATATTGCAGCCAAATAAACAAAAAAGCTGAGTCCTTCAAGTTATATTCACTAACAACAAGTTGTTGATCTTTTGGCACTTGATGACACTGAAATTGTGTTTTTCTGCTGTGTTTATTTAACTGTAATTTAATAAATTAATGATTAATTTAATTAATGCATTTGGAAAACAATTTGTACAATGAGCCCTGCATATTCATGCGTTGCTACATGTTACAGGCCAAATCTCTAATGTAATATATATATATATATATATATATATATATATATATATATATATATATATATATATATATATATATATATATATATATCCTGGCTCGGCCCCTCTGTCAAATTTTAGAACCCATTGTGGCCTGTGAGTCAAAAAGTTTGCCCATCGCTGATCTAGAGTGTAACGAAACGTTGATTCTAGACATTCATCTTTTAAATTCATCAAAATGAATATTGAAGTCACCAAAAATGTATGCTTTTTGTAAAGAAGCAGCTGGATTTGTGATAAAATCTGCAAATTCTATGAGAGTCGGGCCCCTGGGGGTCTATAAATAATAATTAATGGAATTGACAGACTGGACCTGCTTTCAGACACTTAATAGTTGATGTTGGTGTAAAGAACTTCAAATGTGTTACATTTGTGTTTAGTTTAGTAAAGTGTGTGATGCTTAGATTATTTAAATAAATAGCTGTGACTCCACCTCCTCTGCCATTTAGACGGCCCTGGTGTATGGAACTACACCCAGGAGAAATCGCTTCATGTAACGTTAGATATTCGCTCAGTTGAATCACTATGAGTCTCTGATGTAATGATTGTGTTGAGTGTGGTTGTGATTTAGGAACAGATTCCTGTGGATTTCTGTGGAAATAAAGTGATCAGTGACTGATTATGTGTTAACTATACAACTATGTGTAGTGTAGAGTGTGTTTGCAGGTGTTTTATGTATGTGTGTTGCATGCGTATGCTTGTGTGTGTGTGTGTGTGTGTGTGTGTGCATGCATGTGTTTTTGTGTGTAAATTTTCTAACTTCTTCAAATGTAACACTAAGCTCTACACTCGTTTCCTTCCTTCCTGTTTTAGTTGGTGTCAGCGAGTCCACATCCTGCTCTTCTCACACTCGTTCTCTCATCATGGCTAGTGTTCTTCATCTCTTCTTCCATCTCGTCCTCCTCCTGCCCTCACTCTCCTTGTCCATGAGGGAAAACTCACTTCCTGACATCACACACCAGGAGTTCATTGACATCTGTTTAAAGGAACACAACGAAGCTCGCTCGAACGTCAAGCCTTCAGCTAGCAACATGCGCTACATGGTAAGAAGTAGTCAAGAGTCAAACACTGATCAGCAGAAATCCAGGAGACATGATGAGCTGGAAGAAAGTGTGGTGGTGAAGAACAACCCGACGTGGAGCAGAGAGCAATTAAATAGAGGTGTGAGACTCAGGATGGAGGTTTGAGTCTCAGCTCATGTTTAATATGTATGAAAATATCTGACCCCTATGGGTGTGTGTGTGTGTGTGTGACAGACTTGGGACGATGGCCTGGAGGTCCTGGCAAAGGCGTGGGCAAAACACTGTGTGTTTAAACACAATCAGAGACGAACTCACCCAGTGTTGCTCTCAGTCGGGGAGAACATCTGGGCTGGAACCGGTCACAGAACATTTGACATGAAATTAGCGATAAAGGACTGGGTCGATGAGGTGAAGGTGTTTAATTACAACACACTCAAATGCACCGAAGTCTGTGGCCATTACACACAGGTACCTTCAACATACACCTCATTTCTACAATAAATCCATCTCAGGTCCTATCTGCCATCTACACTGAAACTCATGATAAGTCTATTAATTCTGATGGAGAGAATACAGAGAGAAACTTGTGGAAGAGGAACGTTATATGTTGTATAATATAATAAGTTTAAAACAACACTTAATTATTAGATAAAGCATGCATGTTGATTGTGTGTGTGTGTGTGTGTGTGTGTGTGTGTGGTGAGTAATGCAGGTGGTGTGGGCAGACTCGTATAAAGTGGGCTGCGCTGTGAGTCTGTGTCCTGAAGGTGTGAAGGAAACAACATTCTCACACAGACCAGGAACCATTTTTGTGTGTAACTACGCAACATCGTGAGTCTGAATATAATTACCAAGTATTCAGCGTTCACATACTGGTAGGAGCTCAGTGGTTAAGATTCTGGGTAACTAATAAGAAGGTCAGGGGTTCAAAGCCCAGTATCAGCGAGCTGCCACTCTCAGGGGCCTCAAATCTCAGTGTTCTCAGCTCAGATTCCTACATCACTGATATGTGAATTTCACTCTGCTGTAAAGTACAGGAGCACAATTATCTCACCTTCAGTTGTAGGTCATGACCCCAACCCTAATTCTTACCCTAAATAACTCCTGACGTGGTTGTGTGGTGGTAGTAAGTGGTTATGTGGTGGTTGTGAGGTAGTGAGTGGTTATGTCATGCTGTTGTGAGTGGTTATGTAGTGGTTGTGTGGTGGTAGTGAGTGTTTATGACATGGTTGTGTAGTGGTAGTGAGTGGTTATGACATGGTTGTGTGGTGGTAGTGAGTGGTTATGACATGGTTGTGTGGTGGTAGTGAGTGGTTGTGAGTGGTTATGACATGGTTGTGTGGTGGTAGGGAGTGGTTATGATGTGGTTGTGTGGTGGTGGTAGGGAGTGGTTATGATGTGGTGGTGAGTGGTTATGTAGTGGTAGTGAGTGGTTATGTAGTGGTTGTGTGGTGGTAGTGAGTGGTTATGTAGTGGTAGTGAGTGGTTATGTAGTGGTTGTGTGGTGGTAGTGAGTGGTTATGACATGGTTGTGTGGTGGTAGTGAGTGGTTATGATGTGGTGGTGAGTGGTTATGTGGTGGTAGTGAGTGGTTATGTAGTGGTTGTGTGGTGGTAGTAAATGGTTATGACATGGTTGTGTAGTGGTAGTGAGTGGTTATGACATGGTTGTATGATGGTGGTGGTAGTGAGTGATTATGTAGTGTTTGTGAGTGGTTATGTAGTGGTTGTGTGGTGGTAGTAAGTGGTTATGTGGTGGTTGTAAGGTAGTGAGTGGTTATGTCATGCTGTTGTGTGGTGGTTATGTTTTGGTTGTGTGGTGGTAGTGAGTGGTTATGATGTGGTGGTGAGTGGTTGTGTGGTGGTAGTGAGTGGTTATGATGTGGTTGTGTGGTGGTAGTAAGTGGTTATGTGGTGGTTGTAAGGTAGTGAGTGGTTATGTCATGCTGTTGTGTGGTGGTTATGTTTTGGTTGTGTGGTGGTAGTGAGTGGTTATGCTGTGGTGGTGAGTGGTTATGTAGTGGTTGTGTGGTGGTAGTGAGTGGTTATGATGTGGTTGTGTGGTAGTGAGTGGTTATGTAGTGGTTGTAGTGAGTGGTTATGACATAGTTGTGTAGTGGTAGTGAGTGGTTATGACATGGTTATGTAGTGGTTATGATGTGGTTGTGTGGTAGTGAGTGGTAATAGTGGTGGTAGTGGTTGTGTGGCGGTAGTGAGTGGTTATGACATGGTTGTGTGGTGGTAGTGAGTTATTATGATGTGGTTGTGTGGTAGTGAGTGGTTATGACATGGTTGTGTGGTGGTAGTGAGTGGTTATGACGTGGTTGTGTAGTGGTAGTGAGTGGTTATGAAGTGGTTGTGTGGTGGTAGTGAGTGGTTATGATGTGGTTGTGTGGTGGTGGTAGGGAGTGGTTATGATGTGGTAGTGAGTGGTTATAAAGTGGTTGTGTGGTGGTAGTGAGTGGTTATGTAGTGGTTGTGTGGTGGTGGTAGGGAGTGGTTATGATGTGGTGGTGAGTGGTTATGTAGTGGTTGTGTGGTGGTGGTAGGGAGTGGTTATGATGTGGTAGTGAGTGGTTATGAAGTGGTTGTGTGGTGGTAGTGAGTGGTTATGATGTGGTTGTGTGGTGGTGGTAGGGAGTGGTTATGATGTTGTAGTGAGTGGTTATGTAGTGGTTGTGTGGTGGTAGTGAGTGGTTATGATGTGGTTGTGGTAGGGAGTGGTTATGATGTGGTAGTGAGTGGTTATGAAGTGGTTGTGTGGTGGTAGTGAGTGGTTATGATGTGGTTGTGTGGTGGTGGTAGGGAGTGGTTATGATGTGGTGGTGAGTGGTTATGTAGTGGTTGTGTGGTGGTAGTGAGTGGTTATGACATGGTTGTGTGGTGGTAGTGAGTGTTTATGACATGGTTGTATGATGGTGGTGGTAGTGAGTGATTATGTAGTGTTTGTGAGTGGTTATGTAGTGGTTGTGTGGTGGTAGTAAGTGGTTATGTGGTGGTTGTAAGGTAGTGAGTGGTTATGTCATGCTGTTGTGTGGTGGTTATGTTTTGGTTGTGTGGTGGTAGTGAGTGGTTATGATGTGGTGGTGAGTGGTTGTGTGGTGGTAGTGAGTGGTTATGATGTGGTTGTGTGGTAGTGAGTGGTTATGTAGTGGTTGTAGTGAGTGGTTATGACATAGTTGTGTAGTGGTAGTGAGTGGTTATGACATGGTTATGTAGTGGTTATGATGTGGTTGTGTGGTAGTGAGTGGTAATAGTGGTGGTAGTGGTTGTGTGGCGGTAGTGAGTGGTTATGACATGGTTGTGTGGTGGTAGTGAGTTATTATGATGTGGTTGTGTGGTAGTGAGTGGTTATGACATGGTTGTGTGGTGGTAGTGAGTGGTTATGACGTGGTTGTGTAGTGGTAGTGAGTGGTTATGACGTGGTTGTGTAGTGGTAGTGAGTGGTTATGAAGTGGTTGTGTGGTGGTAGTGAGTGGTTATGATGTGGTTGTGTGGTGGTGGTAGGGAGTGGTTATGATGTGGTAGTGAGTGGTTATGAAGTGGTTGTGTGGTGGTAGTGAGTGGTTATGTAGTGGTTGTGTGGTGGTATCAAGTTGTTATGACATGGTTGTGTGGTGGTAGTGAGTGGTTATGACATGGTTGTGTAGTGGTAGTGAGTGGTAGTGAGTGGTTATGACATGCTTGTGTGGTGGTTGTGTGGTGGTAGTGAGTGCTTATGATTTGGTTGTTTGGTAGTGAGTGGTTATGTAGTGGTTGTGTGGTGGAAGTGAGTGGTTATGACATGGTTGTGTGGTGGTAGTGAGTGGTTATGACATGGTTGTATGATGGTGGTGGTAGTGAGTGATTATGTAGTGTTTGTGAGTGGTTATGTAGTGGTGGTGTGGTGGTAGTAAGTGGTTATGTGGTGGTTGTAAGGTAGTGAGTGGTTATGTCATGCTGTTGTGTGGTGGTTATGTTTTGGTTGTGTGGTGGTAGTGAGTGGTTATGATGTGGTGGTGAGTGGTTGTGTGGTGGTAGTGAGTGGTTATGATGTGGTTGTGTGGTAGTGAGTGGTTATGACATAGTTGTGTAGTGGTAGTAAATGGTTATGACATGGTTATGTAGTGGTTATGATGTGGTTGTGTGGTAGTGAGTGGTAATAGTGGTGGTAGTGGTTGTGTGGCGGTAGTGAGTGGTTATGACATGGTTGTGTGGTGGTAGTGAGTTATTATGATGTGGTTGTGTGGTAGTGAGTGGTTATGACATGGTTGTGTGGTGGTAGTGAGTGGTTATGACGTGGTTGTGTAGTGGTAGTGAGTGGTTATGAAGTGGTTGTGTGGTGGTAGTGAGTGGTTATGATGTGGTTGTGTGGTGGTGGTAGGGAGTGGTTATGATGTGGTGGTGAGTGGTTATGTAGTGGTTGTGTGGTGGTAGTGAGTGGTTATGTAGTGGTTGTGTGGTGGTAGTGAGTGGTTATGACATGGTTGTGTGGTGGTAGTGAGTGGTTATGACATGGTTGTATGATGGTGGTGGTAGTGAGTGATTATGTAGTGTTTGTGAGTGGTTATGTAGTGGTTGTGTGGTGGTAGTAAGTGGTTATGTGGTGGTTGTAAGGTAGTGAGTGGTTATGTCATGCTGTTGTGTGGTGGTTATGTTTTGGTTGTGTGGTGGTAGTGAGTGGTTATGATGTGGTGGTGAGTGGTTGTGTGGTGGTAGTGAGTGGTTATGATGTGGTTGTGTGGTAGTGAGTGGTTATGTAGTGGTTGTGAGTGGTTATGACATAGTTGTGTAGTGGTAGTGAGTGGTTATGACATGGTTATGTAGTGGTTATGATGTGGTTGTGTGGTAGTGAGTGGTAATAGTGGTGGTAGTGGTTGTGTGGCGGTAGTGAGTGGTTATGACATGGTTGTGTGGTGGTAGTGAGTTATTATGATGTGGTTGTGTGGTAGTGAGTGGTTATGACATGGTTGTGTGGTGGTAGTGAGTGGTTATGACGTGGTTGTGTAGTGGTAGTGAGTGGTTATGAAGTGGTTGTGTGGTGGTAGTGAGTGGTTATGATGTGGTTGTGTGGTGGTGGTAGGGAGTGGTTATGATGTGGTAGTGAGTGGTTATGAAGTGGTTGTGTGGTGGTAGTGAGTGGTTATGTAGTGGTTGTGTGGTGGTATCAAGTTGTTATGACATGGTTGTGTGGTGGTAGTGAGTGGTTATGACATGGTTGTGTAGTGGTAGTGAGTGGTTATGATGTGGTTAGTGGTAGTGAGTGGTTATGACATGCTTGTGTGGTGGTTGTGTGGTGGTAGTGAGTGCTTATGATTTGGTTGTTTGGTAGTGAGTGGTTATGTAGTGGTTGTGTGGTGGAAGTGAGTGGTTATGACATGGTTGTGTGGTGAAAGTGAGTGGTTATGACATGGTTGTGTGGTGGTAGTGAGTGGTTATGACATGGTTGTGTGGTGGTAGTGAGTGGTTATGACATGGTTGTGTGGTGGAAGTGAGTAGTTATGACGTGGTTGTGTGGTGGTAGTGAGTGGTTATGACGTGGTTGTGTGGTGGTAGTGAGTGGTTATGACGTGGTTGTGTGGTGGTAGTGAGTGGTTATGACATGGTTGTGTGGTGGTAATGAGTGGTTATGACCTGGTTGTGTAGTGGATATGTGGTGGTAGTGAGGGGTTATGACGTGGTTGTGTGGTAATGACATGGTTGTCTGGTGGTAGTGAGTGGTTATGACATGGTTGTGTGGTGGTAGTGAGTGGTTATGACGTGGTTGTGTCGTGGTAGTGAGTCATCATGACGTGGTTGTTTGGCAAAAAGAAATCTGTATAAAATAATTGAAATGTTAAAGGAACTAGAGCTAAAGTTAAAGGTGTGTGTTGTGATTTTAGGGGAAACGTCAATGGTGTTCATCCGTATAAAGCCGGAGTGTCCTGCAGCCAGTGTGGAGGAGAGACATGTGAGAAGAATCTCTGCAGTATGTCAGAACTTTTTACAATTTAATCTCATCATGCTTAAAATTAATCTGTCTCTCACCTCTGCCTTGACTGCCTTTACTCTGACTAAAAAATTTAGTTCATTACTAACATTGATCACCTTTTTCCAGAAAACTCAACACGAGACCATCCCATACGTAAGAGATCATTTATTTACTCTACACACTCTGTGTTTACTGTAGGAGATTATCATAGATTATTTTATTACTGCTTTAAGACTATTTTTAAAAGCACTATACAAATAAAAACAAAATGAACATCTGTCTCCTCTGTGTGTGTGTGTGTGTGTGTGTGTGTGTAGCTAACAGCTGGATTCCAGACTGGGACCCTGGTCTGCGTGAGTGTGGTGTGTTCTGTAAAACAGTGTTGATTATCAGACCCGTGTCTCTGCTGATGATTTTTGGAGGGGTGTTTTTAATTCAACGTCGCTGTCCAAATATGTTCGCATATATAAACTAACACACACACACAGTCTCCATGCTGAAATTAACATGTCTATGAACGTTCATTTCTTTACTACTTTCACTGAAATGAAGAAAATAAAGACAGCTATTCAGTATTATTTTCTCCTGTTTCTTTTTATGTTTAATTTTAAAGTTTTAGTTCAAGCTCGTGACCAGGTCCCCTGGTGGTCTAGTGGTTAAGATGCAGCGCTCTCACCGCTGTGACCCGGGTTCGATTCCCGGTCAGGGAACCATCCCCAGCCACTCTTAGTGCCGGTCCCAAGCCCGAATAAATTGGGGAGGGTTGCGTTAGGAAGGGCATCCAGCGTAAAACATGTGCCAAATCAAACGTGCGAAAGATCCGCTGTGGCGACCCCTAACGGGAGAAGCCGAAAGAAACTAAGTTCAAGCTCGTGACCACCAGAGGGCAGTGAGAATCGTGCACACACACACACACGAGTCAGACATGGGTACAGTAAACACACACACAGGAATTAAATGAACTGATACAATGTGCTTTAGCTCGATCTTAAATCTACTCTCCTGGTAAAGTAGGATTCTGATTTTGGATATGTGCTTAACTCAGTTGAGTTCTACATTGTTACCTTGTATAGCATTATTTATTCTAGAGTGTTGTTCAGTGATGATTAGTTCTCAGGTGATTAATGAAAAGTAGTTTCAGTCTCACTTGAGGTGTGACATGTGGGCAGGGTTTACTCACTTATATTGAAGGTTCATAAATGTGACCCTGCTTTAAGTCAGTAACATTTAGTGTCTACATTTGTACAGATCTTGTTCTTAAAATTCATACATTGATCTCAAATTGGGAGATCAGTCATGTGTCTTAAACCCATCTCTGGAGTCTCCTCTTACAGACACAGACGTTCTCATCCACAGAACAGAGGTCACATTGCCAGTAACCTCATCTACCCTCCCCTGTTGTCTCAATCTCAAACAGTGGTGGTAGGTGGGCTCTGGAATTGCCAGTCTGCTGTAAGGAAAGCTGACTTTTTCTCAGCCTTGGGTTCCCATTACACCTTCAGCTTTCTGGCACTTACCGAGACCTGGATATCTCCACAGAACACTGCTCCACCAGCTGCTCTGTCTTCTGCCTATGCTTTCTCTCACTCAGCACGAGAAACCGGTAGAGGTGGTTGGTACGGGTTTACTGTTGTCATGGAAATGGTGTTTCACACCTCTCCCTTTGTCTCATCTAACCATGTCTTCTTCCACACCTGGTTTCCTTTACAATCACTCTTCCCATCTATCTCTACCTAAAAACTATTTCCAACATCTCTCTCTTATCAGTCATAACCTTCACTCCATCACTCCCGCCTCTGTAGCTTCCTGTACTTTCATCTTTTCCTGACTCTGACTCCTTTTCCTCTCTACCCTTGGACTTTTCTCTCCTCTCTTCCCTCAACCATGGACCTCCTTTGCCCCTTGACTACAAAACCCAAGAAGACTTCTTGTCCCACACCGTGGCTGTCAGAAGTTTTGCGCAGCAATCTGTGAGAAATCAAATCAGCAGAGAGGAAGTGAAAAAAATCACAACTCGATGTAGACCTCGCATCTTACTGCGCACTCCTGACCACATTTTCTTCGGATGTGACTTCTGCTAAAACTGCCTTCTACAAGGAAATGCTCGAGGCCTCGGCACAAGATCATCATCAAGCTCCACAACATCATCTCTTCACTAGTCAACCCCCCTGCCACACCTGCTTTATCCTCCCTGACTGCTAATGACTTTGCCTCCTTCTATGATAAAAAGATTAGGAAAATCTGCCAGACCTTCCCTTCCTCCCCAACAATGACTACACAACACAGCCAGGACTTCACCTCTTGTCCTCTGGATCCAATCCCTTCAACTACACTTCAGACCATCACAAAAGACCTCCTGCCCTTCATCTCCACAATCATCAACGGATCCTTGACATCTGGCTATGTGCCAACTTACCTTCAAGCAAGCAAGGGTCATTCCCATCTTGAAGAAACCTGCTCTGGACCCATCAGACATCAACAACTACAGTCTGGGATCACTTCTCTCCTTTCTTTCTAAATCTCTGGAATGCACTGTTTTTAACCAACTGTCTGTCTATCTCTCACAGAACAACCTTTCAGCAGCATTCGACACGGTCAACCACAAGACTCTCTTATCTACCCCTCAGGAGCCTCGGGATCCACGGAGCAGCATTTTGTACGTCGCTCTGGACAACAGAGTCTGTAAAATTCCAGAAATGTAATAGAGTAAAAACACACAACCTTCAGCTGTCATTCACAGTTTGTGGCTGTAGGTAGGAGCTACATGTATACAGGCCTCCAGATCATATAATTAAACCAATACCCCTAATCACCCTCAGAATACAGATAATACCACATTATTCCCCATTAAAACATTTATGACCCCTAATACACCCAGAATATCTGGAACTGCACCCCAATCCAATTATATCAGACTTTTACTACTTCAGTCTCATCAGCATCTTTATTCCTAATCCTTAATAACAAAATACACATACACACTCACTCATACTAACACACACCCTTTGCTCCACCTCAACGTGAGAGCACGGTATATACACACACACACACACACACACACACACACACACACACACACACCCATTAGCTACTGAAGGTCCTGGAAATCTTGCTGTGGCCTATAGGTGGTGCTGTGGAGGAAGCGAGTGCTGGAGCTCCCAGTTTCTTATTCTTTGCTTTCTTCACTTTCTCTTTAATGGCTTTGAGATCCAGTTTGTCCTTCACAGGAGCTGAACAGAACAAACACAATGTGTATATTTATTTCTCTTGCTAATAAAAGAAATGAAAAAAGGAAAAAGAAAATCGATAGTTTGTTAAATTAATTAATTTTATTACCTTTGTTGCTTTTTTTCATGATTTTTTTCTCTTTTGGGGGAATAAACGCTTTCTTTCTCTCCTCCTGTTTCTTGCTCAGAGCCTCTGCCTGTTTCACCTTCATATACACACACACACACACACACACATCAGTACTTGGTATATGTGTACTGATGTGATGTGTGTGTGGTGTGTGTGTGTGTGTGTGTGTGTGTGTGTTACCTTGATCTCAGTCATCATCTTTCTCCTCTTCTCTCTCTCACGCAGGAAGAATTCTCCACTAGCAAGCTCTCGGTCCACCTGCGCGCGCACACACACACACACACACAACTAATAAAGCACTGTTTACTATATACACTGTGTATTAATCTCAGGTTGAGGTGGGGGGAATAGTGTGTGTGTGTGTGTGTGTGTGTGTGTGTGTGTATACCTTGCTCTCAGGTTGAGGTGGGGGGAATAGTGTGTGTGTGTGTGTGTGTGTGTGTGTGTGTGTGTGTATACCTTGCTCTCAGGTTGAGGTGGGGGGAATAGTCTGTGTGTGTGTGTGTGTGTGTGTGTACCTTGCTCTCAGGTTGAGGTGGGGGGAATGGTGTGTGTGTGTGTGTGTGTATATCTTGCTCTCAGGTTGAGGTGGGGGGAATGGTGTGCGAGTGTGTGTATACCTTGCTCTCAGGTTGAGGTGGGGGGAATAGTGTGTGTGTGTGTGTGTGTGTGTATACCTTGCTCTCAGGTTGAGGTGGGGGGAATGGTGTGTGTGTGTGTGTGTGTGTGTATACCTTGCTCTCAGGTTGAGGTGGGGGGAATAGTGTGTGTGTGTGTGTGTGTGTATACCTTGCTCTCAGGTTGAGGTGGGGGGAATGGTGTGCGAGTGTGTGTATACCTTGCTCTCAGGTTGAGGTGGGGGGAATAGTGTGTGTGTGTGTGTGTGTGTGTATACCTTGCTCTCAGGTTGTGGTGGGGGGAATGGTGTGCGAGTGTGTGTATACCTTGCTCTCAGGTTGAGGTGGGGGGAATAGTGTGTGTGTGTGTGTGTGTGTGTGTGTGTGTGTGTGTGTGTGTGTGTGTATACCTTGCTCTCAGGTTGAGGTGGGGGGAATAGTGTGTGTGTGTGTGTGTGTGTGTATACCTTGCTCTCAGGTTGTGGTGGGGGGAATGGTGTGCGAGTGTGTGTATACCTTGCTCTCAGGTTGAGGTGGGGGGAATAGTGTGTGTGTGTGTGTGTGTGTGTGTGTGTGTGTGTGTGTGTGTGTGTGTGTGTGTGTGTGTGTATACCTTGCTCTCAGGTTGAGGTGGGGGGAATAGTGTGTGTGTGTGTGTGTGTGTGTGTGTGTGTGTGTGTGTGTGTGTGTGTGTGTGTGTGTGTATACCTTGCTCTCAGGTTGTGGTGGGGGGAATGGTGTGCGAGTGTGTGTATACCTTGCTCTCAGGTTGAGGTGGGGGGAATAGTGTGTGTGTATACCTTTGCTTTTAGGTTGAGGTGGGGGGAATGGTGTGCGAGTGTGTGTATACCTTGCTCTCAGGTTGAGGTGGGGGGAATAGTGTGTGTGTGTGTGTGTGTGTGTGTGTGTGTGTGTGTGTGTGTGTGTGTGTATACCTTGCTCTCAGGTTGAGGTGGGGGGAATAGTGTGTGTGTGTGTGTGTATACCTTGCTCTCAGGTTGAGGTGGGGGGAATAGTGTGTGTGTGTGTGTGTGTGTGTGTGTGTGTGTGTGTGTATATACCTTGCTCTCAGGTTGAGGTGGGGGGAATAGTGTGTGTGTGTGTGTGTGTGTGTGTGTGTGTATACCTTGCTCTCAGGTTGAGGTGGGGGGAATAGTGTGTGTGTGTGTGTGTGTGTGTGTGTGTCTGTGTGTGTATACCTTGCTCTCAGGTTGAGGTGGGGGGAATAGTGTGTGTGTGTGTGTGTGTGTGTGTATACCTTGCTCTCAGGTTGAGGTGGGGGGAATAGTGTGTGTGTGTGTGTGTGTGTGTGTGTGTATACCTTGCTCTCAGGTTGAGGTGGGGGGAATAGTGTGTGTGTGTGTGTGTGTGTGTGTGTGTGTGTGTGTATACCTTGCTCTCAGGTTGAGGTGGGGGGAATAGTGTGTGTGTGTGTGTGTGTGTGTGTGTGTGTGTATACCTTGCTCTCAGGTTGAGGTGGGGGGAATAGTGTGTGTGTGTGTGTGTGTGTATACCTTGCTCTCAGGTTGAGGTGGGGGGAATAGTGTGTGTGTGTGTGTGTGTGTGTCTGTGTGTGTGTGTGTGTATACCTTGCTCTCAGGTTGAGGTGGGGGGAATAGTGTGTGTGTGTGTGTGTGTGTATACCTTGCTCTCAGGTTGAGGTGGGGGGAATAGTGTGTGTGTGTGTGTGTGTGTATACCTTGCTCTCAGGTTGAGGTGGGGGGAATAGTGTGTGTGTGTGTGTGTGTGTGTGTGTATACCTTGCTCTCAGGTTGAGGTGGGGGGAATAGTGTGTGTGTGTGTGTGTGTGTGTGTGTGTGTGTGTGTGTGTGTGTGTGTGTGTATACCTTGCTCTCAGGTTGAGGTGGGGGGAATAGTGTGTGTGTGTGTGTGTGTGTGTGTGTGTGTGTGTGTGTGTGTGTGTGTGTGTGTGTATACCTTGCTCTCAGGTTGAGGTGGGGGGAATAGTGTGTGTGTGTGTGTGTGTGTGTGTGTGTGTGTATACCTTGCTCTCAGGTTGAGGTGGGGGGAATAGTGTGTGTGTGTGTGTGTGTATACCTTGCTCTCAGGTTGAGGTGGGGGGAATAGTGTGTGTGTGTGTGTGTGTGTGTGTGTGTGTATACCTTGCTCTCAGGTTGAGGTGGGGGGAATAGTGTGTGTGTGTGTGTGTGTGTGTGTATACCTTGCTCTCAGGTTGAGGTGGGGGGAATAGTGTGTGTGTGTGTGTGTGTGTATACCTTGCTCTCAGGTTGAGGTGGGGGGAATAGTGTGTGTGTGTGTGTGTGTGTGTCTATACCTTGCTCTCAGGTTGAGGTGGGGGGAATAGTGTGTGTGTGTGTGTGTGTGTGTGTGTGTGTGTGTGTTTACCTTGCTCTCAGGTTGAGGTGGGGGGAATAGTGTGTGTGTGTGTGTGTGTGTGTGTGTGTGTGTGTGTGTGTGTGTGTGTGTGTGTATACCTTGCTCTCAGGTTGAGGTGGGGGGAATAGTGTGTGTGTGTGTGTGTGTGTGTGTATACCTTGCTCTCAGGTTGAGGTGGGGGGAATAGTGTGTGTGTGTGTGTGTGTGTGTGTGTGTGTGTGTATACCTTGCTCTCAGGTTGAGGTGGGGGGAATAGTGTGTGTGTGTGTGTGTGTGTGTGTGTGTGTATACCTTGCTCTCAGGTTGAGGTGGGGGGAATAGTGTGTGTGTGTGTGTGTGTGTGTGTGTATACCTTGCTCTCAGGTTGAGGTGGGGGGAATAGTGTGTGTGTGTGTGTGTGTATACCTTGCTCTCAGGTTGAGGTGGGGGGAATAGTGTGTGTGTGTGTGTGTTTGTGTGTGTGTGTGTGTGTGTGTATACCTTGCTCTCAGGTTGAGGTGGGGGGAATAGTGTGTGTGTGTGTGTGTGTGTGTGTGTGTATACCTTGCTCTCAGGTTGAGGTGGGGGGAATAGTGTGTGTGTGTGTGTGTGTGTGTGTGTGTGTATACCTTGCTCTCAGGTTGAGGTGGGGGGAATAGTGTGTGTGTGTGTGTGTGTGTGTGTATACCTTGCTCTCAGGTTGAGGTGGGGGGAATAGTGTGTGTGTGTATACCTTGTTCTCAGGTTGAGGTGGGGGGAATAGTGTGTGTGTGTATACCTTGCTCTCAGGTTGAGGTGGGGGGAATGGTTTGCGAGTGTGTGTGTGTGTGTGTGTATACCTTGCTCTCAGGTTGAGGTGGGGGGAATGGTGTGTGTGTGTGTGTGTGTATACCTTGCTCTCAGGTTGAGGTGGGGGGAATAGTGTGTGTGCGAGTGTGTGTATACCTTGCTCTCAGGTTGAGGTGGGGGGAATAGTGTGTGTGCGAGTGTGTGTATACCTTGCTCTCAGGTTGAGGTGGGGGGAATGGTTTGCGAGTGTGTGTGTGTGTGTGTGTGTGTATACCTTGCTCTCAGGTTGAGGTGGGGGGAATGGTTTGCGAGTGTGTGTGTGTGTGTGTGTGTGTGTGTGTGTGTGTGTGTGTGTGTGTGTGTGTGTATACCTTGCTCTCAGGTTGAGGTGGGGGGAATAGTGTGTGTGTGTGTGTGTGTGTGTGTGTGTATACCTTGCTCTCAGGTTGAGGTGGGGGGAATAGTGTGTGTGTGTGTGTGTGTGTGTGTGTGTGTATACCTTGCTCTCAGGTTGAGGTGGGGGGAATAGTGTGTGTGTGTGTGTGTGTGTGTGTATACCTTGCTCTCAGGTTGAGGTGGGGGGAATAGTGTGTGTGTGTGTGTGTGTGTGTGTGTGTGTGTATACCTTGCTCTCAGGTTGAGGTGGGGGGAATAGTCTGTGTGTGTGTGTGTGTGTGTATACCTTGCTCTCAGGTTGAGGTGGGGGGAATAGTGTGTGTGTGTGTATACCTTGCTCTCAGGTTGAGGTGGGGGGAATGGTTTGCGAGTGTGTGTGTGTGTGTGTGTGTGTGTGTGTATACCTTGCTCTCAGGTTGAGGTGGGGGGAATGGTTTGCGAGTGTGTGTGTGTGTGTGTGTGTGTGTGTATACCTTGCTCTCAGGTTGAGGTGGGGGGAATAGTGTGTGTGTGTGTGTGTGTGTGTGTGTGTGTGTGTATACCTTGCTCTCAGGTTGAGGTGGGGGGAATAGTGTGTGTGTGTGTGTGTGTGTGTGTGTGTGTGTGTATACCTTGCTCTCAGGTTGAGGTGGGGGGATTAGTGTGTGTGTGTGTGTGTGTGTGTGTGTGTGTGTGTGTGTGTGTGTGTGTGTGTGTGTGTGTACCTTGCTCTCAGGTTGAGGTGGGGGGAATAGTGTGTGTGTGTGTGTGTATACCTTGCTCTCAGGTTGAGGTGGGGGGAATAGTGTGTGTGTGTGTGTGTGTGTGTGTGTGTGTATACCTTGCTCTCAGGTTGAGGTGGGGGGAATAGTGTGTGTGTGTGTGTGTGTGTGTGTGTGTGTGTATACCTTGCTCTCAGGTTGAGGTGGGGGGAATAGTCTGTGTGTGTGTGTGTGTGTGTATACCTTGCTCTCAGGTTGAGGTGGGGGGAATAGTGTGTGTGTGTGTGTGTGTGTGTGTATACCTTGCTCTCAGGTTGAGGTGGGGGGAATAGTGTGTGTGTGTGTGTGTGTGTGTGTGTATACCTTGCTCTCAGGTTGAGGTGGGGGGAATGGTGTGTGTGTGTGTGTGTGTATACCTTGCTCTCAGGTTGAGGTGGGGGGAATAGTGTGTGTGTGTGTGTGTGTGTGTGTATACCTTGCTCTCAGGTTGAGGTGGGGGGAATAGTGTGTGTGTGTGTGTGTGTGTGTGTGTATACCTTGCTCTCAGGTTGAGGTGGGGGGAATGGTGTGTGTGTGTGTGTGTGTGTGTATACCTTGCTCTCAGGTTGAGGTGGGGGGAATAGTGTGTGTGTGTGTGTGTGTGTATACCTTGCTCTCAGGTTGAGGTGGGGGGAATGGTGTGCGAGTGTGTGTATACCTTGCTCTCAGGTTGAGGTGGGGGGAATAGTGTGTGTGTGTGTGTATACCTTGCTCTCAGGTTGTGGTGGGGGGAATGGTGTGCGAGTGTGTGTATACCTTGCTCTCAGGTTGAGGTGGGGGGAATAGTGTGTGTGTGTGTGTGTGTGTGTGTGTGTGTGTATACCTTGCTCTCAGGTTGAGGTGGGGGGAATAGTGTGTGTGTGTGTGTGTGTGTATACCTTGCTCTCAGGTTGTGGTGGGGGGAATGGTGTGCGAGTGTGTGTATACCTTGCTCTCAGGTTGAGGTGGGGGGAATAGTGTGTGTGTGTGTGTGTGTGTGTGTGTGTGTGTGTGTGTGTATACCTTGCTCTCAGGTTGAGGTGGGGGGAATAGTGTGTGTGTGTGTGTGTGTGTGTGTGTGTGTGTGTATACCTTGCTCTCAGGTTGTGGTGGGGGGAATGGTGTGCGAGTGTGTGTATACCTTGCTCTCAGGTTGAGGTGGGGGGAATAGTGTGTGTGTATACCTTTGCTTTTAGGTTGAGGTGGGGGGAATGGTGTGCGAGTGTGTGTATACCTTGCTCTCAGGTTGAGGTGGGGGGAATAGTGTGTGTGTGTGTGTGTGTGTGTGTGTGTGTGTGTGTGTGTATACCTTGCTCTCAGGTTGAGGTGGGGGGAATAGTGTGTGTGTGTGTGTGTATACCTTGCTCTCAGGTTGAGGTGGGGGGAATAGTGTGTGTGTGTGTGTGTGTGTGTGTGTGTGTGTGTGTGTGTGTGTGTGTGTATATACCTTGCTCTCAGGTTGAGGTGGGGGGAATAGTGTGTGTGTGTGTGTGTGTGTGTGTGTGTATACCTTGCTCTCAGGTTGAGGTGGGGGGAATAGTGTGTGTGTGTGTGTGTGTGTGTGTGTCTGTGTGTGTGTATACCTTGCTCTCAGGTTGAGGTGGGGGGAATAGTGTGTGTGTGTGTGTGTGTGTGTATACCTTGCTCTCAGGTTGAGGTGGGGGGAATAGTGTGTGTGTGTGTGTGTGTGTGTGTGTGTATACCTTGCTCTCAGGTTGAGGTGGGGGGAATAGTGTGTGTGTGTGTGTATACCTTGCTCTCAGGTTGTGGTGGGGGGAATGGTGTGCGAGTGTGTGTATACCTTGCTCTCAGGTTGAGGTGGGGGGAATAGTGTGTGTGTGTGTGTGTGTGTATACCTTGCTCTCAGGTTGAGGTGGGGGGAATAGTGTGTGTGTGTGTGTGTGTGTGTGTGTGTATACCTTGCTCTCAGGTTGAGGTGGGGGGAATAGTGTGTGTGTGTGTGTGTGTGTGTGTGTGTGTGTGTGTGTGTGTGTGTATACCTTGCTCTCAGGTTGAGGTGGGGGGAATAGTGTGTGTGTGTGTGTGTGTGTGTGTGTGTGTGTGTGTGTGTGTGTGTGTGTGTGTGTATACCTTGCTCTCAGGTTGAGGTGGGGGGAATAGTGTGTGTGTGTGTGTGTGTGTGTATACCTTGCTCTCAGGTTGAGGTGGGGGGAATAGTGTGTGTGTGTGTGTGTGTCTGTGTGTGTGTGTGTGTGTATACCTTGCTCTCAGGTTGAGGTGGGGGGAATAGTGTGTGTGTGTGTGTGTGTGTGTATACCTTGCTCTCAGGTTGAGGTGGGGGGAATAGTGTGTGTGTGTGTGTGTGTGTGTGTGTATACCTTGCTCTCAGGTTGAGGTGGGGGGAATAGTGTGTGTGTGTGTGTGTGTGTGTGTGTGTGTGTGTGTGTGTGTATACCTTGCTCTCAGGTTGAGGTGGGGGGAATAGTGTGTGTGTGTGTGTGTGTGTGTGTGTATACCTTGCTCTCAGGTTGAGGTGGGGGGAATAGTGTGTGTGTGTGTGTGTGTGTGTGTGTATACCTTGCTCTCAGGTTGAGGTGGGGGGAATAGTGTGTGTGTGTGTGTGTGTGTGTGTGTGTGTGTGTGTGTGTGTGTGTGTGTGTATACCTTGCTCTCAGGTTGAGGTGGGGGGAATAGTGTGTGTGTGTGTGTGTGTGTGTGTGTGTGTGTGTGTGTGTATACCTTGCTCTCAGGTTGAGGTGGGGGGAATAGTGTGTGTGTGTGTGTGTGTGTGTATACCTTGCTCTCAGGTTGAGGTGGGGGGAATAGTGTGTGTGTGTGTGTGTGTGTGTGTGTGTGTGTGTCTGTGTGTGTGTGTGTGTGTATACCTTGCTCTCAAGTTGAGGTGGGGGGAATAGTGTGTGTGTGTGTGTGTGTGTGTATACCTTGCTCTCAGGTTGAGGTGGGGGGAATAGTGTGTGTGTGTGTGTGTGTGTGTGTATACCTTGCTCTCAGGTTGAGGTGGGGGGAATAGTGTGTGTGTGTGTGTGTGTGTGTGTGTGTGTGTGTGTGTGTGTGTGTGTGTGTATACCTTGCTCTCAGGTTGAGGTGGGGGGAATAGTGTGTGTGTGTGTGTGTGTGTGTGTGTGTGTGTGTATACCTTGCTCTCAGGTTGAGGTGGGGGGAATAGTGTGTGTGTGTGTGTGTGTGTGTGTGTGTGTGTGTGTGTGTGTATACCTTGCTCTCAGGTTGAGGTGGGGGGAATAGTGTGTGTGTGTGTGTGTGTATACCTTGCTCTCAGGTTGAGGTGGGGGGAATAGTGTGTGTGTGTGTGTGTGTGTGTGTGTATACCTTGCTCTCAGGTTGAGGTGGGGGGAATAGTGTGTGTGTGTGTGTGTGTGTGTGTATACCTTGCTCTCAGGTTGAGGTGGGGGGAATAGTGTGTGTATGTGTGTGTGTGTATACCTTGCTCTCAGGTTGAGGTGGGGGGAATAGTGTGTGTGTGTGTGTGTGTGTGTGTGTGTGTGTGTGTGTGTGTGTGTGTGTGTGTATACCTTGCTCTCAGGTTGAGGTGGGGGGAATAGTGTGTGTGTGTGTGTGTGTGTGTCTATACCTTGCTCTCAGGTTGAGGTGGGGGGAATAGTGTGTGTGTGTGTGTGTGTGTGTGTGTGTGTGTGTGTGTGTTTACCTTGCTCTCAGGTTGAGGTGGGGGGAATAGTGTGTGTGTGTGTGTGTGTGTGTGTGTGTGTGTGTGTGTGTGTGTGTGTGTATACCTTGCTCTCAGGTTGAGGTGGGGGGAATAGTGTGTGTGTGTGTGTGTGTGTGTGTGTATACCTTGCTCTCAGGTTGAGGTGGGGGGAATAGTGTGTGTGTGTGTGTGTGTGTGTGTGTGTGTATACCTTGCTCTCAGGTTGAGGTGGGGGGAATAGTGTGTGTGTGTGTGTGTGTGTGTGTGTGTATACCTTGCTCTCAGGTTGAGGTGGGGGGAATAGTGTGTGTGTGTGTGTGTATACCTTGCTCTCAGGTTGAGGTGGGGGAAATAGTGTGTGTGTGTGTGTGTTTGTGTGTGTGTGTGTGTGTGTGTATACCTTGCTCTCAGGTTGAGGTGGGGGGAATAGTGTGTGTGTGTGTGTGTGTGTGTGTGTGTATACCTTGCTCTCAGGTTGAGGTGGGGGGAATAGTGTGTGTGTGTGTGTGTGTGTGTGTATACCTTGCTCTCAGGTTGAGGTGGGGGGAATAGTGTGTGTGTGTGTGTGTGTGTGTGTGTGTGTGTATACCTTGCTCTCAGGTTGAGGTGGGGGGAATAGTGTGTGTGTGTATACCTTGTTCTCAGGTTGAGGTGGGGGGAATAGTGTGTGTGTGTATACCTTGCTCTCAGGTTGAGGTGGGGGGAATGGTTTGCGAGTGTGTGTGTGTGTGTGTGTGTATACCTTGCTCTCAGGTTGAGGTGGGGGGAATGGTGTGTGTGTGTGTGTGTGTATACCTTGCTCTCAGGTTGAGGTGGGGGGAATAGTGTGTGTGCGAGTGTGTGTATACCTTGCTCTCAGGTTGAGGTGGGGGGAATAGTGTGTGTGCGAGTGTGTGTATACCTTGCTCTCAGGTTGAGGTGGGGGGAATGGTTTGCGAGTGTGTGTGTGTGTGTGTGTGTGTGTATACCTTGCTCTCAGGTTGAGGTGGGGGGAATGGTTTGCGAGTGTGTGTGTGTGTGTGTGTGTGTGTGTGTGTGTGTGTGTGTATACCTTGCTCTCAGGTTGAGGTGGGGGGAATAGTGTGTGTGTGTGTGTGTGTGTGTGTGTGTGTGTGTGTGTATACCTTGCTCTCAGGTTGAGGTGGGGGGAATAGTGTGTGTGTGTGTGTGTGTGTGTGTGTGTGTGTGTGTGTGTGTGTATACCTTGCTCTCAGGTTGAGGTGGGGGGAATAGTGTGTGTGTGTGTGTGTGTGTGTGTATACCTTGCTCTCAGGTTGAGGTGGGGGGAATAGTGTGTGTGTGTGTGTGTGTGTGTGTGTGTGTGTGTATACCTTGCTCTCAGGTTGAGGTGGGGGGAATAGTCTGTGTGTGTGTGTGTGTGTGTATACCTTGCTCTCAGGTTGAGGTGGGGGGAATAGTGTGTGTGTGTGTATACCTTGCTCTCAGGTTGAGGTGGGGGGAATGGTTTGCGAGTGTGTGTGTGTGTGTGTGTGTGTGTGTATACCTTGCTCTCAGGTTGAGGTGGGGGGAATGGTTTGCGAGTGTGTGTGTGTGTGTGTGTGTGTGTGTATACCTTGCTCTCAGGTTGAGGTGGGGGGAATGGTTTGCGAGTGTGTGTGTGTGTGTGTGTGTGTGTGTGTGTGTGTGTGTGTGTGTGTGTGTGTGTATACCTTGCTCTCAGGTTGAGGTGGGGGGAATAGTGTGTGTGTGTGTGTGTGTGTGTGTGTGTGTATACCTTGCTCTCAGGTTGAGGTGGGGGGATTAGTGTGTGTGTGTGTGTGTGTGTGTGTGTGTGTGTGTGTGTGTGTGTGTGTGTGTGTACCTTGCTCTCAGGTTGAGGTGGGGGGAATAGTGTGTGTGTGTGTGTGTGTGTGTATACCTTGCTCTCAGGTTGAGGTGGGGGGATTAGTGTGTGTGTGTGTGTGTGTGTGTGTGTGTGTGTGTGTGTGTGTATACCTTGCTCTCAGGTTGAGGTGGGGGGAATAGTGTGTGTGTGTGTGTGTGTGTGTGTGTGTGTGTGTGTGTATACCTTGCTCTCAGGTTGAGGTGGGGGGAATAGTGTGTGTGTGTGTGTGTGTGTATACCTTGCTCTCAGGTTGAGGTGGGGGGAATAGTGTGTGTGTGTGTGTGTGTGTGTGTGTGTGTGTGTGTGTGTGTGTGTGTATACCTTGCTCTCAGGTTGAGGTGGGGGGAATAGTGTGTGTGTGTGTGTGTGTGTGTGTGTGTGTGTGTATACCTTGCTCTCAGGTTGAGGTGGGGGGAATAGTGTGTGTGTGTGTGTGTGTGTGTGTGTGTGTGTGTGTGTGTGTGTGTGTGTGTGTGTGTGTGTGTGTATACCTTGCTCTCAGGTTGAGGTGGGGGGAATAGTCTGTGTGTGTGTGTGTGTGTATACCTTGCTCTCAGGTTGAGGTGGGGGGAATAGTGTGTGTGTGTGTGTGTGTGTGTGTATATACCTTGCTCTCAGGTTGAGGTGGGGGGAATAGTGTGTGTGTGTGTGTGTATACCTTGCTCTCAGGTTGAGGTGGGGGGAATAGTGTGTGTGTGTGTGTGTGTGTGTGTGTGTGTGTATACCTTGCTCTCAGGTTGAGGTGGGGGGAATAGTGTGTGTGTGTGTGTGTATATACCTTGCTCTCAGGTTGAGGTGGGGGGAATAGTGTGTGTGTGTGTGTGTGTGTGTGTGTGTATACCTTGCTCTCAGGTTGAGGTGGGGGGAATAGTGTGTGTGTGTGTGTGTGTGTATACCTTGCTCTCAGGTTGAGGTGGGGGGAATAGTGTGTGTGTGTGTGTGTGTGTGTGTGTGTGTGTGTGTGTGTATACCTTGCTCTCAGGTTGAGGTGGGGGGAATAGTGTGTGTGTGTGTGTGTGTGTGTATACCTTGCTCTCAGGTTGAGGTGGGGGGAATAGTGTGTGTGTGTGTGTGTGTGTGTGTATACCTTGCTCTCAGGTTGAGGTGGGGGGAATAGTGTGTGTGTGTGTGTGTGTGTGTGTATACCTTGCTCTCAGGTTGAGGTGGGGGGAATAGTGTGTGTGTGTGTGTGTGTGTGTGTGTGTGTGTATATACCTTGCTCTCAGGTTGAGGTGGGGGGAATAGTGTGTGTGTGTATACCTTGCTCTCAGGTTGAGGTGGGGGGAATAGTGTGTGTGTGTGTGTGTGTGTGTGTGTGTGTGTGTGTATATACCTTGCTCTCAGGTTGAGGTGGGGGGAATAGTGTGTGTGTGTGTGTGTGTGTGTGTGTGTATACCTTGCTCTCAGGTTGAGGTGGGGGGAATAGTGTGTGTGTGTGTGTGTGTGTGTGTGTGTGTATACCTTGCTCTCAGGTTGAGATGGGGGGAATAGTGTGTGTGTGTGTGTGTGTGTGTGTGTATACCTTGCTCTCAGGTTGAGGTGGGGGGAATAGTGTGTGTGTGTGTGTGTGTGTGTGTGTATACCTTGCTCTCAGGTTGAGGTGGGGGGAATAGTGTGTGTGTGTGTGTGTGTGTGTGTGTGTGTGTGTGTATACCTTGCTCTCAGGTTGAGATGGGGGGAATAGTGTGTGTGTGTGTGTGTGTGTGTGTGTATACCTTGCTCTCAGGTTGAGGTGGGGGGAATAGTGTGTGTGTGTGTGTGTGTGTGTGTGTGTGTGTGTGTATACCTTGCTCTCAGGTTGAGGTGGGGGGAATAGTGTGTGTGTGTGTGTGTGTGTGTGTGTGTGTGTGTATACCTTGCTCTCAGGTTGAGGTGGGGGGAATAGTGTGTGTGTGTGTGTGTGTGTGTGTGTGTGTGTGTGTGTGTGTGTGTATACCTTGCTCTCAGGTTGAGGTGGGGGGAATAGTGTGTGTGTGTGTGTGTGTGTGTGTGTGTATACCTTGCTCTCAGGTTGAGGTGGGGGGAATAGTGTGTGTGTGTGTGTGTGTGTGTGTATACCTTGCTCTCAGGTTGAGGTGGGGGGAATAGTGTGTGTGTGTGTGTGTGTGTGTGTATACCTTGCTCTCAGGTTGAGGTGGGGGGAATAGTGTGTGTGTGTGTGTGTGTGTGTGTATACCTTGCTCTCAGGTTGAGGTGGGGGGAATAGTGTGTGTGTGTGTGTGTGTGTGTGTGTGTGTGTATATACCTTGCTCTCAGGTTGAGGTGGGGGGAATAGTGTGTGTGTGTGTGTGTGTGTGTGTGTGTGTGTGTATACCTTGCTCTCAGGTTGAGGTGGGGGGAATAGTGTGTGTGTGTGTGTGTGTGTGTGTGTATACCTTGCTCTCAGGTTGAGGTGGGGGGAATAGTGTGTGTGTGTGTGTGTGTGTGTGTGTGTGTGTGTGTATATACCTTGCTCTCAGGTTGAGGTGGGGGGAATAGTGTGTGTGTGTGTGTGTGTATACCTTGCTCTCAGGTTGAGGTGGGGGGAATGGTGTGTGTGTGTGTGTGTGTGTGTGTGTGTGTGTGTATACCTTGCTCTCAGGTTGAGGTGGGGGGAATAGTGTGTGTGTGTGTGTGTGTGTGTATACCTTGCTCTCAGGTTGAGGTGGGGGGAATAGTGTGTGTGTGTGTGTGTGTGTGTGTGTATACCTTGCTCTCAGGTTGAGGTGGGGGGAATAGTGTGTGTGTGTGTGTGTGTGTGTGTGTGTGTGTGTGTATACCTTGCTCTCAGGTTGAGGTGGGGGGAATAGTGTGTGTGTGTGTGTGTGTGTGTGTGTGTGTGTACCTTGCTCTCAGGTTAAGGTGGGGGGAATAGTGTGTGTGTGTGTGTGTGTGTGTGTGTGTGTGTATACCTTGCTCTCAGGTTGAGGTGGGGGGAATAGTGTGTGTGTGTGTGTGTGTGTGTGTGTGTGTGTGTGTGTGTGTGTGTGTGTGTGTGTATACCTTGCTCTCAGGTTGAGGTGGGGGGAATAGTGTGTGTGTGTGTGTGTGTGTGTGTGTGTGTGTGTGTGTGTGTGTGTGTGTGTATACCTTGCTCTCAGGTTGAGGTGGGGGGAATAGTGTGTGTGTGTGTGTGTGTGTGTGTATACCTTGCTCTCAGGTTGAGGTGGGGGGAATAGTGTGTGTGTGTGTGTGTGTGTGTGTGTGTGTGTATACCTTGCTCTCAGGTTGAGGTGGGGGGAATAGTGTGTGTGTGTGTGTGTGTGTGTATACCTTGCTCTCAGGTTGAGGTGGGGGGAATAGTGTGTGTGTGTGTGTGTGTTTGTGTATACCTTGCTCTCAGGTTGAGGTGGGGGGAATAGTGTGTGTGTGTGTGTGTGTGTGTGTGTGTGTGTGTGTGTGTGTGTGTGTGTGTGTATACCTTGCTCTCAGGTTGAGGTGGGGGGAATAGTGTGTGTGTGTGTGTATACCTTGCTCTCAGGTTGAGGTGGGGGGAATAGTGTGTGTGTGTGTGTGTGTGTGTGTGTGTGTGTGTGTGTGTGTGTGTGTATACCTTGCTCTCAGGTTGAGGTGGGGGGAATAGTGTGTGTGTGTGTGTGTGTGTGTATACCTTGCTCTCAGGTTGAGGTGGGGGGAATAGTGTGTGTGTGTGTGTGTGTGTGTGTGTGTGTGTGTGTGTGTGTGTGTGTGTATACCTTGCTCTCAGGTTGAGGTGGGGGGAATAGTGTGTGTGTGTGTGTGTATACCTTGCTCTCAGGTTGAGGTGGGGGGAATAGTGTGTGTGTGTGTGTGTGTTTGTGTATACCTTGCTCTCAGGTTGAGGTGGGGGGAATAGTGTGTGTGTGTGTGTGTGTGTGTGTGTGTGTGTGTGTGTATACCTTGCTCTCAGGTTGAGGTGGGGGGAATAGTGTGTGTGTGTGTGTGTGTGTGTGTGTATACCTTGCTCTCAGGTTGAGGTGGGGGGAATAGTGTGTGTGTGTGTGTGTGTGTGTGTATACCTTGCTCTCAGGTTGAGGTGGGGGGAATAGTGTGTGTGTGTGTGTGTGTATACCTTGCTCTCAGGTTGAGGTGGGGGGAATAGTGTGTGTGTGTGTGTGTGTGTGTGTGTGTGTGTGTATACCTTGCTCTCAGGTTGAGGTGGGGAATAGTGTGTGTGTGTGTGTGTGTGTGTGTGTGTGTGTGTGTGTATACCTTGCTCTCAGGTTGAGGTGGGGGGAATAGTGTGTGTGTGTGTGTTTGTATACCTTGCTCTCAGGTTGAGGTGGGGGGAATGGTGTGTGTGTGTGTGTGTGTGTGTGTGTATACCTTGCTCTCAGGTTGAGGTGGGGGGAATAGTGTGTGTGTGTGTGTGTATACCTTGCTCTCAGGTTGAGGTGGGGGGAATAGTGTGTGTGTGTGTGTGTGTGTGTGTGTGTACCTTGCTCTCAGGTTGAGGTGGGGGGAATAGTGTGTGTGTGTGTGTGTGTGTGTGTGTACCTTGCTCTCAGGTTGAGGTGGGGGGAATAGTGTGTGTGTGTGTGTACCTTGCTCTCAGGTTGAGGTGGGGGGAATAGTGTGTGTGTGTACCTTGCTCTCAGGTTGAGGTGGGGGGAATAGTGTGTGTGTGTGTGTGTGTGTACCTTGCTCTCAGGTTGAGGTGGGGGGAATAGTGTGTGTGTGTGTGTGTGTGTGTGTGTGTGTGTACCTTGCTCTCAGGTTGAGGTGGGGGGAATAGTGTGTGTGTGTGTGTGTGTGTGTGTGTGTGTACCTTGCTCTCAGGTTGAGGTGGGGGGAATAGTGTGTGTGTGTGTGTGTGTGTGTGTGTGTGTGTGTGTGTGTGTGTGTACCTTGCTCTCAGGTTGAGGTGGGGGGAATAGTGTGTGTGTGTGTGTGTGTGTGTGTGTGTGTGTGTGTGTACCTTGCTCTCAGGTTGAGGTGGGGGGAATAGTGTGTGTGTGTGTGTGTGTGTGTGTGTACCTTGCTCTCAGGTTGAGGTGGGGGGAATAGTGTGTGTGTGTGTGTGTGTACCTTGCTCTCAGGTTGAGGTGGGGGGAATAGTGTGTGTGTGTGTGTGTGTGTGTGTGTGTGTGTGTACCTTGCTCTCAGGTTGAGGTGGGGGGAATAGTGTGTGTGTGTGTGTACCTTGCTCTCAGGTTGAGGTGGGGGGAATAGTGTGTGTGTGTGTGTGTGTGTGTGTGTGTACCTTGCTCTCAGGTTGAGGTGGGGGGAATAGTGTGTGTGTGTGTGTGTGTGTGTGTGTGTGTGTGTGTGTGTGTGTGTGTACCTTGCTCTCAGGTTGAGGTGGGGGGAATAGTGTGTGTGTGTGTGTGTGTGTGTGTGTGTGTACCTTGCTCTCAGGTTGAGGTGGGGGGAATAGTGTGTGTGTGTGTGTGTGTGTGTGTGTGTGTGTGTGTGTGTGTGTGTGTGTGTGTGTATACCTTGCTCTCAGGTTGAGGTGGGGGGAATAGTGTGTGTGTGTGTGTGTGTGTGTGTGTGTGTGTGTGTGTGTGTATACCTTGCTCTCAGGTTGAGGTGGGGGGAATAGTGTGCGAGTGTGTGTGTGTGTGTGTATACCTTGCTCTCAGGTTGAGGTGGGGGGAATGGTGTGCGAGTGTGTGTATACCTTGCTCTCAGGTTGAGGTGGGGGGAAGTGTGTGTGTGTGTGTGTGTGTGTGTATACCTTGCTCTCAGGTTGAGGTGGGGGGAATGGTGTGCGAGTGTGTGTATATCTTGCTCTCAGGTTGAGGTGGGGGGAATGGTGTGCGAGTGTGTGTGTGTGTGTGTGTGTGTGTGTGTGTACCTTGCTCTCAGGTTGAGGTGGGGGGAATGGTGTGCGAGTGTGTGTATACCTTGCTCTCAGGTTGAGGTGGGGGGAATAGTGAGTGTGTGTGTGTGTATACCTTGCTCTCAGGTTGAGGTGGGGGGAATAGTGTGTGTGTGTGTGTGTGTATACCTTGCTCTCAGGTTGAGGTGGGGGGAATGGTGTGTGTGTGTGTGTGTGTGTGTGTGTGTGTATACCTTGCTCTCAGGTTGAGGTGGGGGGAATGGTGTGCGAGTGTGTGTATACCTTGCTCTCAGGTTGAGGTGGGGGGAATGGTGTGCGAGTGTGTGTGTGTGTGTGTGTGTGTGTATACCTTGCTCTCAGGTTGAGGTGGGGGGAATAGTGAGTGTGTGTGTGTGTATACCTTGCTCTCAGGTTGAGGTGGGGGGAATGGTGTGCGAGTGTGTATATACCTTGCTCTCAGGTTGAGGTGGGGGGAATGGTGTGCGAGTGTGTGTATACCTTGCTCTCAGGTTGAGGTGGGGGGAATGGTGTGTACTCCTTCTTGATCTTCTTCTTGGTTGGTTGTTGGCGTTTTTTGAGGTGTTTGTGTTTGAAGTTGGGGAGGAAACGCTCCCAGCTCTGAGTGCGGAGCTCAGGATCACTTGCTAACTCGCGCTTGATCATCAACGTCTGGAACAGGACAAACAGAGGGGTGTGGTCACAGACGGCAGGTGTGGTCACAAATGGTGGGTGTGGTCATGTTCATACATAGTTTACCTTTATATTGTAGATCGGGTGAATGTTCTTCATAGTATCTAATACCACCTTACGCACCTACACACACACACACACACACACACACACAATAACAATGTAAAATGTTTTCTGGATTGTCACCTGGCACTGATTTAGTAAAATATTTTCTAGTGAATACTTTCTCACGTATTATTTAGTGTTTATCTAACATAACTTTTATTCAATTGTGTAAAAAGTGATCCAGCTCAGATCTGGTGTGATGCAGTGATCGTCCAAGGCAACAGATGAAAGACGCATCATGATTACTTCACTTCAACATCAGATGCCATCAGGAAAGACCTAGAGGAAACCAGTGGGAGCCATGTACACTATCTACCGTCTGGAGAAGTCAAACCTTCAACATGAAAACAAGCCTCAGTGTCTCAACTCTGCATGAAAACAGAGGAACTGGCAGCAGGTTCTCTGGACTGATGAGTGAAATCAGAAATATTTTGCGAGTTTGCTGAAGGTCTGGAGAGCGGTACAATAATGAGTGAAGCATGGTGAAGGTTTCCTGCAGATTTGGAGCTTCATTTCTGCACATGGAGTTGGAGATGTGGTCAGGATTAATGGTGTCCTCAATGCTGGGAAATCCCAGAAGATACTTCATCATTCAGGACCATCAGGGAGGCGTCTGATTTATTCTCCAGCTGAAAGCCAACCCCAAACACACAGCCAACATCATTCTGAACTTTGTTCAGTGTAGAGAAGAACAAGGAAACCTGAAAGTAATGGTTTCTGCTCCAACAGTCCTGATCTCATCATCATCGAGTCTGAAGAGAGAGAAGGATCTGAGGAGCCTCCATCCACAGAAGAGCTGTACTTAGTGATTTAAGTCGCCACCGTCACTTTTAATCACCACATTATCTGTGTAAAGCTGCTTTGAGACAATGTTCATTGTTAAAAGCGCAACACAAATAAAAATGAATTACATTGAATTGAACTGAATTGAATTGACCTTCTGTGTGGAAATGGAACTAGAAGAACTGCTGATGTTTTGTAGGCAAACAGTTTCACACCAAATATTTACGTAATTTGGATTTTTTTTCCTGTTCATTTACTTTTTATTTTGTTCTTTAAGAAAAATAAATGTAGAGTTTTATTGGTGAAATCATTCCGACTGTACAGAATTTTTACACATCTAAAACTTTTACACAGTACTCTCTCTGTGTGTGTGTGTGTGTGTGTGTGTGTGTGTGTGTGTGTATACGCACCTCCTTCAGGCCACTGTAAGGTCCGAGAGCAGACACAGTGTTTCCCTGCACCATCACATAACAGTTTGTAAGCAGCTCCAGGGCCTTAACACAAACACACACACACACACACACACACACACACACACACACACACACACACACATTATAATTGAGGTCATTACGAGAGGAGACCTGATACAGGAGCAATCTGGTTTGTGATGACCAATGATTTATGATTTGTGAGTGCATGC
>NC_139597.1:271292-275770 GCF_946808225.1 Silurus aristotelis | reverse complement strand
CCCAAATATGCTCACACACACACACACACACACACACACACACACACTCACCAATCAGGAGACAGGAAATCAGTCTGCGGGAGCCTATCAGGTGGTGTTTACTGCACAGACACAAACAATCTGAACACAACACAACCACAGGGTTTTAACAAAGTGGCCATAGTCAGTGCTCACAAACCGCATCTGTAACAAACTGCACAATCTCAAATATATTTATGTGGATTTAATAGCTGTTACATTCCACAACGACTGACAGAGGAGAAGAAACTAATTTGGTCACAGATACACTTACATGGACATTTACAAGACACACTTTTTAACAAAAGCTGGATATTTATTTTAAATCCCCAAGAAAACCATAATACACAAAAATGCAGAAAACCCCGGCTTGATGTGATGAGGTTAATATGGGCACATTGTAATGCCCCCTGCAATAAGTAATGTTATTTGTGTTATTAGTAATCATATGACTGTATTTTGACCTTACACACTGGAATGATAATGTCTTATGATGAATATGTTGATGATCTACACACATTTGAATAGATCAGTGATGGGGGAGTGCTCCTGATCAACCTCATAGATACATTTTAAGGTTAATGTTTTTTATACTTTATATTTAATTAATATCAACAACCCAGCCATTAGGGATGCACAAGCCAGTGCACTCTTAGTGGCAGTCCCAAGCCCGGGTAAATGGGGAGGGTTGCGTTAGGAAGGGCATCCAGCGTAAAACATGTGCCAAATCAAATATGCGGATCACAAATGAGAATTTCATACCGGATCGGTCGAGGCCCGGGTTAACAACGACCGCCACAGGTATCGTTAGCCGACAGGGTACCGGTGGAAATTGGGCTACTGTTGGCCGAAGGAGGAGAAGGAGAGGAGGAAGGCGTCTACAGAGACGGCAGGAAAAGGAGCAGTGTAGAGTAGAGGTTCGGGTTGGTACTTTAAATGTTGGTACTATGACGGGTAAAGGGAGAGAGGTAGCTGATATGATGGAGAGGAGAAAGGTAGATATGCTGTGTGTTCAGGAGACCAAGTGGAAAGGGAGTAAGAGCAGGAACATTGGAGGTGGGTTTAAACTGTTTTATCATGGTGTGGATGGAAAGAGAAATGGTGTAGGGGTGATTCTGAAGGAAGAGTACAGTAAGAGTGTAGTGGAGGTGAAGAGAGTTTCTGATAGGGTGATGATCGTGAAGGTGGAAGTTGAAGGGATGATGATAAATGTCATCAGTGCCTATGCTCCACAAGTTGGCTGTGAGATGGAGGAGAAGGAAAGATTCTGGAGTGAATTAGATGAAGTGGTAGATAATGTACCTAGGAAAGAACGATTGGTGATTGGGGCAGACTTTAATGGGCATGTAGGTGAAGGGAACAGAGGTGATGAGGAGGTGATGGTAGGTATGGTTTTAAGGAGAGGAATGTGGAAGGGCAGATGGTAGTAGATTTTGCTAAAAGGATGGAAATGGCAGTGGTGAACACGTATTTTAAGAAGAAGGAGGATCATAGGGTGACGTATAAGAGTGGAGGAAGGTGCACACAGGTGGATTATCTTCTGTGTAGGAGATGCAACCTGAAGGAGATTGGAGACTGTAAGGTGTTGGCGGGGGACAGTGTAGCTAGACAGCATCGGATGGTGGTCTGTAGGATGGTTTTGGAGGCGAAGAAGAAGAGGAGGAAAGTAAGGTTTGAAAGAAGAATAAGATGGTGGAAACTGAAGGAGGAAGAGTGTAGTGTGAGGTTCAGGGAAGAGGTCAGACAGGGGCTCGGTGGTGTTGAAGAGGTGTTGGATGATTGGGTAACTACTGCAGAAGTGATGAGGGAGGCAGCTAGAAAAGTACTTGGTGTGACATCTGGAAATAGAAAGCAAGACAAGAAGACGTGGTGGTGGAATGAGGAAGTGCAGGAGAGCATAAGGAGAAAGAGGTTGGCAAAACAGAAGTGGGATCGACAGAGTGATGAGAAAAGTAGGCAGGAGTACAAGGAGATGCAGCAGCAGGTTAAAAGGGATGTGGCGAAAGCCAAGGAAAAGGCATATGAGGAACTGTATAAGAGGTTGGACACTAAGGAAGGAGAAAAGGATTTATACCGATTGGCCAGGCAGAGGGACCGAGCTGAGAAGGATGTACTGCAAGTTAGAGCAATAAAGGATGGAGAGGGAAATGTGTTGACTAGTGAGGAGAGTGTGTTGAGAAGATGGAGGGAGTATTTTGAGCAGCTGATGAATGAGGAAAATCAGAGAGAGAGAAGGTTGGAGGATGTGGAGTTGGTAAAGCAGGATGTAGATAGGATTAGTAAGGAGGAAGTGAGAGAGCGATTAAGAGGATGAAGAATGGAAAGTCGGTTGGACCAGATGACATACCGGTAGAAGCGTGGAGATGTTTAGGAGAGATGCAGTGGAGTTTTTAACCAGATTGTTTAACAGGATTCTGGAAGGGGAGAGGATGCCTGAGGAATGGAGAAGGAGTGTGCTGGTACCGATCTTTAAGCATAAGGGAGATGTGCAGACCTGCAGTAACTACAGGGGAATTAAGTTGATCAGTCACACCATGAAGTTATGGGAAAGAGTAGTGGAAGCCAGGCTGAGAGAAGAGGTGACCATCTGTGAGCAACAGTATGGTTTCATGCCGAGGAAGAGCACCAAAGATGCCTTATTTGCTTTGAGGATGTTGATGGAGAAGTATAGAGAAGGTCAGAAGGAGCTGCATTGTGTATTTGTGGATTTAGAGAAAGCGTACGACAGGGTGCCGAGAGAGGAGTTGTGGTATTGTATGAGGAAGTCAGGTGTGTCAGAGAAGTATGTGAGGGTGGTGCAGGACATGTATGAGGACAGTGTGACAGCAGTGAAGTGTGCAGTAGGAACGACAGACTGGTTCAGGGTGAGGGTTGGACTACATCAAGGATCGGCCCTGAACCCTTTCCTGTTTGCAGTGGTGATGGACAGGTTGACGGACGAGGTCAGACAGGAGTCTCCCTGGACTATGATGTTTGCGGATGATATTGTGATTTGTGGTGAGAGTAGAGAGCAGGTTGAGAAGAGCCTGGAGAGGTGGAGATATGCACTGGAGAGAAGGGGAATGAAAGTCAGTAGGAGTAAGACAGAGTACATGTGTGTGAATGAGAGGGAGGGCAGTGGAGGGGTGCGGTTGCAGGGAGAAGAGGTGGAGAAGGTGGAGGAGTTCAGGTACCTGGGGTCAACAGTGCAAAGTAATGGAGAGTGTGTTAGAGAAGTGAAGAAAAGAGTGCAGGCAGGGTGGAGTGGGTGGAGAAGAGTGACAGGAGTGAATAGACTACAAACTACTGCTACTCACTTATAAAGCACTAAATGGTTTGGCTCCCATGTATCTATCCAGTCTCTTAACACGCTACAATCCGTCACGCTCCCTGAGATCTCAAAACTCTGGGCTTCTAGTAGTTCCTAGAATAGCAAAGTCCACTAAAGGCGGTAGAGCATTTTCACATTTAGCTCCTAAACTCTGGAATAGTCTTCCTGACAGTGTTCGGGGTTCAGATACACTCTCCCAGTTTAAGTGTAGATTAAAAACATATCTTTTTAGCAAAGCCTACACATAACACACATCACGCACATCACATCACAACCTTGTGCTCCAGAACATCTGATCACATGCACATTATCAACTTGTGCTGTTAATATCATGAACAGCAGCTACGCTAATTCCTCTCCACTGCTTCTCTTTCTCTCCCCATCCCGAGGCTTCCTGAGGTTTGGCCAGCTCCAGTCACGTCCCACCTCGTGAAGATTATGGACCTATGGATGATCATGGAGAAGTAGATGCCGAGTGTTTAAAGGCCCTGGCATGGAGAAGCTGATGCTGGATCTATGATGATCACAAATTGTTCTGTATTGTTGAAAGATTTATGACCAAACTTTTGATGTCACCCATATGAGGATGGGTTCCCCTTTGAGTCTGGTTCCTCTCAAGGTTTCTTCCTCATATCATCTAAGGGAGTTTTTCCTTGCCACTGTCGCCACGGCTGCTCATCAGGGACAAACGCACACCATTCACCTTCACTGTTGTTTTCTGTAAAGCTGCTTTGAGACAATGTCTGTTGTGAAAAGCGCTATACAAATAAACTTGACTTGACTTGACTTGATTTGTGATAGAAGAGTATCTGCAAGAATGAAAGGGAAAGTTTATAGGACTGTGGTGAGACCTGCGATGTTGTATGGATTAGAGACAGTGGCATTGAGTAAAAGACAGGAGGTGGAGCTGGAGGTAGCAGAGCTGAAGATGTTGAGATGTTCGTTGGGAGTGACGAGGATGGACAAGATTAGAAATGAGTTTATTAGAGGGACAGCACATGTAGGATGTTTTGGTGACAAGGTGAGGGAGGTGAGATTAAGATGGTTTGGACATGTACAGAGGAGGGACATGAATTATATTGGTGGAAAAATGCTGAAGATGGAGCCACCAGGTAGGAGGAAAAGAGGAAGGCCAAGGAGGAGGTTCATG
>NC_139597.1:246292-266292 GCF_946808225.1 Silurus aristotelis | reverse complement strand
TTACACCCCGCACAGCTGATCATATTTACACCCACACAGCTGATCATACTTATACCCTGCTGTCAGGGACCACCCTGCTACACTTTGATCTACTTTGGATTTACTCACAGACACGGAGCTGTTGTATTCCGCGCAGTGAACGAGCCGCAAGACATTTCCTGCCCGCAGCAGGCGTTCGGGTTGGCTCCGCCTTTTTTGGTTTCTTTGTTTGCTGCAACTTCGGCTTCCGCCTCTGTGTCCGCATGACACCTGCACAGCTGATCATATTTATAATCTACACAGCTGATCACATTTACACACACAACTGATCATATTTACACCCCGCACAGCTCATCATATTTACACTCTGCACAGCTGATCATATTTACACCCCGCACAGCTCATCATATTTACACTCTGCACAGCTGATCACATTTACACACACAACTGATCATATTTACACCCCGCACAGCTCATCATATTTACACTCTGCACAGCTGATCACATTTAAAAAAACACACACACACACACACAGCTGATCATATTTACACCCCGCAACGCTGATCATATTTACACCCCCACAGCTGATCATATTTACACCCTGCACAGCTGATCATATTTACAATCTAAACAGCTGATTATATTTACACCCCCACACAGCTGATCATATTTACAATCTACACAGCTGATCACATTTACACACACAACTGATCATATTTACACCCCACACAACTGATCATATTTACACCCCACACAGCTGATCACATTTACACCCTGCACAGCTGATCATATTTACACCCCGCACAGCTGATCATATTTACACCCCGCACAGCTGATCATATTTACACCCCACACAGCTGATCACATTTACACCCTGCACAGCTGATCATATTTACACCCCACACAGCTGATCACATTTACACCCCACACAGCTGATCACATTTACACCCTGCACAGCTGATCATATTTACACCCCACACAGCTGATCATATTTACACCCCGCACAGCTGATCATATTTACACCCCACACAGCTGATCACATTTACACCCTGCACAGCTGATCATATTTACACCCCACACAGCTGATCACATTTACACCCCGCACAGCTGATCACATTTACACCCCGCACAGCTGATCACATTTACACCCCGCACAGCTGATCATATTTACACCCCACACAGCTGATCACATTTACACCCTGCACAGCTGATCATATTTACACCCCACACAGCTGATCACATTTACACCCCGCACAGCTGATCACATTTACACCCTGCACAACTGATCATATTTACACCCCACACAGCTGATCATATTTACACCCCGCACAGCTGATCATATTTACACCCCACACAGCTGATCATATTTAAACTACAGAGTGGCAGAGAACCTAAACACGGTGTCCAGTGTTGGGCAACGTTACTTTTAAAAGTAATGCATTACAATATTGAGTTTCTCCCCAAAAAAGCAACTAATTACGTTACTTAGTTACTTTTTATGGAAAGTAATGCGTTATATTTACAGGTGTAATATAGATATTTGCCATTAAGAAATAAGTTATAATAAGGCAAAAGACATTTTTTAAACATTTAAAATGCTTAATAACTTCTTAGAGAGCAATAAGATGATCGACTAAATATTGACCACAAGGCTGAACACTTTCCAATCTGCCTCGCTGTCAGGAATGTAACTATCGTTCGTGTATATAAGGTTGAGGGTGTGGGCTGCACACCGGTGATGTGAAGGGAGAACATACCTTTCACTGTCATCACATAAAACATCGTGCAATTCCGTAAATATGACCTTGTCCTCGTCTACATCATTCTCTGCTTCATCAACATTCTGAACGCTTTTACAAAGTCCACGCTTTTATCAGTGACCGTGGCAGTTAATCTTCCCACAAAGAGCAAATGAGCTGTGAATTTGCTCTCTCTCTCTCGCTCTCTTTCTCTCTCATCCCCCTACCCCTCTCTCTCTCTCACTCTCTCTCTCTCTCTCTCTCTCTCTCTCTCTCTCTTGCTCTCTATCTCTCCGCTGCGATGGCATCGTACATGTGTCTCCCACGTAAAACTTTTATTCTGAGCAGTCCATAGAGCTGCAGTGGTGGAAAGTTGGCAAAAGTTTTCTATATTTCTGTCTCCATTTCCATATATGCAACATTACACACACGCACACACACGCACACACACACACACACACACACACACACACATGTAATGCTGTGCTTTGCATGCAGATGTTTTTTTTTTAAGTGGTATTTTTTGCAGTTGACAAGAGCTTTTCACCAACACATAATCTACACTTCACCATTATTCCCTTCTCCTTTTCCTCCACTATTTCATAATAATAAGAACACTTCCATCACAGTGATGTAATGCTCTGGTTTGCCATCTCCGCTTCTGACCAGCTTCTGTTCCCGTTGCTCGCACGTATGACTGCGCGATTCTACGTGACTACGTTCATTTTAATTCAGTATTGATTTTTTCATGCAAAATAATTAAACTGAAATGTAACTCGCATTACTTTTTTAAAAAAGTAACTCAGATATTAATGTGTAAATTTATAAAGTAACGCGCTACTTTACTCGTTACTCCAGAAAAGTCATATTATTACGTAACGCACTTTACTTGTAACGCGTTACCCCCAACACTGATGGTGTCTGATCACAAACTGAGATACACCTTGATGAAGTAGAGACTCAGTGGACCAGTGGCCATGGAGACAGACGGGGAGACACACACAGTCCTGTCTGCCCCGACAGCAGAGACTCTGCCAGCAGTGTTTTTCTTTAGATTTTTACATTTACAATTGTGGAATTTAGCAGACGTTCGTGTCCAGAGCGACGTACAAAAGTGCTTTGCGTCTCCAGCATTGAATACACTTGTACATTGGATTACAAACTTAATATAAATCAGACTATAACTCCTGAATTCTACAAAGCAAACTTGAAAAGTGCTAATTTAAGTATTTCAGGAAGATGAAGGTCTTCACCCATCACATGAAGATAGCCAGGGACTCCGCTGTTCAGTCATCTAGGGAAAGTTCATTTCACCACCTCGGTGCCAGAACAGAGAAGAGCCTTGAAGTATACTTACCTCTCATTTTGAGAGAAGGTGGTACCAGTGGAGCAGTGCTAGAGGATCTCAGACAGCGTGGTGCAGTGCGAGATGTGATGAGGTCACTGAGGTAAGATGGTGCTGGTCCATTTTTGGCCTTGTAGGCAAACATCAGTGTTTTGAATCTGATACGTGCAGCTACTGGAAGCCAGTGGAGGAGCAGCAGTGGAGTGGTGTGGGAGAACTTGAGCAGATTGAACACAAGTCGTGCAGCTGCATTTTGGATCATTTGCAGTGGGCGAATAGCGTTCAGGGGAAGACCTGCCAGCAGAGAGCTGCAGTAGACCAGTCTCAAAATCACAAGAGACTGAAGAAGCACCTGGGCAGCCTGTGTGGACGAATCCAGTCGAATGCAATCGAATCCTTCAGATGTTGTAGAGAAGAAATCGACAGGAACGAGCCACAATACAATGTGATAACTGTCAAGTCAAGTCAAGTCAAGTTTATTTGTATAGCGCTTTTCACAACAGACGTTGTCTCAAAGCAGCTTTACAGAAAACAACAGTGAAGGTGAATGGTGTGCGTTTGTCCCTGATGAGCAGCCGTGGCGACAGTGGCAAGGAAAAACTCCCTTAGATGATATGATATGATATGACTGTCTTGCACTTCCTCACTGAATGCACCAAATACAACCACATTCGATCCCAATTCTTCACCAACATCAACCAAATAATCCCAATTTGAACTCCCTCTGAGCCCCCGACAAACTGCGCCACCTACTGGGCAGCTGCACACTCGCAGCCCACTATATACACACCTGCCACCAGGTGAAGGACAGTGTGTGACCATGTCATCTAATGAATACACTCTTTTTAAAATTATTATTATTGTATTTTATTTGTAGATATTTTAACTATTTCTTGTACAACTCTATAGTTTATATTGTTATTATATTTATATCACAGTGTATTCTAGCTTATAAACTATATTATATACAGTATTATTATAGTTTATTATTTCTGGTGTTATGTGTCTGTATGAGAGATTTTACAGACAGCAGAGGGCGATATAACTTTAAAATTTACAGGCGCTAACTGTGTGTGTGTGTGTGTGTGTGTGTGTGTGTGTGTGTGTGTGTGTGTGTGTGTGTGTGTGTAATGTTTCCAAGCAACAGAATGAGAAGCTTCAGTCTACAGTATCAGCTACTTCACACACATTTCAAATGTGCCAACACACACATACACAGAGCGATGAAGAGACAGAGATAGGTCAGAAGTACACAAACACACACACACACACTCTCAGAGAGACAGAGATACACAAACACATTACTAAATGGAGGAAAACCTAGACATGCAGCTCAAATGTGTCAAATGTACAGATGTGTTTGTATTTAAAAGTTTTTTATTTTTCTTGTTACATTTTTTTTACTGAACTCCAGTGGTTTCCATGGCAACAGCAGACAGTATTCTCAATTTATAAAAGAAAGAAAGAAAGAAAGAAAGAAAGAAAGAAAGAAAGAAAGAAAGAAAGAAAGAAAGGATAAATAAAGCAACCCTTTCTCTGTCTCATCACTCTGTGTGTGTGTGTGTGTGTATATGTACTGATAGAGATGAAAGATGGTGTAATCTACAGATCATGTTTCACACTGCTGTTTTCCTCTTCTGTTTTCTCTCCTTCAATCTTGATGTAATGCCTGTAATATATGTAGTTTTTATACAATGGCGTTAATGTTTACGTGTTATGATGTGTTTTAACTGCAGTTAACAAGGACAAAGTAAAGATATTAGGCAATGTGATTATTATAGAGGTGTGTAAATTAGAGAAGGCAATGTATGATGCAGTAACATGCTCTGGCCTTATCCCAATGCGACGTGCCGATGTAGCCTACAGCAGGTTATAGTCACTGAACTGCTGGATGTCTGAGTGGTGCTCCAAAAACAATCATAAAACTTCATAGATAATTGGAGCAATTTTGAAGGAAAGGCTGTTCAGCCTGTTAGGGTAGGACGGTATCCATCCCACTCGGGAAGGTGCTGCTTTCATTTCTTGTAGTACAGGTCATAGTCTCAGAACAGCACTAGTTACCAAGTGACTGTCCAGAGCCAAGGCCAGGGAGCAGACAGACAGGATAAACCGATCGTCTGCTAACTGCACAGATGTCAGAGCTGAGAGTGGGTGTGACTGGGTGAGTGGAGACTGTATAGGAGGACCCAAATGCAGGATGCGAAAATGAAATAAGGAAAACACAGGCTTTAATAAAGAAACACACTGAGCAATGGGGCAAGGTAAAAACACAGTCCAAAAACAGTCCAGGGTCAGAAACACAGCCAAACAGGGCGATGCAGAATAAACAAAACCAAAACCAGTACAAGAAATCAAAGAGCCGGCAAACAGAACAATGAAGGGCAGAGGAGAAACACAAACCAAAAACCAGTCCAGAGTTCAGTCCACAGCAAAGGTTAGGGGTCAGGGGCAGGAGCAGGCAGGGTGGCAAGAATATTCTCAGGGACTTTGAAAGCCGGTGAGATAATCTGGCCTGAGCTAAACTCTTGGGTGGGTTAATGCGGGGAAAATGCTGAATGCAGGTATAATCCATAAAGCAGGTATAATTTCGTACAGCGAGTACAATCCATAACGAGAGTATAATTGTTTGACTGGGAACAAGGAGCATTAACCATCGGGGAATGCTGGCGGTCTGGAATCCGGTAGATCACTAGACATGACTAAGTTGATCCGACAGCGAGTAAAGTCAGAACGGGAACTTCGGGAGAGGCTGAGAGAGAGCCTCGGAGGGAGGCCTGGCAGGAGGATCCCTGACATTAAGTAAGCTGATTAACTTTAAAGTAATAGGACTGAATGCACAGCAGCACCTCTGATCTAAAGACAGGATTGTTGAATATTAGATCTCTCACGTCAAAAGCGCTGACTAGAAACTAAATTATTACCAACCAGGAGTTTAATATAATGTGTTTGACAGAAACGTGGATTAAACCGAATGAATATGTAGCATTAAATGAAGCGAGTCCTCCTGGGTATAGTTACATACACCAACCCTGTCTAAATGGCAGAGGAGGCGGAGTCACAGCTATTTATAATAATAATCTAAAAGTCACACAAAAGACTAAACACAAAAGTAAAACATTTGAAGCTCTTTACACCAGCATAAAATATTCATTGTCCAAAAGCAGGTCCAGTCAGTCAATTCCACTAATTATTATTTATAGACCCCCAGGGGCCCGACTCAGATTTTCTCATAGAATTTGCAGATTTCATCACAAATTTAGATCTCTGTCTGACCTCGCAGAGCTCGACTATTCCGTTACACTCTAGATGATGGAGCTTCACTTAAGACCAAAATGATCGAGGAGAAAAGAATCAGCACAGTGGTATAATGCTCATACACACACCTTAAAACAGACCACTAAGAAATTAAAATGTAAATGGAGTCAAACAAAATTGACAGTATTTTAAAGAGCATGGAAGGAGAATCTCCTGAGTTCTAGAAAATCTCTTAGTGCTGCTGATCAGCATATTTCTCCACCCTCATAGAAAATAACAAGCAGAATCCTAGATTTTTATTCTGTACTGCAGCAAAATGAACAGGAAATAAAAGCACTGCACTCACATGCACACCATCAATAGGTAGTAATGATTTCATCAACTTTTTTAATAATAAATTTAAAAATATCAGGCAAAAAAAATCCAGACGATTAAAATATACCCAAACTATTAGACAGCAGTGTAACTATAACAGACCATCAATTACAAAGTTTTACTCCTATTCAAGAGAACGACTTCATTTCATTTATTTTCTCATCAAAATCATCAACCTGCATCTCCATCCCTCACCTACAAGTTTCCCCAAACAGATCATTCCAGAGGGAATTGAACCTGTTTTAAAATAATAAACTGGTTTTGTACCTAAATCCTTCAAACTGCAGTATCAACCCCCTAATTAAGAAACCTGACCTTCACCCTGTCAGCTGTCCAACTACAGACCAATATCAAACCTCCCCTTTATCTCCAAGATTCTAGAAAAGGTTGTAGCACAGCAGTTCTGCTCACATCTACTGAGGAACAACATTTATGAAATGTATCAGTCAGGATTTCGGCCTCATCATAGCACAGAGACGGCGCTAGTTAAGGTGGTAAATGACTGTTATTGGCCTCTGATTAGGGTTTTGTCTCTTTACTTGTTTTGCTCCACACTCTCTGAGGTAAAGGTTGGTGTTCCGCAAGGATCTGTCTTAGGCCCACTGCTTTTCTCTTTATATCTGCTGCCTCTGGGTGAAATTATACATAAACATGGTATTCGCTTCCATTGCTATGCTGATGATACACAGCTATATATTTCAGCAAAGCCAGATGAAGAGGTCAGCTTAACAATGTTGAGGAGTGTGTAAAGGACATTAGACAGTGGATGCTTGATAACTTTCTTCTGCTAAACTCAGATAAGACAGAAGTACTTTTACTAGGACCACATGCAGCTAGACGTAAACTTTCAGATTCTGTAGCATCTCTGGGTGGTGTTTCTGTCTCAGTGTGTACAGCTGTCAAAGACCTTGGTGTGATTATTGACAAGAGTCTTTCCTTTGAGTCTCACGTGAATAATATTACCAGGATCTCCTTCTTTCACCTTAGAAATATTGCTAAATTAGAAATATGATGTCGTTACAGGATGCAGAAAAACTAGTAGTGTCAGCCGACGGCACGCACACTTCCGGTAATCCAACTTCCGGTAGTCCAACTTCCGCTGGCTCCTGTTATCCTTTGACAGATTGTCTTTTGGCTTTGTGTAAGTTTTTTGGGACTTTCTTGCCGTTTTTTTCCCTGTGGATTATTTTGGCTTTCACTTTGGATCTCACTTTTATTTTTTTCCTGGTTTTCTGCCGGCAGTTTTTGATTTTCTGCCGGTTTTGGACATTTGTTTGTTATTTTTTCTGTGTTCTTTCAGTCTCTTCTGCCTTGCTTCTGGTTTGTTGTTTTTGTTTTTTCCCTTTTTCTGCTCTTTGTTTTTTCATGTTTTTTTTTTTTAAGGTAAGTACATTAGTTTTCGGACAGTTTGTATTGCCTCTTTGTTTTTAGTTTTCCTCAATTAAACACTGCCTTTTGAATTTCTCCTGCATCCTGCATTTGGGTCCTTCCTCTCACGCTCCTGACAGAACAATCTGGCCAACTATGGACCCCCCGCAGACGCACAGGATTTAAGGGAGAGTATAGACTCTCTGAAGCAGATCTGCATCACGCATGATCGGCAGCTACGTGAGATTGGTTCGGCACTTCAAGATTTCATGCAGCGAGCGGCTCAAAATCCCAGTACCTCGGCTGTAGCAACACCCGTCGCCTCACCTGCACCATCAACCGGGATGGAACCTGCTTCAGTCGTGGTTAGTTCCCGTGAACCTCACCTAATGCCACTGGCACGTTTCTCCGGGGAACCAGGACACTGCCGCTCCTTTCTCACTCAGTGCGGCATTATCTTTCAACTTCAACCCTCTTCTTTTCCCACCGAAGTAGCCAAGGTGGCCTATGTGATTTCCCTGCTATCAGGTCCCGCTCTCCAGTCGGCCACCGCTGAGTGGGAAAACCAGACCCCCCACTGCATGTCTTTCTCCGCCTTCTCCGGCGAACTCCGCAAAAATTTCGACTCCGCCTCTCCCCGTCACGATGCGGCTCGCTTGCTGTTTTCTGCCACTCAAGGTAGGCATTTGGTGGCTGAATTTGCCGCTGAGTTCTGCACTGCTGCCATGGATAGGGGATGGAACCCCACTGCCCTCTATGACGCCTTCTATAGTGGTTTGGCTGCTGAAGTTAAAGATGAGTTAGCCACCCGGGAACTTCCATCGGGCTTAGATGGCCTCATTGCCCTCGCTACGCGAATTGACAGACGCCTGCAGGAGCGGCGTGTGGAGCACACCCCTCAGCGCTCCGATCGTCACTGCTCTCCACCGCAATACCGCTCGCGACTGGAATGCTTTGCAAAATACCCTCAAACTGGATAAATTTATTCCAATTTCAACCTTTAAAAATATGATATCATATTTGTTCACGGATATATGCAGTTGTTTTTCTATATAATTTTGTTTTAAAATGTAATAAAATTGTTAATTTTTGTATGTATTTTTTTTAATGTTTTGTATTTATTTTAGCCCTACTTCCCTTTCCCTAAGTGGTTATTCCACTTGTCAGGCCGCCATTGTAAATAAGAACCTGTTCTTAATGACTTGCCTGTAAAAATAAAGGTTAAACAAACAAAACAAAATACCGACATCGAACCCTCCCTTGTGACACTACTGTACCAGAACCTCACTTCCCACCCCGTCCTATGGAAATTGGCCGCCGACACCTATCCCCAAATGAAAAGGAGAGGCGTCGCTCCAGAGGCTTGTGTCTCTACTGCGGGGAGGCTGGACACATGGCGGTTTTCTGCCCAGTAAAAGACCAGGCTCGTTGCTGATGGGGAGGTCCTCAGAAAGCCAAATCATTTCTGCCCTCTCCAAACCACTCCTAGACATCCGCATCTTCTCTGGGGGACAGGAGCACCAGCTTGCGGCTTTTGTGGATTCAGGGGCAGACTCAGAGTTTCTGGATCAGGATCTAGTTCAGCAGTTGATGATTGAGACCGAAACCTTGAAAGCCACCCTTCAAGTTCAAGCCCTCGATGGCCATCCCCTTTATCAGGCGACCTGTCGCACAAAGCCCCTCCGGGTCACCATTGCCGATCAACATCAGGAGTGACTATCCTTTTTGGTCATTTCTTCCCCTCACACCCCGGTCATGCTCGGTTTTCCCTGGTTGCAGAAACACAACCCCCGCCTGGATTGGTCCACGGGTGTAGTCTTGTGGGGAACCTTCTGCCATTCCCACTGTTTAGTTCATCCATCTGCCTCTGGTTCTTTTGAGACCTTGGACCTTGACTCAATTCCCTCAGTGTATCATGACCTAGGTCAGGTATTTAGCAAGGCCAGAGCTTCCTCCTTACCTGCTCATCGGCCATATGACTTCGCCATGATGCAGTACATTCAGGACTCACTTGCTACTGGCCTTATTCGCCCTTCCTCCTCCCCTGCCGGTGCGAGGTTCTTTTTCGTTGAGAAGAAGGATGGGACTTTACGCCCCTGCAGCGATTATCGTGGTCTCAATAGCATCACCATCAAAAACCGATATTCGCTCCCCTTAATGGACACGGTATTCAAACAGCTCCAAGGAGCTTCCGTTTTCACTAAACTGGACCTTAGGAACGCATACCATCTCGTTCGCATCCGGGAAGGGGATGAGTGGAAGACAGCTTTCAACACCCCGTCGGGTCACTATGAGTATTTGGTCATGCCGTTTGGCCTCACCAACGCACCAGCGGTTTTTCAGGCTCTTATTAATGACGTGCTGCGTGATATGTTGAACCGTTACGTTTTTGTATATCTGGGCGACATCTTGGTGTTCTCCCGATCTCTGGATGAGCATGTCGGCCACGTTCGTTTGGTACTCCAGCGCCTCCTCCAGAATTTCGTCTGTACGTCAAAGCGGAGAAATGTGAGTTCCATATCTCTAGCACCTCCTTCCTGGAACACTCTTGCCACGGGGAGCATAAGTATGGATCCTGCCAGGATCAGAGCTGTCAAGGAATGGCCCACACTCTCCTCTAGGAAGCAGCTGCAGAGGTTCATGGGGTTCTCCAACTTTTTCCGGAGGTTTATTAGAGGCTACAGTTCGGTTGCTGCCCCTCTTCACCAACTGACCTCCTCCCGCCGGTCCTTTTCATGGCCTCCCAAGGCGGAGCGAGCGTTCATCAGACTCAAAGACCTCTTCACCTCTGCCCCAGTCCTGGTTTTTCCCGATCCCTCTCGCCAGTTCATCGTGAAGGTCGATGCCAATGACCTAGGGGTAGGCGCTGTACTGTCCCAGAAGGGCGCTACTGATAACAAGTTGCACCCTTGCGCCTTCTTCTCCCACTGTCTTAACCAAGCTAAACGTAATTACCCCATTGGTGAGCGGGAGCTCCTGGCTTGCCCTGAAAGAATGGCGTCACTGGTTAGAGGGATCTGAGACTCCTTTCTTGGTCTGGACTGATCACCACAACCTGGAGTATCTACGCACCGCCAAGCGCAAGCTAGGGTTAAACTTGCCACTATGGACCAGCCGGTTCCCGAGGGTTGCCCTACTAACAGACTCTTTGTTCCCGAGCAGCTGCGGTCCCAAGTCCTCCAGTGGTGTCACAGCTCACCTCTGTTTTGCTATCCCAGGTTTCCCCGAACTCTGTCCGTCCTCCGGCAGCGGTTCTGGTGGCCCACTGTCCGGAAAGATGTCCGTGATTTTGGGGTTACTACGCCCACTTCCTGTGCCTAAAAGCCCCTGGTCTCACATTGCCCTGGATTTTGTTACCGGTCTCCCCCCCTCCACTGGAAGCACAGTCATTCTTAATGTGGTGGACCGGTTCTCGAAAATGGTACATTTTATTCCCCTGGCCAAACTGCCTTCTGCTAAGGAGACCGCTGCGCTCCTTCTCCTGCACGTTTTCCGTCTGCATGGTCTTCCTCGTAACATCCTCTCTGACCGGGGCCCTCAATTCACAGCCAGATTTTGGAAGGAGTTTTCTTTCGCCTCCTATGGGTCTCGATCAGCCTCTCCTCTGGGTTCCACCCGCAAACCAATGGCCAGACTGAGAGGCTCAATCAGGTGCTAGAGACCGGACTCCGTGTCCTTTGTGCCCAAGATGCCTCCTCACGGTCCTTCAAGGTGTTGTGGGTTGAGTACGCCCATAATCCGTTACCTACTGCCGCCACTGGATTATCTCCCTTTCAGACAGTTTATGGTTATCAACCCCCTCTATTTTCTACCCAGGAGGACTGAGGCTTCCGTCCCATCTGCATTGACTTAGTTTCAGCGCTGTCGATTCAGTTGGAGGAGGGCCCGCACAGCACTTCTTAGAGCTTCCCAGAGCTATGCTCGCTGGGCCAATTGGAGTCGCTGTCCTGCACCTCATTACCAGGTTGGTCAAAAGGCGTGGCTTTCCACTCAGGACCTTCCTCTCAAGGCTGTGTGTCGCAAACTCGCCCCACGATTTTTGGGACCGTTCCCCATCTCCAAGGTCATTAACCCGGTTGCTGTGTGTTTCCCGACTCCGACCTGTCAGGGCATGTTCCTTGGTGCCCTCCGCTGGACAGCCACCACCCACCCAGGTCGTCGACGGGGGCTATAGGCGGGCCTATACGGTGCGTCGTTTGCTCCGCTCCCGCCATCAGGGTAGAGGCCTTCAATATTTGGTGGACTGGGAAGGCTATGGCCCGGAGGAGCGCTCCTGGGTTCCTGTGCGGCATGTTCTGGACCGCAGCCTCGTTTCTCAGTTTCATCTGGACCATCCTGAGCAGCCTGGAGGGTCGTCTCGAGCCACCTTGGGGAGAGGGGTACTGTCAGTCGACGGAACGCGCACTTCCGGTAATCCAACTTCCGGCAGTCCAACTTCCGCTTCTGGTGTGGCGCCGGCGGAACGCGGCGGCCATCTTTTGTGTGTATAAATAGACGCCGGCTCCTGTTATCCCTTGCCAGATTGTCTTTTGGCTTTTGTGTACGTTTTTCGGGACTTTCTTGTTGTTTTTTTTCCTGTGGATTATTTTTGCTTTCAATTTGGATCTCTCTTTTTTCTCCCGGCAGTTTTTGATTTTCTACCGGTTGTTGAACGTTTGTTTGTAATTATTTTGCTGTTCTTCCGGTCTCTTCTGCCCTGCTCCTGGTTTGTTGTTTTTTCCCTTTTTTTGCTCTTTGTTTTTTTATGCTCTTTTTAAGGGAAGTACATTAGTTTTCGGACAGTTTGTATTGCCTCTTTTTTTGTTTTCCCAATTAAAGACTGCCTTTTGAATTTCTCCTGCGTCCTGCATTTGGGTCCTTCCTCTCGTGCTCCTGACAAGTAGATGCTTTTGTAACATCTAGATTAGACTACTGTAATGCTTTACTGTCTGGGTGTTGGAGTAAGTGCAGAAATAAGCTTCAGTTAGTTCAGAATGCAGCAGCAAGAGTCTTCACTAGATCTAGAAAATATGAGCACATCAGCCCTGTTTTAATCATCTACACTGCTCCCAATTCCATCTCACACTGATTATAAAATACTACTACTGACGTATAAAGCACTTAACGCTCTCACGCCGCAGTATCTGAGTGAACTTCTGTACCAGGATGATCCTCCACGCCTACTTAGATCAAAAGGTGCAGGCTATTTGTTGGTACCTCAAATAATGAAGACTCCAGCAGGGGGCAGATGTTTCTATTATAAACCCCACAGTTATAGAACAACCTTCCAATCAGTGTTCGGGACTCAGACACAGTCTCAGTGTTCGAATTGAGGCTGAACACATTTATTTAGTGGAGTCTTTAGTCAGTAGGTGTTTGTGAGGTAAAGGAGCAGATCTGGAGGGATCATGGATATGGAGTGTTTGGTGAACTGGGATATTTGTATGCTGTCGTCTCCTCACTCTCACACGTTCACTCAGGTTTGTTGATGGTGGTGTGGTGGGTCGTCTCTTATCCCAGAGATCCTCATGTCTGTGTTTCCTTCTGCTTCCCCCCTTTTAGTTCTGCTGCTATAGCAAGTCTTACCGGAGTCCAAACTGCACAGTGACATTAACTTTCATACAACAATCAGGAGACTTAATAATCAATATCCTTCTCTTCCTGTCACCCTCTTCTCTCTCTCGCTCTCTCTCTCTCTTTTTCTTGGTCGAGTTAAACACGCTCCTGAGGTTCCAGTGATCACTGTTCCTGGTCCTCTTCCCTCCACGGATCTTCCCACTTCGTCCTGGTCTGCCTCTGGATAGTGTTCTCTTCAATTAGAGGCGACTCTGTGCAGCTGGAGATGTTTCTCATCAACGCCTTGGGTGGTTCCATGAAATTATGGAGTAAGAACAGGACCTTTGAGGATGGATTTGGACTGTAGTTTATATCAACAGACTGACTTAGGACTACAGTTTGCTTCTGATCTCCATCACTGCACCTCAACATCGTTTATCTGTAATAAATGGACACTCAGTGCAACCCAGAAGAGGAAACCCAGAAGTTTTTCCTTCACCACAGTCTCCACTGACATGTTCATCAAGGACAAACTTATAAAGAACTTATTCATTTTTATCACCACATTATCTTTGTAAAGCTGTTCTGAGACAATGTTCATTATTAAAAGGCCAAACACAAATAAACATGAATTGAATTGATTAGTGTCCTCTTTTCTTCATCACACCACTCAGTGTGTTCTCCTGTGAGAATGAACTCCTCCTGTCTGATCTTTATGAATAATAAACACTAGTGAGTCTGGCTTCCTCTCTGCTCTTTATCCCAGAATTCCCCCATGCTGGTCCTGTTTATTATCAAATGCTTCAATCTAGATTCTCTGAAAGTCCTCTAATCTCAAAACATACAATTCTCATTATATATTCTTTCTCCTGTCCTGAGAACATCTCGCATCTAATCATCTCCTGATTCTAACCCTAATGCTGATCTGATTATAATCTGCCTAGATAAACATTGTACATTTCACTCTGCTGCTGCATCTCCTTGTTCTCCTGCCTACTTTTCTCATCTCTCTGTCGATCCCAATCCCGTTTCTCCAACCTCTTTCTCCTTCTGCTCTCCTGCACTTCCTCATTCCACCACCATGTCTCTTTGTCTTCCTTTTTATTTCCAGTTGTCACACCAAGAAGCTTCCTAAATGTCTCCCTTATCACCTCTGCAGTAGTTTCCCAATCATCCAGCACCTCTTCACCACCACCAAGCTCCTGTCTGACCGCTTCCCTGAACCTCACACTACAGTCTTCCTCCTTCAGTTTCCACCATCTTATTCTTCTTTCAGTACTCACTCTTCTCCTCTTCTTCTTCTTCACCTCCAAAACCATCCTACAGACCACCATCCGATGCTGTCTAGCTACACTGTCACTTATCATCACCCCTTCTACTTCCAGCTTCACGTTCATCACCCTATCAGAAACTCTCTTCACCTCCACTACACTCTTACTGTACTCTTCCTTCAGAATCACCCCTACACCATTTCTCTTTCTATCCACACCATAATAGGGTTAACAGTTTCCACTTGGTCTCCTGAACACACAACATATATATCTTTCTCACTCTTCAGTGTGCTATAGTGTTTAAAGACTATAATCAAACTATTGATGTCACCCAAATGAGGATGGGTTTCCCTTTTAAATCTGGTTCCTCTCAGGGTTTCTTCCTCATAACATCTACAGCAGTTTTTCCTTGCCACAGTCACCATGGCTGCTCATCAGGGATAAATGCACATCGCTCACCTTTAACTGTTAAATTCTGTAAAGCTGCTTTGAGACAAAGTCTGTTGTGAAAAGTGCTTTAGAAATAAACGTGACTTGACTTAACTTACTCCTCTCCATCATATCAGCTATCTCTCTCCCTTTACCAGTCATAGTACCTACATTTGAAGTACCAACCCGAACCTCCACTCTCCTCCACTTCTCCTTTCCCTGCTGTCTCTGTAGACATCTTCCTCCTCGCCTTCTCCTCCTTCAGCCAACAGTATCCTAATTTACACCGGTACTCTGTTGGTTAATGATACCTGTGGTGGTTGTTGGTGACCCAGGCCTCCATCGATCCGGTATAAAAGTCTGATCCGATATCTGCATATTTGATTTGGCACGTTTTACGCTGGATGTCCTTCAAAACAAAACCCTCCCCATTTATCCAGGCTTCAGACACTGAGAGTCACCTGAGTTGTGTAACACCAATGATTAGGTTGGGTTTTATTTGAGCTGATAAAAAAAAAAAAAAAAAACATTGACGTGAATAAAATGAACACTCATTTTACAACCTGATTAAACACCTCACTTTACTCATACGGCATAAACTCACATCCTCTTCAATCTCACCTCATCCTCACCTCCTCCTCAACCTCACATCCACCTCAATTTCACCTCATCCTGAATCTCACATATTCCTTAACCTCACCTTGTCCTGACCCTCGCATCATCCTCAACCTCACCTCGGCCTGAACCTTACCTCTTTCTCAGCCTCGCCTCATCCTCAACCACACATCCTAAACCTCACTTCATCCTCAACCTCACACCCTTCTCAACCTCACCTAGTCCTTAACCTCGCCCCGTCCTCAACCTCACCTAGTCATCAACTTCCCCTTGTCCTAAACCTTCCCTTTGTCCTCAACCTCCCCTAGTCCTCAACCTCACATCCTCTTCAACTCCACCTCATCTTGAACCTTACTCTCCTCAACCTCACCTTGTCCTAAACCTTACATCCTCCTTAACCTTGCCTCGTTCTAAACCTTACATCATCCTGAACTTCACATTCTCCTTAACAACGCCTCCTCCTCAAACTCACCCCATTCTGGACCTCACATCATTCTGAACATAGTATCATTTCAAAGCTTATGTCTGATCCCCAGAGATCTGTGATCTGATCTCACTAGTGGTATAAATAAACCATTTTATACACACACACACACACACACACACACACACACACACGTGGCTGCAAAATGCAGTGTTAGTGTTACCAACTCATTTGCTCTCACAGCCATGCATCCTGGTTGCTGTTGTCATGGTAATTCTCACATTTTTATATCTATACACACACACACACACACACACTGATGGTGCTCTATCAAATCCAGCTTTGTCCTCTGTCTGTCTGTTGCCATAGAAACATTGTATGTGGAACCTGAGAGACCGAGAGAGGAAGTAAAGAGAAACGTGAGGGGGAAGTGGGGCCGGGGGGGGGGGGTATAGGGAATAAAGGGAACAGCTCTCTCCTGGCTCAGGTCTCATTTGACTGATCTCTATTAGTTTGTTGATGTAAATAGGCCCACTGCTTTTCTCTTTCTATCTGCTGCCTCTGGGTGAAATTATACATAAACATGGTATTAGATTCCATTGCTATGCTGATGACACACAGCTGTATATTTCAGCAAAGCCAGATGAGAGAGATCAGCTTAACAATGTTGAGGAGTGTGTAAAGGACATTAGACAGTGGATGCTTGATAACTTTCTTCTGCTCAACTCAGATAAGACGGAAGTACGTTTACTAGGACCACATGCAGCTAGAAGTAAACTTTCAGATTCTGTAGCATCTCTGGATGGTGTTTTTGTCTCAGTGTGTACAGCAGTCAAAGACCTCGGTGTGATTATTGACCCGAGTCTTTCCTTTGAGGCTCACGTGAATAATATTACCAGGATCTCCCTCTCAAGGAACCGACTTGTTCATCAGGGACAAACTTACACTTATAAAGAACATCTTCATTTTTATCACCACATTATCTGTGTAAAGCTGCTCTGAGACAATGTTCATTATTAAAAGCTCAATACAAATAAACATAAATTGAATTGAAGATGTCCTATAGGGGGAAAACACTGGTGGTCAACAACGTCAACTGGTCGACAATCATCGTCCCTGTGGCAAGGCATGGATCCACCGCGAAACCTGCTAGCGAACATCCAGTGTGTGTGTGTGTGTGTGTGTGTGTGTGTGTGTGTGTAAGGGAGGGGGGGGGGGGGGTCCAGGTCATCCTTCAGTCCATGATGGATGTGATGAGCAGATGGAGAGGAGATGAAGGTGGAAAGAAGTCTTTAGGAGATGGAGAGGAGTCTGAATAGAAATTGTGTGTCTTTCATTTGTGGAAAACGATTATATATATATATATATATATATATTATATATATCTACAGTGGTGTGAAAAAGTGATTCCTGATTTCTTATTTGTTTGCATGTTTGTCACACTCTAATGTTTCAGATCATCAAACTAATTTAAATATTAGTAACAGAGAACACAAGTGAACACAACATGCAGAACTACATGGCTCTGTGTGAAAAAGTGTTTGCTCCCCTGTTAAAATTGTGGTTTATCACACCTGAGTTGAATTTCTCTCACCACACCCAGGCCTGATTACTGCCACACCTGTTCACCATCAAGAAATCTCTTAAATAGGACCTGAAGTGAAGTAGACCAGAAGATCCTCAAAAGCCAGACATCATGCCAAGATCCAAAGAAATTCAGAAACAAATGAGAAAGATAGTGAGCACTATCAGTCTAGAGAAGGTTATAAAGCCGTTTCTAAAGCTTTGGGACTCCAGAGAACCACAGTAAGAGACATTCACAAATGGCAAAAACATGGAACAGTGGAGAACCTTCCCAGGAGTGGCCGACCAAAATTACCCCAAGAGCACAGCGATGACTCATACAAGAGCTCACAAAAGACCCCACAACATCCAAAGAACTGCAGCCTCACCTGCCTCAGTTAACGGTCAGTGTTTATGACTCCACCATGAGAAGAAGAATAAAGAAGGCAAAAATGGTCTGCATGGCAGAGCTCCAAGACCAAAACCGCTGCTGAGCAAAAAGAACATAAATGGTCGTCTCAGTTTTGCCAGAAAACATCTTGATGATCCCCAAGACTTTTGGGGAAATACTCTGTGGACTAATGAGACAAAAGTTGAACTTTTTGGAAAGTGTGTCCCATTACTTCTGGCATAAAAGTAAAAAACACCACACAGTGTGAAATAAAACATCATCCCAGCAGTAAAATATGGTGGTGGTAGTGTGATGGTCTGTGGATGTTCTGCTGCTTCAGAACCTGGAAGACTTGCTGTGATCAATGGAAACATGAATTGTGCTGTTTAATAAAAGATCCTGATGGAGAATATCTGGCCATCTGTTCGTGACCTCAAGCTGAAGCGAACTTGGGTTCTGATCCAAAACACACCAGCAAGTCCACCTCTGAATGGCTGAAGACTTTGGAGTGGCCTAGTCAAAGCCTGACCTGAATCCTATTGAGATGCTGTGACATGACCTTAAAAACGGGTTCATGCTTGAAAACCCTCCAATGTGGCAGAATTACAACAAATCTGCAGAGATGAGTGGAGTAAAATTCCTCCACAGCGCAGAAACAGACTCAGTGCAGGTTTTCACAAACACTTGATTGCAGTTCCGCTATGAAATTCTGAAGGTTGTGCAATAAAGAGGAAGACAGCAGTGTGTGCTTGAAATGGATTGTTTATTTATGAAAGCAACTTTAACAACTGCAAATGAAACATGCACACACGCACGTCTGGAGTCTTTCATCAACAATACAAGATCGTAATAATTATCCTCACACATCACATCAAGACATCGTACACTGACGTAAAGTGTTCGGTAGAGATGCTGGAGAAGTTGGGTGGAGAAACAGTGTGTCTTTGGCCTGATGAATAAGGAAGCTGCTGATTTACACACACACACACACACACACACACACACACACACACACACGAAGGCTGGAGGTCATTTACACAGCTGGAGTCTGTGTGTCATCTCGGTTTGTCTGTCTGTCAAGTTGATGACTGTTTAACCTGAAAACACAGGTCATAAACGTTTTTAATTTAGCATTTGTTAAACAAAAATATTCAATATGGAGGAGAGAGTAGGGGGGGGGGGGAGAGTACAGGGGGGGAGAGTATGGAGGAAGAGTGTGTGTTGGGGGGGACTGGGGGGGCGGAAGTATGAAGTTTAAGACATTCTGGTGTGTGTGTGTGGGTGGGGGGGGGGGGGTTATGCTTCAAACAAATTTTAATTTTCTTCATTAAACCTTTATAAAAAGTCTGTTCAATAATTGCACATAAATACACATGGGTCTAAAAACTCAGCAGTGTGTATTGTGATTGTGTCTGTTGTGTCTGTGTGTATTGTGTCTGTGTGTGTGTGTCGTCGTGTGTGTGTGTGTCGTCGTGTGTGTGTGTGTCGTCGTGTGTGTGTGTGTCGTCGTGTGTGTCGTCGTGTGTGTGTGTGTCGTCGTGTGTGTCGTCGTGTGTGTCGTCGTGTGTGTGTGTGTCGTCGTGTGTGTGTGTGTCGTCGTGATTGTGTCTGTGTGTGTCGTGATTGTGTCTGTGTGTGTCGTGATTGTGTCTGTGTGTGTCGTGATTGTGTCTGTGTGTGTCGTGATTGTGTCTGTGTGTGTCGTGATTGT
>NC_139597.1:221292-241292 GCF_946808225.1 Silurus aristotelis | reverse complement strand
TGTCTGTGTGTGTGTGTGTGTGTCGTCGTGTCTGTGTGTGTGTGTGTGTGTCGTCGTCCTGTGTGTGTGTGTGTGTGTGTGTCGTCGTCCTGTGTGTGTGTGTGTGTGTGTGTCGTCGTGTCTGTGTGTGTCTGTGTGTGTCTGTGTGTCGTCGTGTCTGTGTGTGTCTGTGTGTCGTCGTGTCTGTGTGTGTCTGTGTGTCGTCGTGTGTGTCGTCGTGTGTGTCTGTGTGTGTGTGTGTGTCGTCGTGTGTGTCTGTGTGTGTGTGTGTGTCGTCGTGTGTGTCTGTGTGTGTGTGTGTGTCGTCGTGTGTGTCTGTGTGTGTGTGTGTGTCGTCGTGTGTGTCTGTGTGTGTGTGTGTGTCGTCGTGTGTGTCTGTGTGTGTGTGTGTGTGTGTGTGTGTGTGTCGTCGTGTGTGTGTGTGTCGTCGTGTGTGTCTGTGTGTGTGTGTGTGTGTCGTCGTGTGTGTCTGTGTGTGTGTGTGTGTCGTCGTGTGTGTCTGTGTGTGTGTGTGTCGTCGTGTCTGTGTGTGTGTGTGTGTGTCGTCGTGTCTGTGTGTGTGTGTGTGTGTCGTCGTCCTGTGTGTGTGTGTGTGTGTGTGTCGTCGTCCTGTGTGTGTGTGTGTGTGTGTGTCGTCGTGTCTGTGTGTGTCTGTGTGTGTCTGTGTGTCGTCGTGTCTGTGTGTGTCTGTGTGTCGTCGTGTCTGTGTGTGTCTGTGTGTCGTCGTGTGTGTCGTCGTGTGTGTCTGTGTGTGTGTGTGTGTCGTCGTGTGTGTCTGTGTGTGTGTGTGTGTCGTCGTGTGTGTCTGTGTGTGTGTGTGTGTCGTCGTGTGTGTCTGTGTGTGTGTGTGTGTCGTCGTGTGTGTCTGTGTGTGTGTGTGTGTGTGTGTGTGTGTGTCGTCGTGTGTGTGTGTGTGTGTGTCGTCGTGTGTGTCTGTGTGTGTGTGTGTGTGTCGTCGTGTGTGTCTGTGTGTGTGTGTGTGTGTCGTCGTGTGTGTGTGTGTGTGTGTGTGTGTGTGTGTGTCGTCGTGTGTGTCTGTGTGTGTGTGTGTGTGTCGTCGTGTGTGTCTGTGTGTGTGTGTGTGTGTGTGTGTCGTCGTGTCTGTGTGTGTGTGTCGTCGTGTCTGTGTGTGTGTGTGTGTCGTCGTGTCTGTGTGTGTGTGTGTGTCGTCGTGTCTGTGTGTGTGTGTGTGTCGTCGTGTGTGTCTGTGTGTGTGTGTGTGTCGTCGTGTGTGTCTGTGTGTGTGTGTGTCGTCGTGTCTGTGTGTGTGTGTGTGTCGTCGTGTCTGTGTGTGTGTGTGTGTGTCGTCGTCCTGTGTGTGTGTGTGTGTGTGTCGTCGTCCTGTGTGTGTGTGTGTGTGTGTGTCGTCGTGTCTGTGTGTGTCTGTGTGTGTCTGTGTGTCGTCGTGTCTGTGTGTGTGTGTGTGTCGTCGTGTGTGTCGTCGTGTCTGTCTGTGTGTGTCTGTGTGTCGTCGTGTCTGTGTGTGTGTGTGTGTCGTCGTGTGTGTCGTCGTGTCTGTCTGTGTGTGTGTGTGTGTCGTCGTGTGTGTCTGTGTGTCGTCGTGTGTGTCTGTGTGTGTGTGTGTGTCGTCGTGTGTGTCTGTGTGTGTGTGTGTGTCGTCGTGTCTGTGTGTGTGTGTGTGTGTCGTCGTGTGTGTGTGTGTGTGTCGTCGTGTGTGTGTGTGTGTGTCGTCGTGTGTGTGTGTGTGTGTCGTCGTGTGTGTGTGTGTGTGTCGTCGTGTGTGTGTGTGTGTGTCGTCGTGTGTGTGTGTGTGTGTCGTCGTGTGTGTGTGTGTGTGTGTCGTCGTCGTGTGTGTGTGTGTGTGTCGTCGTGTGTGTGTGTGTGTGTCGTCGTGTGTGTGTGTGTGTCGTCGTGTGTGTGTGTGTGTGTGTGTGTGTGTGTGTCGTCGTGTGTGTGTGTGTGTGTGTGTGTGTGTGTGTCGTCGTGTGTGTGTGTGTGTGTGTGTGTGTGTGTGTGTGTGTCGTCGTGTGTGTGTGTGTGTGTGTGTGTGTGTGTGTGTGTGTCGTCGTGTGTGTGTGTGTGTGTGTCGTCGTGTGTGTGTGTGTGTGTGTGTCGTCGTGTGTGTGTGTGTGTGTGTGTGTGTGTGTGTCGTCGTGTGTGTGTGTGTGTCGTCGTGTGTGTGTGTGTGTCGTCGTGTGTGTGTGTGTGTGTGTGTGTGTGTGTGTGTGTGTGTGTGTGTCGTCGTGTGTGTGTGTGTGTGTGTGTCGTCGTGTGTGTGTGTGTGTGTGTGTCGTCGTGTGTGTGTGTGTGTGTGTGTCGTCGTGTGTGTGTGTGTGTGTGTGTGGTCGTGTGTGTGTGTGTGTGTCGTCGTGTGTGTGTGTGTGTCGTCGTGTGTGTGTGTGTGTCGTCGTGTGTGTGTGTGTGTCGTCGTGTGTGTGTGTGTCGTCGTGTGTGTGTGTGTGTGTGTGTGTGTCGTCGTGTGTGTGTGTGTGTGTGTGTGTGGTCGTGTGTGTGTGTGTGTGTCGTCGTGTGTGTGTGTGTGTCGTCGTGTGTGTGTGTGTGTGGTCGTGTGTGTGTGTGTGTGTGTGTGTGGTCGTGTGTGTGTGTGTGTGTGTCGTCGTGGTCGTGTGTGTGTGTGTGTGTGTGTGTCGTCGTGTGTGTGTGTGTGTGTGTGTGTGTGTGTGTGTGTGTGTGTGTGTCGTCGTGTGTGTGTGTGTGTGTGTGTGTGTGTGTGTGTGTGTGTGTGTGTGTGTCGTCGTGTGTGTGTGTGTGTGTGTGTGTGTGTCGTCGTGTGTGTGTGTGTGTGTGTGTCGTCGTGTGTGTGTGTGTGTGTGTGTGTGTGTGTGTCGTCGTGTGTGTGTGTGTGTGTGTGTCGTCGTGTGTGTGTGTGTGTGTGTGTGTGTGTGTGTGTGTGTCGTCGTGTGTGTGTGTGTGTGTGTGTGTGTGTGTGTGTGTGTGTGTGTGTGTCGTCGTGTGTGTGTGTGTGTGTGTGTGTCGTCGTGTGTGTCGTCGTGTGTGTGTGTGTGTGTGTGTGTCGTCGTGTGTGTGTGTGTGTGTGTGTGTCGTCGTGTGTGTGTGTGTGTGTGTGTGTGTCGTCGTGTGTGTGTGTGTGTGTGTGTGTGTGTGTGTCGTCGTGTCTGTGTGTGTGTGTGTGTGTGTGTGTCGTCGTGTGTGTGTGTGTGTGTGTGTGTGTGTGTCGTCGTGTCTGTGTGTGTGTGTGTGTGTGTGTCGTCGTGTCTGTGTGTGTGTGTGTGTGTGTCGTCGTGTGTGTGTGTGTGTGTGTGTCGTCGTGTGTGTGTGTGTGTGTCGTCGTGTGTGTGTGTGTGTGTCGTCGTGTGTGTGTGTGTGTGTGTGTCGTCGTGTGTGTGTGTGTGTGTGTGTGTGTGTGTGTGTGTGTGTGTGTGTGTCATCGTGTGTGTGTGTGTGTGTGTCGTCGTGTGTGTGTGTGTGTGTGTGTGTGTGTGTGTGTGTGTCGTCGTGTGTGTGTGTGTGTGTGTGTGTCGTCGTGTGTGTGTGTGTGTGTGTGTGTGTGTGTGTCGTCGTGTGTGTGTGTGTGTGTGTGTCGTCGTGTGTGTGTGTGTGTGTGTGTGTGTGTGTGTGTGTGTGTGTCGTCGTGTGTGTGTGTGTGTGTGTGTGTGTGTGTGTGTGTGTGTGTGTGTGTCGTCGTGTGTGTGTGTGTGTGTGTGTGTCGTCGTGTGTGTCGTCGTGTGTGTGTGTGTGTGTGTGTGTCGTCGTGTGTGTGTGTGTGTGTGTGTGTCGTCGTGTGTGTGTGTGTGTGTGTGTGTGTCGTCGTGTGTGTGTGTGTGTGTGTGTGTGTGTGTGTCGTCGTGTCTGTGTGTGTGTGTGTGTGTGTGTCGTCGTGTGTGTGTGTGTGTGTGTGTGTGTGTGTCGTCGTGTCTGTGTGTGTGTGTGTGTGTGTGTCGTCGTGTCTGTGTGTGTGTGTGTGTGTGTGTGTGTGTCGTCGTGTGTGTGTGTGTGTGTGTGTCGTCGTGTGTGTGTGTGTGTGTCGTCGTGTGTGTGTGTGTGTGTCGTCGTGTGTGTGTGTGTGTGTGTCGTCGTGTGTGTGTGTGTGTGTGTGTGTGTGTGTGTGTGTGTGTGTGTGTGTCATCGTGTGTGTGTGTGTGTGTGTCGTCGTGTGTGTGTGTGTGTGTGTGTCGTCGTGTGTGTGTGTGTGTGTGTGTCGTCGTGTGTGTGTGTGTGTGTGTGTGTGTGTGTGTGTGTGTGTGTGTGTGTCGTCGTGTGTGTGTGTGTCGTCGTGTGTGTGTGTGTGTGTGTGTCGTCGTGTGTGTGTGTGTGTGTGTGTCGTCGTGTGTGTGTGTGTGTGTGTGTGTCGTCGTGTGTGTGTGTGTGTGTGTGTCGTCGTGTGTGTGTGTGTGTGTGTGTGTCGTCGTGTGTGTGTGTGTGTGTGTGTGTCGTCGTGTGTGTGTGTGTGTGTGTGTGTGTCGTCGTGTGTGTGTGTGTGTGTGTGTGTGTGTGTGTGTGTCGTCGTGTGTGTGTGTGTGTGTGTGTGTGTGTGTGTGTGTGTGTGTGTGTGTGTGTGTGTGTCGTCGTCGTGTGTGTGTGTGTGTGTGTGTGTGTGTGTGTGTGTGTCGTCGTGTGTGTGTGTGTGTGTGTGTGTGTGTGTGTGTGTGTGTGTCGTCGTGTGTGTGTGTGTCGTCGTGTGTGTGTGTGTGTGTGTGTGTCGTCGTGTGTGTGTGTGTGTGTCGTCGTGTGTGTGTGTGTGTGTGTGTGTGTGTGTCGTCGTGTGTGTGTGTGTGTGTGTGTGTGTGTGTCGTCGTGTGTGTGTGTGTGTGTGTGTGTGTCGTCGTGTGTGTGTGTGTGTGTGTGTGTCGTCGTGTGTGTGTGTGTGTGTGTGTGTGTGTGTCGTCGTGTGTGTGTGTGTGTGTGTGTGTGTGTGTGTGTCGTCGTGTCTGTGTGTGTCTGTGTCGTCGTCGTGTCTGTGTGTGTGTGTCTGTGTGTGTGTGTGTGTCGTCGTGTGTGTGTGTGTGTGTCGTCGTGTGTGTGTGTGTGTGTGTCGTCGTGTGTGTGTGTGTGTGTCGTCGTGTGTGTGTGTGTGTGTGTCGTCGTGTGTGTGTGTGTGTGTGTCGTCGTGTGTGTGTGTGTGTGTCGTCGTGTGTGTGTGTGTGTGTCGTCGTGTGTGTGTGTGTGTGTCGTCGTGTGTGTGTGTGTGTGTGTGTCGTCGTGTGTGTGTGTGTGTGTGTGTGTCGTCGTGTGTGTGTGTGTGTGTGTGTGTCGTCGTGTGTGTGTGTGTGTGTGTGTGTCGTCGTGTGTGTGTGTGTGTGTGTGTGTCGTCGTGTGTGTCGTCTGTGTGTGTGTGTCGTCGTGTGTGTGTGTGTGTGTGTCGTCGTGTCTGTGTGTGTGTGTGTGTGTGTGTGTCGTCGTGTGTGTGTGTGTGTGTGTGTGTGTGTGTGTGTGTCGTCGTGTCTGTGTGTGTGTGTGTGTGTGTGTGTCGTCGTGTCTGTGTGTGTGTGTGTGTGTGTGTCGTCGTGTCTGTGTGTGTGTGTCTGTGTCGTCGTGTCTGTGTGTGTGTGTCTGTGTCGTCGTCGTGTCTGTGTGTGTGTGTCTGTGTCGTCGTCGTGTCTGTGTGTGTGTCGTCGTCGTGTCTGTGTGTGTGTCGTCGTGTGTGTGTGTGTGTGTCGTCGTCGTGTGTGTGTGTGTGTGTCGTCGTGTGTGTGTGTGTGTGTGTGTGTGTGTGTGTGTCGTCGTGTGTGTGTGTGTGTGTGTGTGTGTCGTCGTGTGTGTGTGTGTGTGTGTGTGTCGTCGTGTGTGTGTGTGTGTGTGTGTGTCGTCGTGTGTGTGTGTGTGTGTGTGTGTGTGTGTGTCGTCGTGTCTGTGTGTGTGTGTGTGTCGTCGTGTGTGTGTGTGTGTGTCGTCGTGTCTGTGTGTGTGTGTGTGTGTGTGTGTCGTCGTGTCTGTGTGTGTGTGTGTGTGTGTGTGTCGTCGTGTCTGTGTGTGTGTGTGTGTGTGTGTGTCGTCGTGTCTGTGTGTGTGTGTGTGTGTCTGTGTCGTCGTCGTGTCTGTGTGTGTGTGTCGTCGTCGTGTGTGTGTGTGTGTGTCGTCGTGTGTGTGTGTGTGTGTGTGTGTGTGTGTGTGTCGTCGTGTGTGTGTGTGTGTGTGTCGTCGTGTGTGTGTGTGTGTGTGTGTGTCGTCGTGTGTGTGTGTGTGTGTGTGTGTCGTCGTGTGTGTGTGTGTGTGTGTGTGTGTGTGTGTGTCGTCGTGTCTGTGTGTGTGTGTGTGTGTGTGTCGTCGTGTGTGTGTGTGTGTGTCGTCGTGTCTGTGTGTGTGTGTGTGTGTGTGTGTCGTCGTGTCTGTGTGTGTGTGTGTGTGTGTGTGTCGTCGTGTCTGTGTGTGTGTGTCTGTGTCGTCGTCGTGTCTGGGTGTGTGTGTCTGTGTCGTCGTCGTGTCTGTGTGTGTGTCGTCGTGTGTGTGTGTGTGTGTGTCGTCGTGTGTGTGTGTGTGTGTCGTCGTGTGTGTGTGTGTGTGTCGTCGTGTGTGTGTGTGTGTGTCGTCGTGTGTGTGTGTGTGTGTGTGTCGTCGTGTGTGTGTGTGTGTGTGTCGTCGTGTGTGTGTGTGTGTGTGTCGTCGTGTGTGTGTGTGTGTGTGTCGTCGTGTGTGTGTGTGTGTGTGCGTGTGTGTGTCGTCGTGTGTGTGTGCGTGTGTGTGTCGTCGTGTGTGTGTGTGCGTGTGTGTGTCGTCGTGTGTGTGTGTGCGTGTGTGTGTCGTCGTGTGTGTGTGTGCGTGTGTGTGTCGTCGTGTGTGTGTGTGCGTGTGTGTGTCGTCGTGTGTGTGTGTGCGTGTGTGTGTCGTCGTGTGTGTGTGTGTGTGTGTGCGTGTGTGTGTCGTCGTGTGTGTGTGTGTGTGTGTGTGTGTCGTCGTGTGTGTGTGTGTGTGTGTGTGTGTGTGTGTCGTCGTGTGTGTGTGTGTGTGTGTGTGTGTCGTCGTGTCTGTGTGTGTGTGTCTGTGTCGTCGTGTCTGTGTGTGTGTGTCTGTGTCGTCGTCGTGTCTGTGTGTGTGTCGTCGTCGTGTCTGTGTGTGTGTCGTCGTGTGTGTGTGTGTGTGTCGTCGTCGTGTGTGTGTGTGTGTGTCGTCGTGTGTGTGTGTGTGTGTGTGTGTGTGTGTGTCGTCGTGTGTGTGTGTGTGTGTGTGTCGTCGTGTGTGTGTGTGTGTGTGTGTGTCGTCGTGTGTGTGTGTGTGTGTGTGTGTCGTCGTGTGTGTGTGTGTGTGTGTGTGTGTGTGTGTCGTCGTGTCTGTGTGTGTGTGTGTGTGTGTGTCGTCGTGTCTGTGTGTGTGTGTCGTCGTGTGTGTGTGTGTGTGTCGTCGTGTGTGTGTGTGTGTGTCGTCTGTGTGTGTGTGTGTGTCGTCGTGTGTGTGTGTGTGTGTCGTCGTGTGTGTGTGTGTGTGTCGTCGTGTGTGTGTGTGTGTGTCGTCGTGTGTGTGTGTGTGTGTGTCGTCGTGTGTGTGTGTGTGTGTCGTCGTGTGTGTGTGTGTGTGTGTCGTCGTGTGTGTGTGTGTGTGTGTGCGTGTGTGTGTCGTCGTGTGTGTGTGCGTGTGTGTGTCGTCGTGTGTGTGTGTGCGTGTGTGTGTCGTCGTGTGTGTGTGTGCGTGTGTGTGTCGTCGTGTGTGTGTGTGCGTGTGTCGTCGTCGTGTCTGTGTGTGTGTGTCTGTGTCGTGTCTGTGTGTGTGTGTCTGTGTCGTCGTCGTGTCTGTGTGTGTGTCGTCGTCGTGTCTGTGTGTGTGTCGTCGTGTGTGTGTGTGTGTCGTCGTGTGTGTGTGTGTGTGTCGTCGTGTGTGTGTGTGTGTGTCGTCGTGTGTGTGTGTGTGTGTCGTCGTGTGTGTGTGTGTGTGTGTCGTCGTGTGTGTGTGTGTGTGTGTCGTCGTGTGTGTGTGTGTGTGTGTGTGCGTGTGTGTCGTCGTGTGTGTGTGTGCGTGTGTGTCGTCGTGTGTGTGTGTGTGTGTGCGTGTGTGTGTCGTCGTGTGTGTGTGTGTGTGTGCGTGTGTGTGTCGTCGTGTCTGTGTGTGCGTGTGCGTGTGTGTGTCGTCGTGTCTGTGTGTGCGTGTGTGTGTCGTCGTGTCTGTGTGTGTGTCGTCGTGTGTCGTCGTGTCTGTGTGTGTGTCGTCGTGTGTGTGTGTGCGTGTGTGTGTCGTCGTGTGTGTGTGTGCGTGTGTGTGTCGTCGTGTGTGTGTGTGCGTGCGTGTGTCGTCGTGTGTGTGTGTGCGTGCGTGTGTCGTCGTGTGTGTGTGTGCGTGCGTGTGTCGTCGTGTGTGTGTGTGCGTGCGTGTGTCGTCGTGTGTGTGTGTGCGTGCGTGTGTCGTCGTGTGTGTGTGTGCGTGCGTGTGTCGTCGTGTGTGTGTGTGCGTGCGTGTGTCGTCGTGTGTGTGTGTGCGTGCGTGTGTCGTCGTGTGTGTGTGTGCGTGCGTGTGTCGTCGTGTGTGTGTGTGCGTGCGTGTGTCGTCGTGTGTGTGTGTGCGTGTGTGTGTCGTCGTGTGTGTGTGTGTGTGTGTGTGTGTGTGTGTGTGTGTCGTCGTGTGTGTGTGTGTGTGTGTGTGTGTGTGTGTGTGTGTCGTCGTGTGTGTGTGTGTGTGTGTGTGTGTGTGTCGTCGTGTGTGTGTCGTCGTGTGTGTGTGTGTGTGTGTGTGTGTGTGTGTGTGTGTGTGTCGTCGTGTGTGTGTGTGTGTGTGTGTGTGTGTGTGTGTGTGTGTCGTCGTGTGTGTGTGTGTGTGTGTGTATGTGTGTGTGTGTGTGTCGTCGTGTGTGTGTGTGTGTGTGTGTGTGTGTATGTGTGTGTGTGTGTGTCGTCGTGTGTGTGTGTGTGTGTGTGTGTCGTCGTGTGTGTGTGTGTGTGTGTCTTCGTGTGTGTGTGTGTGTGTGTCGTCGTGTGTGTGTGTGTGTGTGTGTGTCGTCGTGTGTCGTCGTGTGTGTGTGTGTGTGTGTGTGTGTCGTCGTGTGTGTGTGTGTGTGTGTGTGTGTGTCGTCGTGTGTGTCGTCGTGTGTGTGTGTGTGTGTCGTCGTGTGTGTCGTCGTGTGTGTGTGTGTGTGTGTGTGTCGTCGTGTGTGTCGTCGTGTGTGTGTGTGTGTGTGTGTGTCGTCGTGTGTGTCGTCGTGTGTGTGTGTGTGTGTGTGTGTCGTCGTGTGTGTGTGTGTGTGTGTGTGTGTGTGTGTCGTCGTGTGTGTGTGTGTGTGTGTGTGTGTGTGTGTGTCGTCGTGTGTGTGTGTGTGTGTGTGTGTGTGTGTCGTCGTGTGTGTGTGTCGTCGTGTCTGTGTGTGTGTGTCTGTGTCGTCGTCGTGTCTGTGTCTGTGTCGTCGTCGTGTGTGTGTCTGTGTCGTCGTCGTGTCTGTGTCTGTGTCGTCGTCGTGTCTGTGTCTGTGTCGTCGTCGTGTCTGTGTCTGTGTCGTCGTCGTGTCTGTGTCTGTGTCGTCGTCGTGTCTGTGTCTGTGTCGTCGTCGTGTCTGTGTCTGTGTGTCGTCGTGTGTGTGTGTGTGTGTCGTCGTGTGTGTGTGTGTGTGTCGTCGTGTGTGTGTGTGTGTGTCGTCGTGTCTGTGTGTGTGTGTCGTCGTGTCTGTGTGTGTGTGTCTGTGTCGTCGTCGTCCTGTGTGTGTGTGTGTGTGTGTGTGTCGTCGTCGTGTCTGTGTGTGTGTGTGTGTGTGTGTGTGTCGTCGTGTCTGTGTGTGTGTGTGTGTGTGTGTCGTCGTCGTGTCTGTGTGTGTGTGTGTGTGTGTGTGTGTGTCGTCGTGTCTGTGTGTGTGTGTGTGTCGTCGTGTCTGTGTGTGTGTGTGTGTGTGTGTCGTCGTGTCTGTGTGTGTGTGTGTGTCGTCGTGTCTGTGTGTGTGTGTGTGTGTGTGTCGTCGTGTCTGTGTGTGTGTGTGTGTCGTCGTGTCTGTGTGTGTGTGTGTGTGTGTGTGTGTGTGTGTGTCGTCGTCCTGTGTGTGTGTGTGTGTGTGTGTGTGTGTCGTCGTCGTCCTGTGTGTGTGTGTGCGTGTGTGTGTCGTCGTCGTGTCTGTGTGTGTGTGTGCGCGTGTGTGTCGTCGTCGTGTCTGTGTGTGTGTGTGCGTGTGTGTGTGTCGTCGTGTCTGTGTGTGTGTGCGTGTGTGTGTCGTCGTGTGTGTGTGTGCGTGTGTGTGTCGTCGTGTGTGTGTGTGTGTGTGTGCGTGTGTGTGTCGTCGTGTGTGTGTGTGTGTGTGTGTGTGTCGTCGTGTGTGTGTGTGTGTGTGTGTGTGTGTGTGTGTCGTCGTGTGTGTGTGTGTGTGTGTGTGTGTCGTCGTGTCTGTGTGTGTGTGTCTGTGTCGTCGTGTCTGTGTGTGTGTGTCTGTGTCGTCGTCGTGTCTGTGTCGTCGTCGTGTCTGTGTGTGTGTCGTCGTGTGTGTGTGTGTGTGTCGTCGTCGTGTGTGTGTGTGTGTGTCGTCGTGTGTGTGTGTGTGTGTGTGTGTGTGTGTGTCGTCGTGTGTGTGTGTGTGTGTGTGTCGTCGTGTGTGTGTGTGTGTGTGTGTGTCGTCGTGTGTGTGTGTGTGTGTGTGTGTCGTCGTGTGTGTGTGTGTGTGTGTGTGTGTGTGTGTCGTCGTGTCTGTGTGTGTGTGTGTGTGTGTGTCGTCGTGTCTGTGTGTGTGTGTCGTCGTGTGTGTGTGTGTGTGTCGTCGTGTGTGTGTGTGTGTGTCGTCGTGTGTGTGTGTGTGTGTCGTCGTGTGTGTGTGTGTGTGTCGTCGTGTGTGTGTGTGTGTGTCGTCGTGTGTGTGTGTGTGTGTCGTCGTGTGTGTGTGTGTGTGTGTCGTCGTGTGTGTGTGTGTGTGTCGTCGTGTGTGTGTGTGTGTGTGTCGTCGTGTGTGTGTGTGTGTGTGTGCGTGTGTGTGTCGTCGTGTGTGTGTGCGTGTGTGTGTCGTCGTGTGTGTGTGTGCGTGTGTGTGTCGTCGTGTGTGTGTGTGCGTGTGTGTGTCGTCGTGTGTGTGTGTGCGTGTGTCGTCGTCGTGTCTGTGTGTGTGTGTCTGTGTCGTCGTCGTGTCTGTGTGTGTGTCGTCGTCGTGTCTGTGTGTGTGTCGTCGTGTGTGTGTGTGTGTCGTCGTGTGTGTGTGTGTGTGTCGTCGTGTGTGTGTGTGTGTGTCGTCGTGTGTGTGTGTGTGTGTCGTCGTGTGTGTGTGTGTGTGTGTCGTCGTGTGTGTGTGTGTGTGTGTCGTCGTGTGTGTGTGTGTGTGTGTGTGCGTGTGTGTGTCGTCGTGTGTGTGTGTGCGTGTGTGTCGTCGTGTGTGTGTGTGCGTGTGTGTCGTCGTGTGTGTGTGTGTGTGTGCGTGTGTGTGTCGTCGTGTGTGTGTGTGTGTGTGCGTGTGTGTGTCGTCGTGTCTGTGTGTGCGTGTGTGTGTCGTCGTGTCTGTGTGTGTGTCGTCGTGTGTCGTCGTGTCTGTGTGTGTGTCGTCGTGTGTGTGTGCGTGTGTGTGTCGTCGTGTGTGTGTGTGCGTGTGTGTGTCGTCGTGTGTGTGTGTGCGTGTGTGTGTCGTCGTGTGTGTGTGTGCGTGTGTGTGTCGTCGTGTGTGTGTGTGCGTGCGTGTGTCGTCGTGTGTGTGTGTGCGTGCGTGTGTCGTCGTGTGTGTGTGTGCGTGCGTGTGTCGTCGTGTGTGTGTGTGCGTGCGTGTGTCGTCGTGTGTGTGTGTGCGTGCGTGTGTCGTCGTGTGTGTGTGTGCGTGCGTGTGTCGTCGTGTGTGTGTGTGCGTGCGTGTGTCGTCGTGTGTGTGTGTGCGTGTGTGTGTCGTCGTGTGTGTGTGTGCGTGTGTGTGTCGTCGTGTGTGTGTGTGTGTGTGTGTGTGTGTGTGTGTGTGTCGTCGTGTGTGTGTGTGTGTGTGTGTGTGTGTGTGTGTGTGTCGTCGTGTGTGTGTGTGTGTGTGTGTGTGTGTGTCGTCGTGTGTGTGTCGTCGTGTGTGTGTGTGTGTGTGTGTGTGTGTGTGTGTGTGTGTGTCGTCGTGTGTGTGTGTGTGTGTGTGTGTGTGTGTGTGTGTGTGTCGTCGTGTGTGTGTGTGTGTGTGTGTATGTGTGTGTGTGTGTGTCGTCGTGTGTGTGTGTGTGTGTGTGTGTGTGTATGTGTGTGTGTGTGTGTCGTCGTGTGTGTGTGTGTGTGTGTGTGTCGTCGTGTGTGTGTGTGTGTGTGTCTTCGTGTGTGTGTGTGTGTGTGTCGTCGTGTGTGTGTGTGTGTGTGTGTGTCGTCGTGTGTCGTCGTGTGTGTGTGTGTGTGTGTGTGTGTCGTCGTGTGTGTGTGTGTGTGTGTGTGTGTGTCGTCGTGTGTGTCGTCGTGTGTGTGTGTGTGTGTCGTCGTGTGTGTCGTCGTGTGTGTGTGTGTGTGTGTGTGTCGTCGTGTGTGTCGTCGTGTGTGTGTGTGTGTGTGTGTGTCGTCGTGTGTGTCGTCGTGTGTGTGTGTGTGTGTGTGTGTCGTCGTGTGTGTGTGTGTGTGTGTGTGTGTGTGTGTCGTCGTGTGTGTGTGTGTGTGTGTGTGTGTGTGTGTGTCGTCGTGTGTGTGTGTGTGTGTGTGTGTGTGTGTCGTCGTGTGTGTGTGTCGTCGTGTCTGTGTGTGTGTGTCTGTGTCGTCGTCGTGTCTGTGTCTGTGTCGTCGTCGTGTGTGTGTCTGTGTCGTCGTCGTGTCTGTGTCTGTGTCGTCGTCGTGTCTGTGTCTGTGTCGTCGTCGTGTCTGTGTCTGTGTCGTCGTCGTGTCTGTGTCTGTGTCGTCGTCGTGTCTGTGTCTGTGTCGTCGTCGTGTCTGTGTCTGTGTGTCGTCGTGTGTGTGTGTGTGTGTCGTCGTGTGTGTGTGTGTGTGTCGTCGTGTGTGTGTGTGTGTGTCGTCGTGTCTGTGTGTGTGTGTCGTCGTGTCTGTGTGTGTGTGTCTGTGTCGTCGTCGTCCTGTGTGTGTGTGTGTGTGTGTGTGTCGTCGTCGTGTCTGTGTGTGTGTGTGTGTGTGTGTGTGTCGTCGTGTCTGTGTGTGTGTGTGTGTGTGTGTCGTCGTCGTGTCTGTGTGTGTGTGTGTGTGTGTGTGTGTGTCGTCGTGTCTGTGTGTGTGTGTGTGTCGTCGTGTCTGTGTGTGTGTGTGTGTGTGTGTCGTCGTGTCTGTGTGTGTGTGTGTGTCGTCGTGTCTGTGTGTGTGTGTGTGTGTGTGTCGTCGTGTCTGTGTGTGTGTGTGTGTCGTCGTGTCTGTGTGTGTGTGTGTGTGTGTGTGTGTGTGTGTGTCGTCGTCCTGTGTGTGTGTGTGTGTGTGTGTGTGTGTCGTCGTCGTCCTGTGTGTGTGTGTGCGTGTGTGTGTCGTCGTCGTGTCTGTGTGTGTGTGTGCGCGTGTGTGTCGTCGTCGTGTCTGTGTGTGTGTGTGCGTGTGTGTGTGTCGTCGTGTCTGTGTGTGTGTGCGTGTGTGTGTGTCGTCGTGTCTGTGTGTGTGTGTGTGTGTGTGTGTCGTCGTGTCTGTGTGTGTGTGTGTGTCGTCGTGTGTGTCGTCGTGTCTGTGTGTGTGTGTGTGTCGTCGTGTGTGTCGTCGTGTGTGTGTGTGTGTGTGTGTGTCGTCGTGTGTGTGTGTGTGTGTGTGTGTCGTCGTGTGTGTGTGTGTGTGTGTGTGTCGTCGTGTGTGTGTGTGTGTGTGTGTGTGTGTGTGTCGTCGTGTGTGTGTGTGTGTGTGTGTGTGTGTGTCGTCGTGTGTGTGTGTGTGTGTGTGTGTGTGTGTGTCGTCGTGTGTGTGTGTCGTCGTGTCTGTGTGTGTCGTCGTGTGTGTGTGTCGTCGTGTCTGTGTGTGTGTGTCTGTGTCGTCGTCGTGTCTGTGTCTGTGTCGTCGTCGTGTGTGTGTCTGTGTCGTCGTCGTGTCTGTGTCTGTGTCGTCGTCGTGTGTGTGTCTGTGTCGTCGTCGTGTCTGTGTCTGTGTCGTCGTCGTGTCTGTGTCTGTGTCGTCGTCGTGTCTGTGTCTGTGTCGTCGTCGTGTCTGTGTCGTCGTCGTGTGTGTGTGTGTGTGTCGTCGTGTGTGTGTGTGTGTGTCGTCGTGTGTGTGTGTGTGTGTGTCGTCGTGTGTGTGTGTGTGTGTGTCGTCGTGTGTGTGTGTGTGTGTCGTCGTGTGTGTGTGTGTGTGTCGTCGTGTCTGTGTGTGTGTGTCTGTGTCGTCGTCGTCCTGTGTGTGTGTGTGTGTGTGTGTGTGTCGTCGTCGTGTCTGTGTGTGTGTGTGTGTGTGTGTGTGTGTCGTCGTGTCTGTGTGTGTGTGTGTGTGTGTCGTCGTGTCTGTGTGTGTGTGTGTGTCGTCGTGTCTGTGTGTGTGTGTGTGTCGTCGTGTCTGTGTGTGTGTGTGTGTGCGTGTGTGTGTCGTCGTCGTGTCTGTGTGTGTGTGTGTGCGTGTGTGTGTCGTCGTCGTGTCTGTGTGTGTGTGTGTGCGTGTGTGTGTCGTCGTCGTGTCTGTGTGTGTGTGTGTGTGCGTGTGTGTGTCGTCGTGTCTGTGTGTGTGTGTGTGTGCGTGTGTGTGTCGTCGTGTCTGTGTGTGTGTGTGTGTGCGTGTGTGTGTCGTCGTGTCTGTGTGTGTGTGTGTGTGCGTGTGTGTGTCGTCGTGTCTGTGTGTGTGTGTGTGTGCGTGTGTGTGTCGTCGTGTCTGTGTGTGTGTGCGTGTGTGTGTCGTCGTGTCTGTGTGTGTGTGCGTGTGTGTGTCGTCGTGTCTGTGTGTGTGTGTGCGTGTGTGTGTCGTCGTGTCTGTGTGTGTGTGTGCGTGTGTGTGTCGTCGTGTCTGTGTGTGTGTGTGCGTGTGTGTGTCGTCGTGTCTGTGTGTGTGTGTGCGTGTGTGTGTCGTCGTGTCTGTGTGTGTGTGTGCGTGTGTGTGTCGTCGTGTCTGTGTGTGTGTGTGCGTGTGTGTGTCGTCGTGTCTGTGTGTGTGTGTGCGTGTGTGTGTCGTCGTGTCTGTGTGTGTGTGTGCGTGTGTGTGTCGTCGTGTCTGTGTGTGTGTGTGTCGTCGTGGTGTCTGTGTGTGTGTGTGTCGTCGTGGTGTCTGTGTGTGTGTGTCGTCGTGTCTGTGTGTGTGTGTGTGTGTGTGTCGTCGTGTCTGTGTGTGTGTGTGTGTGTGTGTCGTCGTGTCTGTGTGTGTGTGTGTGTCGTCGTGTCTGTGTGTGTGTGTGTGTGTGTGTGTCTGTGTCGTCGTCGTGTCTGTGTCTGTGTCGTCGTCGTGTGTGTGTCTGTGTCGTCGTCGTGTCTGTGTCTGTGTCGTCGTCGTGTCTGTGTCTGTGTCGTCGTCGTGTCTGTGTGTGTGTCGTCGTCGTGTCTGTGTGTGTGTGTCGTCGTCGTGTCTGTGTGTGTGTCGTCGTCGTGTCTGTGTGTGTGTCGTCGTGTGTGTCGTCGTGTGTGTGTGTCGTCGTGTGTGTGTGTGTGTGTGTGTGTGTCGTCGTGTGTGTGTCGTCGTGTCTGTGTGTGTGTGTGTGTCGTCGTGTCTGTGTGTGTGTGTGTCGTCGTCGTGTCTGTGTGTGTGTCGTCGTCGTGTCTGTGTCTGTGTCGTCGTCGTGTCTGTGTCTGTGTCGTCGTCGTGTCTGTGTCTGTGTCGTCGTCGTGTCTGTGTGTGTGTCGTCGTGTGTGTGTGTGTGTGTCGTCGTCGTGTCTGTGTGTGTGTCGTCGTGTGTGTGTCGTCGTGTGTGTGTGTGTGTGTGTGTGTCGTCGTGTGTGTGTCGTCGTGTGTGTGTGTGTGTGTGTGTGTGTCGTCGTGTGTGTGTCGTCGTGTGTGTGTGTGTGTGTGTGTGTGTGTGTGTGTCGTCGTGTGTGTGTGTGTGTGTGTGTGTGTGTGTGTGTGTGTGTGTGTGTCGTCGTGTGTGTGTGTGTGTGTGTGTGTGTGTCGTCGTGTGTGTGTGTGTGTGTGTGTGTGTGTCGTCGTGTGTGTGTGTGTGTGTGTGTGTGTGTGTCGTCGTGTGTGTGTGTGTGTGTGTGTGTGTGTCGTCGTGTGTGTGTGTGTGTGTGTGTGTGTGTGTCGTCGTGTGTGTGTGTGTGTGTGTGTGTGTGTCGTCGTGTGTGTGTCGTCGTGTGTGTGTCGTCGTGTGTGTGTGTGTGTGTGTGTGTCGTCGTGTGTGTGTCGTCGTGTGTGTGTGTGTGTGTGTGTGTGTGTGTGTCGTCGTGTGTGTGTGTGTGTGTGTGTGTGTGTCGTCGTGTGTGTGTGTGTGTGTGTGTGTGTGTCGTCGTGTGTGTGTGTGTGTGTGTGTGTGTGTGTCGTCGTGTGTGTGTGTGTGTGTGTGTGTGTGTGTGTGTGTGTGTGTGTGTGTGTGTGTGTGTGTGTGTCGTCGTGTGTGTGTGTGTGTGTGTGTGTGTGTGTGTGTGTGTGTCGTCGTGTGTGTGTGTGTGTGTGTGTGTGTGTGTGTGTGTGTGTGTGTGTGTGTGTGTCGTCGTGTGTGTGTGTGTGTGTGTGTGTGTCGTCGTGTGTGTGTGTGTGTGTGTGTGTGTGTCGTCGTGTGTGTGTGTGTGTGTGTGTGTGTCGTCGTCCTGTGTGTGTGTGTGTGTGTGTGTGTGTCGTCGTGTGTGTGTCGTCGTGTGTGTGTGTGTGTGTGTGTGTGTGTGTGTGTGTCGTCGTGTGTGTGTGTGTGTGTGTGTGTGTCGTCGTGTGTGTGTGTGTGTGTGTGTGTGTGTGTGTGTGTGTGTGTGTGTGTGTGTGTGTGTGTGTGTGTGTGTGTCGTCGTGTGTGTGTGTGTGTGTGTGTGTGTGTGTCGTCGTGTGTGTGTGTGTGTGTGTGTGTGTGTGTGTGTGTGTGTGTGTGTGTGTGTGTGTGTCGTCGTGTGTGTGTGTGTGTGTGTGTGTGTCGTCGTGTGTGTGTGTGTGTGTGTGTGTGTCGTCGTGTGTGTGTGTGTGTGTGTGTGTGTGTGTGTGTCGTCGTGTGTGTGTGTGTGTGTGTGTGTGTCGTCGTCCTGTGTGTGTGTGTGTGTGTGTGTGTGTGTGTCGTCGTGTGTGTGTGTGTGTGTGTGTGTCGTCGTGTCTGTGTGTGTGTGTGTGTGTGTGTGTGTGTCGTCGTGTGTGTGTGTGTGTGTGTGTGTGTGTGTGTGTGTGTGTCGTCGTGTGTGTGTGTGTGTGTGTGTGTGTGTGTGTGTGTGTGTCGTCGTGTGTGTGTGTGTGTGTGTCGTCGTGTGTGTGTGTGTGTGTGTGTGTGTGTGTGTGTGTCGTCGTGTGTGTGTGTGTGTGTGTGTGTGTGTCGTCGTGTGTGTGTGTGTGTGTGTGTGTGTGTCGTCGTGTGTGTGTGTGTGTGTGTGTGTGTGTCGTCGTGTGTGTGTGTGTGTGTGTCGTCGTGTGTGTGTGTGTGTGTGTCGTCGTGTGTGTGTGTGTGTGTGTGTGTGTCGTCGTGTGTGTGTGTGTGTGTGTGTCGTCGTGTGTGTGTGTGTGTGTGTGTGTGTGTGTGTGTGTGTGTGTGTCGTCGTGTGTGTGTGTGTCGTCGTGTGTGTGTGTGTGTGTGTGTGTGTGTGTGTGTGTGTCGTCGTGTGTGTGTGTGTGTGTGTGTCGTCGTGTGTGTGTGTGTGTGTGTGTCGTCGTGTGTGTGTGTGTGTGTGTGTGTGTCGTCGTGTGTGTGTGTGTGTGTGTGTGTGTGTCGTCGTGTGTGTGTGTGTGTGTGTCGTCGTGTGTGTGTGTGTGTGTGTCGTCGTGTGTGTGTGTGTGTGTGTGTGTCGTCGTGTGTGTGTGTGTGTGTGTCGTCGTGTGTGTGTGTGTGTGTGTGTGTGTGTGTGTGTGTGTGTGTCGTCGTGTGTGTGTGTGTGTCGTCGTGTGTGTGTGTGTGTGTGTGTGTGTGTGTGTGTCGTCGTGTGTGTGTGTGTGTGTGTGTCGTCGTGTGTGTGTGTGTGTGTGTGTCGTCGTGTGTGTGTGTGTGTGTGTGTGTGTCGTCGTGTGTGTGTGTCGTCGTGTGTGTGTGTGTCGTCGTGTGTGTGTGTGTGTGTGTGTGTCGTCGTGTGTGTGTGTGTGTGTGTGTGTGTGTCGTCGTGTGTGTGTGTGTGTGTGTGTGTGTGTGTGTGTGTGTGTGTGTGTGTGTGTGTGTCGTCGTGTGTGTGTGTGTGTGTGTGTGTGTCGTCGTCCTGTGTGTGTGTGTGTGTGTGTGTGTCGTCGTCTGTGTGTGTGTGTGTGTGTGTGTGTGTGTGTGTCGTCGTGTGTGTGTGTGTGTGTGTGTGTGTGTGTGTGTGTCGTCGTCCTGTGTGTGTGTGTGTGTGTGTGTGTGTGTGTGTGTGTCGTCGTGTGTGTGTGTGTGTGTGTGTGTGTGTGTGTCGTCGTGTGTGTGTGTGTGTGTGTGTGTGTGTGTGTGTGTCGTCGTGTGTGTGTGTGTGTGTGTGTGTGTGTGTGTCGTCGTGTGTGTGTGTGTGTGTGTGTGTGTGTGTGTCGTCGTGTGTGTGTGTGTGTGTGTGTGTGTGTGTGTCGTCGTGTGTGTGTGTGTGTGTGTGTGTGTGTGTCGTCGTGTGTGTGTGTGTGTGTGTGTGTGTGTGTCGTCGTGTGTGTGTGTGTGTGTGTGTGTGTGTGTCGTCGTGTGTGTGTGTGTGTGTGTGTGTGTGTGTCGTCGTGTGTGTGTGTGTGTGTGTGTGTGTGTGTCGTCGTGTGTGTGTGTGTGTGTGTGTGTGTGTGTCGTCGTGTGTGTGTGTGTGTGTGTGTGTGTGTGTCGTCGTGTGTGTGTGTGTGTGTGTGTGTGTGTGTCGTCGTGTGTGTGTGTGTGTGTGTGTGTGTGTCGTCGTGTGTGTGTGTGTGTGTGTCGTCGTGTGTGTGTGTGTGTGTGTGTGTGTGTCGTCGTGTGTGTGTGTGTGTGTGTGTGTGTGTGTGTCGTCGTGTGTGTGTGTGTGTGTGTGTGTGTGTGTGTGTGTGTGTGTGTGTGTGTGTGTGTGTGTGTGTGTGTGTGTGTGTGTCGTCGTGTGTGTGTGTGTGTGTGTGTGTGTGTGTGTCGTCGTGTGTGTGTGTGTGTGTGTGTGTGTGTGTGTGTGTCGTCGTGTGTGTGTGTGTGTGTGTGTGTGTGTGTCGTCGTGTGTGTGTGTGTGTGTGTGTGTGTGTGTGTGTCGTCGTGTGTGTGTGTGTGTGTGTGTGTGTGTGTGTCGTCGTGTGTGTGTGTGTGTGTGTGTGTGTGTGTCGTCGTGTGTGTGTGTGTGTGTGTGTGTGTGTGTCGTCGTGTGTGTGTGTGTGTGTGTGTGTGTGTGTCGTCGTGTGTGTGTGTGTGTGTGTGTGTGTGTCGTCGTGTGTGTGTGTGTGTGTGTGTGTGTGTGTGTGTGTGTGTGTGTGTGTGTGTCGTCGTGTGTGTGTGTGTGTGTGTGTGTGTGTGTGTCGTCGTGTGTGTGTGTGTGTGTGTGTGTGTGTGTGTGTGTGTGTCGTCGTGTGTGTGTGTGTGTGTGTGTGTGTGTGTGTGTGTGTGTGTGTGTGTGTGTCGTCGTGTGTGTGTGTGTGTGTGTGTGTGTGTGTGTCGTCGTGTGTGTGTGTGTGTGTGTGTGTGTGTGTGTGTGTCGTCGTGTGTGTGTGTGTGTGTGTGTGTGTGTGTCGTCGTGTGTGTGTGTGTGTGTGTGTGTGTGTGTGTGTCGTCGTGTGTGTGTGTGTGTGTGTGTGTGTGTGTGTCGTCGTGTGTGTGTGTGTGTGTGTGTGTGTGTCGTCGTGTGTGTGTGTGTGTGTGTGTGTGTGTCGTCGTGTGTGTGTGTGTGTGTGTGTGTGTCGTCGTGTGTGTGTGTGTGTGTGTGTGTGTCGTCGTGTGTGTGTGTGTGTGTGTGTGTGTGTGTGTGTCTTCGTGTGTGTGTGTGTGTGTGTGTGTGTGTGTGTGTCGTCGTGTGTGTGTGTGTGTGTGTGTCGTCGTGTGTGTGTGTGTGTGTGTGTCGTCGTGTGTGTGTGTGTGTGTGTGTGTGTGTGTGTGTGTGTGTGTGTGTGTGTCGTCGTGTGTGTGTGTGTGTGTGTGTGTGTGTGTGTGTGTGTGTGTGTGTGTGTGTGTGTGTGTGTGTGTGTGTGTCGTCGTGTCTGTGTGTGTGTGTGTGTGTCGTCGTGTCTGTGTGTGTGTGTGTGTCGTCGTGTCTGTGTGTGTGTGTGTGTCGTCGTGTGTGTGTGTGTGTGTCGTCGTGTGTGTCGTCGTGTGTGTGTGTGTGTGTCGTCGTGTGT
>NC_139597.1:200000-221092 GCF_946808225.1 Silurus aristotelis | reverse complement strand
TGTGTGTGTGTGTGTGTGTGTGTCGTCGTGTCTGTGTGTGTGTGTGTGTGTCGTCGTGTCTGTGTGTGTGTGTGTGTCGTCGTGTCTGTGTGTGTGTGTGTGTGTCGTCGTGTCTGTGTGTGTGTGTGTGTGTCGTCGTGTCTGTGTGTGTGTGTGTGTGTCGTCGTGTCTGTGTGTGTGTGTGTGTGTGTCGTCGTGTCTGTGTGTGTGTGTGTGTGTGTGTGTCGTCGTGTCTGTGTGTGTGTGTGTGTGTGTCGTCTTGTCTGTGTGTGTGTGTGTGTGTGTCGTCGTGTCTGTGTGTGTGTGTGTGTGTGTCGTCGTGTCTGTGTGTGTGTGTGTGTCGTCGTGTCTGTGTGTGTGTGTGTGTGTCGTCGTGTCTGTGTGTGTGTGTGTGTGTCGTCGTGTCTGTGTGTGTGTGTGTGTCGTCGTGTCTGTGTGTGTGTGTGTGTCGTCGTGTCTGTGTGTGTGTGTGTGTCGTCGTGTCTGTGTGTGTGTGTGTGTCGTCGTGTCTGTGTGTGTGTGTGTGTCGTCGTGTCTGTGTGTGTGTGTGTCGTCGTGTCTGTGTGTGTGTGTGTCGTCGTGTCTGTGTGTGTGTGTCGTCGTGTCTGTGTGTGTGTGTCGTCGTGATTGTGTGTCGTCGTGGTTGTGTGTGTTGTGGTTGTGTGTATTGTGGTTGTGTATTGTGGTTGTGTGTATTGTGATTGTGTGTATTGTGATTGTGTGTATTGTGATTGTGTGTATTGTGATTGTGTGTATTGTGATTGTGTGTGTTGTGATTGTGTGTGTTGTGATTGTGTGTGTTGTGATTGTGTGTGTTGTGATTGTGTGTTGTCAGTGTGTTGTGATTGTGTGTATTGTGGTTGTGTGTATTGTGACTGTGTGTATTGTGGTTGTGTGTTGTCAGTGTGTATTGTGATTGTGTGTATTGTGATTGTGTGTATTGTGATTGTGTGTATTGTGACTGTGTGTATTGTGGTTGTGTGTTGTCAGTGTGTTGTGATTGTGTGTATTGTGATTGTGTGTGTTGTGTCAGTGTGTATTGTGACTGTGTGTTGTCAGTGTGTATTGTGATTGTGTGTATTGTGACTGTGTGTATTGTGGTTGTGTGTTGTCAGTGTGTATTGTGATTGTGTGTATTGTGATTGTGTGTGTTGTGTCAGTGTGTATTGTGGTTGTGTGTATTGTGACTGTGTGTATTGTGGTTGTGTGTTGTCAGTGTGTATTGTGACTGTGTGTTGTCAGTGTGTATTGTGATTGTGTGTGTTGTGTCTGTGTATTGTGACTGTGTGTATTGTGGTTGTGTGTTGTCAGTGTGTATTGTGATTGTGTGTATTGTGATTGTGTGTATTGTGATTGTGTGTGTTGTGTCAGTGTGTATTGTGGTTGTGTGTATTGTGACTGTGTGTATTGTGGTTGTGTGTTGTCAGTGTGTATTGTGACTGTGTGTATTGTGACTGTGTGTTGTCAGTGTGTATTGTGATTGTGTGTGTTGTGTCTGTGTATTGTGGTTGTGTGTTGTCAGTGTGTATTGTGATTGTGTGTGTTAGTTGTGGTGCGTCATGAAGGTTATTAATAATTAGCACGTTGATCAGAGAGAGTTAATTAAAGCTCATTAGAAAGTCTGCTGAGTAAACGTGTGTGTGTGTGTGTGTGTGTGTCACCGCTGTGCGCGCGGCTCTCCCCCGCCGGTACGGTGAGCTCTGTTTCCGGTTTGCTGATGACGAGGCGCTGCTGTTTGTGGCGCGTGGAGCGCACCGCGAGCACTGCCTGCCGGTTTTTATACTGCACCATCTGCAGAGTGATCTCCGCGCTCCATCCCTCATCCGCCCGGCACCGGAAGTCGATTTCCTTCCCGTTCGCCATCACCACGGTGAAATACCCGTGTTTGCCTTTCCGCTCCACGCAGTCCACAGTCTTCACACGCGAGAAGTGCAGCTCTTTGCCATTCGCCGCCGGCTGCGCGTGCTGGTGCGTGTGCAGGAGCACGGCTTCCTCCGTGAGCGTGCAATGTTTCCTCTTCCACATCTGCAGCAGACCATCACTGCGCTTCTCCAGCACGCCCTCCTTCAGCACGCGCGGAGCCGCCTGCTGCATCACCGGGAGCGCGAGCACGAGGAGGATGCACAATACCTCTGAGCAGAGCGCGCGGGGAAACGCGACACACACTCACAGACAGCAGTGTCGGTCTGTCTCTCACCAGAAGCCCACAGACATCCCCGAGCCGCGCGCGCTGGTGTGTGTGCGCGCGAGCGCGCGTGGGATTAATCCTGCGCTCGTGCGCCCCCGGGTGCCGTTCGGCTAAAGTCGCAGAAATGCAGCAGATTTGAAGAACAGCGATGAGTGTGTGTGTGTGTGTGTGAGAGAGAGATCAGTACAGCAGGATGACGCTCGAGCCTCTTCTGAGCTGCTTCTTCACTGTAACTCATTAGAAGACTCGTGTTACTGCTCCAGTAAACAGTCACTGAATGAAAACTGGGTTTCTTTCAGATTCAGCTCCAGGAACTCACTTCCGTTTACATTCCTCACAGAACAGCTTTAACACTGGAGACTAAACACGATTCATGAGGAAAGACGAGGCTGTTACTATGGAAACGAGAAGTTGGACTAGGCCTTAATATCCAGCTGTCAAAGCATCTGTTAGAGAACATTACCCCGACCAGCAATCAACACTGCAGGGGAATGAAATACCGCACACACACACACAGATGAAACCCCACAGGCTGGTGCACGAAGAACCGGTTTATTGGATGAGTACACATCTGAGTACATTAGAACATCTGTAACACGGAGAACCGTCTCAACAACAGCTGCAGCTCACACACCCCTGAACCACCCCCCCCCCCCCCATTCTGGGTTTTACTACAATTCATCTCGCGCACAGTCATCGAGCTAACTGTTTCAGTCGGTCTGAGCTAGTGTGGGTGGGGCTAATGTTTGTGGGTGGGGTCTCTGATGGTCAGTCCAGACTGTTCACTGAAGGAAACAGATGAACACTCAAATGCTGAAGTGCTGCAATTATAAATAGCAAATTTAGAAGTGGAGCTAAATCAAGTTCCAAGACATTGTTTAGAGCCATTTAGACCTTTCCACTTTAAACATCTCAACATGCTTCCAGTGAATCGGACTAAAATGAAGTCAGAATTCAACCAATAAGAACAGTTAACAGAATGATGACATCATTGCAGGTGGAGCTACTTCCATACCATACAGAAAAAAAAAAAAAAAAAAAAGTCATGACTCAGCCAATCAGAACAGCTCCATGTTTTCACCGGACTGTTGAAGTGCTACAAGAAAAAAAGCTAAGTGGCTGGGGTAGAGCTGGGGGCGGAGCCTGTCAAATTTCTGACTGGCAGAACTGCTACTAGAGATATAAGGCACCCATGTGGGCCGAGCTTACCCTATACCTGCCCAAACAGGAAGTCAGTGAGGATTTAACCAATAACCATCAAAGGCTCCACAGTCAGAGAAACAGGAAGTCAGAGTCAGGATTTAGCCAATCATAAAATGTAAACTCCGACGGCCCTGAAGTGGTTAATATATTCATTTACGAGTAAAAAACAACAAAAAATGACAAGTGTGGGGGCGGAGTCAATACAGTGGAATCAGTCACATGACTCCTCCAGCACTGTCACTATGTTCAGCTATGACCGGGGGGGGGGGGGGGGGGGGGGGGGGGGGGTTACTCCTAAACTGGAAAGACTGTCTGAATTTAGCCAATTAGTGAGCAGGAATGTTCATCACCCTTAAACGCTGACCAATGACTTCCCGCAACACACCAGGGGTTCAGCCAATCACAGAGCAGCTAACCGACTGGTGTTGAGTCGTGTTTCTGGAATGTTCCTGCAAGTAGCAGTGTGTGTGTTGGTTACAGAGAGGTGAGCTACAGCTGCTGTATGAGTAAGAGTAAGTGAAAGTGTGTGTGTGTGTGTGTGTGTGTCAGTAATTATGATTAAATCTACCAATAGAGAAATACAAAACATAAGGCTGCAGGACCAGAGGAGGGGAATCACACCGTCACAGAGCAGTGTGTTCATCACTGCTGTTTACACTCCGCCGGGGGATTGGCATCCTTCTGTAACACACACACACACACACGGGTAACTCCAGCATCTGTACTGTACCTAACCCCCACCCACTGTAGTATCTGTACCTAAAAACCACACACACCCACACCAACACACATTAGTTCAGTGAGACAGGTGGAGATGGCTTTAACACTACGGTCACACCAGTTACCCACCAGGCCTCGAGTTATTCCACACACACACACCCCTAAACCTGAGTGAGGGGGGAAAACACACACACACACACACACACACACACACACACACACACCTAAACCTGAGTGATGGAAGAAACACACACACCCCTAAACCTGAGTGAAGAGAAACACACACAGGATTAAAGAGGGGTAAGCGGTACACACTGATTAACTAAAACTGATCGGTGAACAAAGAGGATAATGAGAATGAGAAAAATGAACAAAGAGGGAGACTGATATCTTTACAAAATTGAGAAATGGGGAGGTACAAAGTGTGTGTGTGTGTGTGTGGGTCTGAGTCGGTGTAAAACTGCAGATTATTTGGTTGATTTCAAGCAGGGGTCACCAACCTTTTTGACACCGAGAGCTACTTCTTGGGTACCGACTAATGTGAAGGGCTACTAGTTTAATACACAATTCTGAAATAACACATTTGCTCAATTTACCCTTAATTATATATTATTATTAATAATTAATGATATTTCTCTCTCTCCGGGTCAAACTCACAGCACACTTCAGGTCACGGGCCGAACAGGATAAATATTTATTGAACACACTAAAACAATGTTTTTTGAACATAAATATGAATAAATACAGACAGGAATATTATTCTAGAATAAATAAACAGCTCTCCAGAAAAATCTCTCCTGTGGAACACCAGACGTCTCACAGCTTCATCATGCAGCTCTTCAGAAACTCTCCCTCAGTAAATAACCTGCTGATGAGACTCTGATTTCTCCTCTGTTTTCACACCAGCTTCACTTTGGGATTGTTCTCTGGTGAAAAACATCTGCTAAAATGTGAGATTCTTCTTTAACTCTTCTACTTTCTGTATCTTCTGCTCTGCATTCAGGTTCTTCAGCTTCTCCTGATGTTTTGTCTCGTAGTTCCGTCTTAGATTCAGATCCTTAATTACAGTCACATTCACTCCACTAATAACACACACGTGTGTACCGCTAGTGTCAGTAAACATCTACTCAGAGTCAACTTTTCTCTTCACCACTGTGAGGCGCTGTTTCACAATAACTGTACAATAGAGTTAAATACATCAACAGAAGCTCCACTTGATTGACGCTGGAATGTTCTCAGGTAGTCTAGTGTTCGGTAAGGCAGCTGAAGCGATGCATTATGGGATCTGTAGTTTGTGTTTATCAGCGCTTCATATCACCGGAACATTAATAACAATAATAATAGATCTTTATAAAATCATCTCGCGGGCCGGATATAATTGTACGTCGGGTCGGATGTGACACTGAGTTTGACACCCCTGATCTATGTAAAGACACTGATCACCTAAATGATTTCTCACAATAATCATCAACAATCATTTAACAAGGTAGGAAACATTTTTAGAAAAAGCTTGCAGGCGACTCGTGGTCCAGGTTGGTGACCCCTGATTTAAGTCTCTAAATTAACAGCTCTGTGTGTGTGTGTGTGTGTGTGCACGTGCTCTGCAGTACCCATTCTATACACTTAATTAAAATATTAAAAATTGGAGGTGTGTACCTTCGGGTCATAGTCTGGATCGTTTTCCTCATCTGCCTCTTCCTCTCCCTCCTAACACACACACACACACAACTGAGCATGTTCATCTCACCTGTACAATATTAAATGCACATCTCACACTCACTCACCTCATCATCAGCCTCCTCTCCCTCCTCATCATACTAAAGAAATAAGAGTCAGATTAATAAAAGGTGAGAATCCCTGAGGAACATGAAACATCACACCCTGCCTGCAGTGAGACATGAACACTGCATGGAGGATCTAATCACTACACTAAGTTACAGCTGAAGATAAAGTATATGTTCAGAGAGGCTGTGTGTTAATGTGCACTCACGTCATCATCGTCGTCCTCGATGGCCTCCCCGGTAAAGTAGAGGACCGCACGTGGCACAATGTGCTCACGGATAAAGTGACCGATCTCAAAGTCTGCTGCCATGATGGCCTCCGAGTCTTCATCCTGATTCACACACAAATACCACGGTAAGAAGACTACAACAGAGTGTGTGTGTGTGTGTGTGTGTGTGAGAGAGACACACTCACCAGTTCACCACTCTCTGGTACTGAAAGATAAAACAGAATCAACTAATTAAAATCACAGCTATAAACACCATTACAGAACATCAGCCCACACCCACAACCTCCCAATCAGCCTGCTGGCGCATGGGTGTGTGTGTGTGTGTGTGTGTGTGTGTGTGTGTATACCTTCAGGAGGGGAGAAGAAATTGAAGAATGAGTCATTAGGAACAGTCTTTGTGACAGTCCTCACAGTTCCTCTGCCCTTATGCTTCTGCTTCTTCTTTATGGTCTTCAAGGTAACATTCTTTCCTTTGGTCCAATCAATTGTGCACCTACACACACTTCACTGAATAAGTACACCTCACACACAGTAAACTGAACAGCATACGACAGAACAACGATAAGTGGAGCAGAGAGCGAGACAGGTGAAGGAGCGAGGGAGAGAGAGAGAGAGAGAGAGCGCGAGAGAGACGGGCAGAGGGGAGAGAGAAAAAGAGAGAAACGGGTGCATACCCAGTGCAGCCCATGATCTCAGGGCCATCAAAGGAGAAGGGGTCGGACTCATCAGGTTCTGATCTCATCTTGTAGGTCTTAGTTAGAACCGTGTTGGAGAAAAAGTCATTCTGCTCAAAGTGGAACTCTAACGTAAAACTCTGGGGACACACACACACACACACACACACACACACACTAATGCAAGTAGCTAATCTCTACAAACTATCTGCAGTGTTACATTGTGTGGTTTGGAACACAACCAGTGACCATATGTAGATTATTAGTAAACATCAGGCGAGGTCATTTGGGACACAACCCAATAACAGTGTTAGAACCCTGAGGACACTAAAAATAAACCCTTCACAGTTACCATGACAACCACGTCCCAAATTCCCAGAGCTGTTTCCCTGTGATTAAATAACAGTGTTGCTCAGGACATTTCACCAATAATCACAAATCTCACAATTCAGTGTCTTTAATGCTTCTGTAGAACAAAGAAATTTACTTGCAGCAGTCACACACACCACTCCGTTACACATCCATGCATCACTGTCACACACACACACACACACTCCCTTACCACTCCTACACACAGTTTCACACGCACTTCTCGTTATACATACACCCCCCCCCCATTATACACGGTTCTACACACACAATCCCTGTTACACACACACACACTTAGTTATAAAAGCAGCCTGTATTCAGTCAGAGAAGAAGTGTGTGTGTGTGTGCGTGATTAGAAGGATGAAGTACCATGGGCTGTCCTGCATCAGAGAACTTGACCTTGATGTCCTGTAAGTGTTTGAGGATAGGTTCATCATGCTCCTGTAACAAAAGATTAAATTACACTGAATTTCACACACACAGCAAAACTGTCTGCATGAGTATATGCACTCATGCAGACAGTGAATGTGTGTGTGTGTGTGTGTGTGTGTGTGTGTGTGTGTGTGTGTGTGTGTGTACCTGTAACATCTCACTAAGCAGATCAACATTCTTAAACACAGTGAGCCAGAACTCAGGAATTCCTTTAGGGTCTTCCTTCTCTTCATCCTTTTTCTCCTCTTCAACCTTCGCCTTGTCCTTCAGCTCCCCCTGCACCACACACACACACACGTAAGACTAATCCTGTTCTCTTTACGCAGTGAGAACACAGTCCAGGTGTCAACTCATTTATTGGGTCAGTAAATGTACAAATTGACCTCTCATTTTCTCTCTCACACACACACACACACACACACACCAAAAACTTACCGAGAGCTCTTCCTCTTCTGCCTGTTTCCACTCACATTCCTCCTCTGTAGGTTCATATGCTGAACTGATGATGTCACTGCGCTGAACCCACACACACAAAGATTTAGAACAGATACAGGCAGGGTTCTGAAGCCCTCGATGGGCACAGTGTGTGCCCGGTGCAACACCTCAGAGCAGTGCTCATGTTACCTCAGCTCAAGTTACTGCTGCAGGATAACCTGGAGCTGAGGACCTGAATGAACTGGATGAACAGCTTCTAACATCAGTAGGGATGGGTACCGAGGACTGGTATTTTTTAGACCAGTATGTAATTGGGTCAATATCAGACTACTGATATACGGAAGGTCTGGGGTTCAAGCCCCGGTATCGCCAGGCTGCCACTCTTGGGCCCTTGAGCAAGGCCCTTAACCCTCTATGCTCCGGGGGTCCCTTACGAGGGAAATATCAAGGTCCGTGACGTCGGAATGACGTGAGGCCGCCTTCCCGTGGGCTCACCACCTGCAGGAGGGACCGTAAGGGACGGTGCTGTGAGGATTGGGCAGCAGTTGAAGGCGGGGGTCTGCTTAGACTGCTGCCCCCGCGACCCGAATTACGGATAAGCGGGAGAAAATGAATGAAATGAATGAATCAGACTACTGATAAGATTCAGGACAATGTTATTGATAATTGGAGTTCTCTCTATTCTTCAGTGTTAATAGAAAGATAGATATAAATACTTTATTCATCCCAATAACATTTTTTGCAGCTTCAGCAGTATCCACAAACAGGCAATAATGCATGCAATAAATACTACAAAACTGAATTAGAAGCTGCTGCTTGTCATTTTCCGTGCTCAAATGATATCATGTGGCCAAAGTTTGCCTCTGTGTGTGGTGTGTGTGACACCAGTGTCGGACGCAATAAACGCGGTAATGCAATATTAAACAAAGGAGGCAACACTAGTAATATAATAAAACGTTTACAAAAATCACACTTTTACCTCAAGCAACACGCTGTATTTACTGTGTGTCCATCATCTAGTTTTAACTGCTACTCTCCTGCTTCAGCCTCAAGTGAAGGGAACAATTATTATTAAATAAATCTTTGAGTACTAGCAGACTTTAGGGACACAATCAGCACTGATAGTTGATAAAAAATTTTTTAAAAAGATACATTGAGTTTTTCTGGCTTCTGTCATTACAAGAGCGGCCCCTAGAGGTGAATCACTGCAGCCACGTGCTTTTTGTTTTTACACATTAAAAGGCAAGCTGCAGTGAGAACGCTATATTTTATGTATTATTTAGAATTGATTTATTATATGAATTGATTTATATTTATTTTATGTACCACATTTTTATAAATCAGTACTGTAATTTTTGTAATAAAGTTCAGTACTATATTACAGAGTGTGTTTTTAATTCAGTATCCACTTAAATCTATCAGTTGACTGAGTAATTAGCAAGTATGAGCCAATCTAGCTATGGGCATCTATAACTTTCAAAAAAAATAATATTTTTAAGTGCTATATGTGCCTTTTTCTGCAGTACTAAAGTTCAGCAGTAATAACTTATTTTTTACATGTATTTATGCAACAAATTAGCAGTACCAGTAATCGCAAAAATGTAAACAATGCCCATCCCTAAACAGCAGGAGGAACACCGGCACATTCCAGAATACTCAGAATCCTCAATCAGATGGACCAGGGAGCATGAGGAAGCTACTTACACATCAACTGAGCTCCACAGAATCCTGACCTCAACACCACTCAGACTTAAGGTACTGAGGACATCTCACCCAAACATCTGACTACAAACACACGCAGGGGGAATGCCAGGGGAACGCACGTGTGTGTGAGCTTACCTTGTCATAGAGAGGTTGGTAGAGTGCTGCATACTTCCTCTCCAGCTCATGCACTTCCTCATAGAACTTCGCCTCGATGTGAGCACATTTCACCTGCAGGTTCTTCAGAGCATTCACTCTCCGCTTCACCACCCGCGGCAGGCTGAAGAACACACACGATCACAAATACTACATCACCGCAGTGAGAACAGTCCCATAGAGTCCATGAACATTGTAACGTTCTGATGTCCCTCTACAACAGACTGTACAGAGAGTGTGAGTGTGTGCACGAGTGAGTGATTAAGTGTATCTACCTCTCCATGTACCCTGAAGGAGAACCCACAAGTCCATCCAGTCTCTCCTGTAGTGCTGCCAGGATCTGAGGGTTCTGCATCATCTGTACAGTCAGCTGTCGAGCTAGACCAGAGCAATCACACGAAGATCATCATTATGACTCAAGCTAGACCAGAAAAATCACACAAAGATAGGCTACTCTGAAGTGTGAATAGTTTATGTGCCAAACACACACACACACACACACACACACACTAAAAGGAAGGAAACACTGGAGTGAACAACCTGAAATGTGATAAAGGAGCACAGTATATCAAATAAATATCAATCCGCACAGGGTTTATTTATTCAGCACATCTAACCACATTTTACACACACACACACAAAACTGGGGTCACTGGGTGATCAAGTAACACCACATAGTGATGGTGATTGTATGTGATAAGCATCAGTGAGAGAGCAGAGGCCTGTATACTGACAGGAAGTGTGTGTGTGTGTGTGTGTGTGTGTATACCTTTGCTGTCCTCTCCAGTCTCCTCCTCTTCCACTTCCTCCACATCTTCCATATCAGCCTGATCCAGCTCAGCCTGCTCTTTACTGTGTGCACGCATGAACACACACACACACACACACACACACACACACACACACACACGATTAGTATAACTAAAATGCCTGACTACACTGTGTAATGTGTGGCTGTGTCCCAAATCACCATCACTGCACACCTATACACTGAAGATTTTAAAGCCATGCTGATTTAGGAGAGACAGGAGGATATAGGACAGGTAACAATGACTAAAACACAGCCCAGGAAAGGCAGAACGATAGAGAACAGGTAATAGTAGTACTCACTTGTCCAGGTCAGCCATTAATGGTCTCTGTCCTCAAACCTGGAACAGTAACAACACTGCAATTCACATTCCTGATGACATCACATCATCAGAGGTAGAACTATAGAACAGATCAGTCCAGCTACTGTCTAAGCAAACCACTAAGATGGTTCTGCCCATCTACTCACCACCCATCCAATTTAAATTCACCCACAAACACCCAAACACACTGGTCCACAACCCCACACAGTCCCCCACCTCTCCCACCCACCACACACAGTCCCCCACCTCTCCCACCCAGTCCCCCACAGTCCCCCACCTCTCCCACCCACCACACAGTCCCCTACCCCACACAGTCCCCCACCTCTCCCACCCACCACACAGTCCCCTACCCCACACAGTCCCCTACCCCACACAGTCCCCCACCTCTCCCACCCACCACACAGTCCCCTACCCCACACAGTCCCCCACCTCTCCCACCCACCACACATTCCCCTACCCCACACAGTCCCCCACCTCTCCCACCCACCACACATTCCCCTACCCCACACAGTCCCCCGCCTTTCCCACCCCACACAGTCCCCTACCCCACACAGTCCCCCGCCTTTCCCACCCCACACAGTCCCACAAAAGAACTTCATTGTACAAACTGTCAATCACATCTGTACATATGACTAACAAAACTTGACACACTCGCGCGCATTAATTTAATTATAATAAGATTAAAATGTAGACAAATAATGAACTTGAGCTATTATTGAGCTAACAGCGATGCTAGGCTAGGCTAATTACAGAACGCGCACAGCATCATGAGCTAGTCCAGTTCGATGCTAACCCCGTACACCGTTAGCATCACAGCTAGTCAGCGATGTGATGACGGTACCATTCTAATATGCTAACAGGCGGTATCCTCACACCTCCACCGCAGGTACACAGGAGTGTGTGTAAGTGTGTGTGTGTGAGTGTATATATGTAGATTAAGTCGGTACAGATGAAAGTACGGTGTGAGGAACACCGGCCCTCCTCCACGCGCCATGCTGAAACCCCGCCGTGTACCGGCTCACGCCGCCCTGCCTGCATATTGAGGGTGTCGGCTCCAGGCCCGGTAACCCCCCAGTCAGTCCTCCACAGTCCCCCCCCCCGGCCCGGTCCCTGGTTTATCTAAACGAGAAAAAGCCCCACACACGCGGTAACCGAGCGCCTTAGCTCACCGTGGGTATGTGCGCGCGATGTCCGGCGGGAGCTCTGCGCATGCGCACCAAAGTACACTGACGGCGGCGGGAAAACAAGAGGCCCAAGACCCGCGCCGCGTGCGCTCATATACGTACCACGTCATCACGTAAAGCCACCATCACCACGACAACGTGCGTCGGAGGGGCCTGCGTGGTCCACGAAGAGTCTAACCACGCCCCTTTCCCTGCTCTCAGTAAGGAGACATTGAACTCTTGATCAGGATCAGGATCAAGATCAGATTCACAGTACATAGATCAGGATCAGATTCACAGTACATGGATCAGGATCAGATTCACAGTACATGGATCAGGATCAGATTCAGGATTAAGATCAGATTCACAGTACATGGATCAGGATCAGATTCACAGTACATGGATCAGGATCAGATTCAGGATTAAGATCAGATTCACAGTACATGGATCAGGATCAGATTCAGGATCAAGATCAGATTCACAGTACATGGATCAGAATCAGATTCAGAATAAAGATCAGATTCACAGTACATGGATCAGGATCAGATTCAGGATTAAGATTAGATTCACAGTACATGGATCAGGATCAGATTCAGGATTAAGATCAGATTCACAGTACATGGATCAGGATCAGATTCACAGTACATGGATCAGGATCAGATTCACAGTACATGGATCAGGATCAGATTCAGGATTAAGATCAGATTCACAGTACATAGATCAGGATCAGATTCACAGTACATGGATCAGGATCAGATTCACAGTACATGGATCAGGATCAGATTCAGGATTAAGATCAGATTCACAGTACATGGATCAGGATCAGATTCACAGTACATGGATCAGGATCAGATTCAGGATTAAGATCAGATTCACAGTACATGGATCAGGATCAGATTCAGGATCAAGATCAGATTCACAGTACATGGATCAGAATCAGATTCAGAATAAAGATCAGATTCACAGTACATGGATCAGGATCAGATTCAGGATTAAGATTAGATTCACAGTACATGGATCAGGATCAGATTCAGGATTAAGATCAGATTCACAGTACATGGATCAGGATCAGATTCAGGATTAAGATCAGATTCACAGTACATAGATCAGGATCAGATTCACAGTACATGGATCAGGATCAGATTCAGGATTAAGATCAGATTCACAGTACATGGATCAGGATCAGATTCACAGTACATGGATCAGGATCAGATTCAGGATTAAGATCAGATTCACAGTACATGGATCAGGATCAGATTCAGGATCAAGATCAGATTCACAGTACATGGATCAGAATCAGATTCAGAATAAAGATCAGATTCACAGTACATGGATCAGGATCAGATTCAGGATTAAGATCAGATTCACAGTACATGGATCAGGATCAGATTCAGGATTAAGATCAGATTCACAGTACATGGATCAGGATCAGATTCAGGATTAAGATCAGATTCACAGTACATGGATCAGGATCAGATTCAGGATTAAGATCAGATTCACAGTACATTGATCAGGATCAGATTCGGGATTAAGAATTAGAATTAGGGTCAGATTTACTGTATATTCAATTCAATTAATTTGTATTTGTTTTGCACTTTTTACAATGAACATTGTCTCAGAGCAGCTTTACACAGATAATGTGGTGATAAAAATGAAGATGTTCTTTATAAGTGTAAGTTTGTCCCTGATGAACAAGCCGGTGGAGACTGTGGATCAGATTGATCTTGAACTGTGGATATGAATCAGGATCAGATTCAGGATCAGATTTAGGATTAGGATCAGACTTTAGTTAAGGTTACATATGACCTGTTGATTGCCGCAGACTCTGTTTGTACTTTAAAATTGATACTTCTAGGCAGTTTATTTCCATAGGTGGCTATCGGTCTAAAGTTAGTTCAGTTCAGTTTGATGTCCCACAAGGTTTGATTTTGGGTCGTTTGCTTTTCAGTATGTACAGCTTTCCCCTTGGTCAGCTTTTGAGATCTCTTGGGCTTGAATTTCACTTTTGTGCTGATGACACCCAGATGAAACACAACACCCAACAAAACCTGACGATAATGCTGCTATTGGCTTTCTGAACACTGCATTTCTGAGAAGAAAACATGGATATCTGAGAATTTCCTCTCTATAAATACTTATAAGAGAGAAGTAATGCTTGCGGTTCCAGTGTTGTGCTAGATACTAAGAAATAGTAACTAGTTACAGTTACTCGTTACTTAATTTAAAAAGTAACTCAGTTACTGTGTTGATTATTTACACCAAAAAGTAATGCGTTACTGTTAAAAGTAACTTTTTAGTTACTTTTTTAAAGAACCTTCTTTAATGTTCTCATTAATGCGCTTTTATGCGTTATGGTCTACAAACACAAAACTGACTTAAACACAAAGTCATTTTTAAACACTATTATATTAAAGTCAGACCTGCACATACTGAATATATCACAAGGATTTCTGACATAAACAACAAAACAAGCTGAATAATAGATTCACAATCAAACACTAAAGTGGCTTCTGCTGTTGTGTTGAGCTCTTAAACATGTTCCTTTCACAGCTGAAGTATGAGAACACAACACCGGGTTAGCACATAGCTTCTAGCTCCTCAGGCATGGAGTTCCTGGAGGAGCTTCAGCAGATTGGAGTTGCTGTTTATCGCAGTAGATACAAGCTTCGAACCAGAAACACACAGTTTACATTTGACTAAAAAGTTTTTGTCTTTATGCTCAACTAAAGTGAAATAATGATCATATTTCCACTTTGAGAAACTCGTCTTGCTCTCGCCTCGACTCGCCATTACTGCTGCACAGACCTGAATAAACAGAGACACGCCCACAGTGCGTCTTCTTCCTGTTTACAGTGGTTCATCCACCAATCCTACAATGTGTCTCTGCTGTAAGCAGGTCAGACTGTAGTCTACACTTCAGCCCAAATTCATTCATTTATAAAAGTAACGGGTAACAAACCACACGCTAACGGAGTTACTTTACAATATTGCTTTACAATAACGCGTTACTGCCCAACACTGATCGGTTCACACCATCGAAGGAATAAAGCTGGTTTTCAATCCATAAATTTAGAAGGCTCTGTTTAGGCTTTTCAAGCAAAGCTAATTTTTGACACAAATGTAACATTTGACTCTCATGTTCAGAATACAATTAAAACCTCATTTTTTCATCTCAGGAACATTACAAGACTCCGCCCCATGTTACCTTTTTCAGTTGCTGAAAAATTTATCAATTCTTTAGTTTTTTCATGCATCTATTATTGTAATGCTTTGCTTGTTGGGGTTTCAAAATCGACATCAAATAAATTACAGGTTGTCCAAAATTCAGATTCTGACTTAGAGCAGGTCTGGTGAACGCACTGTATTTCTTTAGTTTTGGAGTCATTGCATTGGTTTCCTGTCAGATTCCGGGCCCTATAAGGCCTTATGTGGCCAAGGCAAGATCTGTGTTCCTCCGATTCCAGTCTGATTCCTAGTTGTTCCCACTCAGGCATGCACCAAAACTGAGGAATTCTCTCCCGATTGAGATTAGACAGGCCGAGTCTTTTACTGTTTTTAAATCTGCTCTTTTTTCTCTTATCTTTATTTAAAACTTTCCTTTCTTTTATGCTTGGAAAGCGCTTTGAGATGCTCCTTTTAAAGGTGCGATAAAAAAAAAATCACGATTATATTATTATTAATATTATTATCTAGATCCTGCTTTGCTGACCAGAATGTGCTTCTTGCCAACCCAATTAAAATGTGATTTTATTATTTTAGCCAAACAGGAAAAATAACAGAAAATACCAGCATGATTTCTAACTTCTGATTGGATGAGTAGCCAATAAAAAATGATCATTCGGCACCCGTCCTACACAAAGCCCCACTCCCACACAAAGCCCCACTCCCACACAATGCCCCACCCCCACACAAAGCCCCACCCCCACACAATGCCCCACCCCCACATAAAGCCCCACTCCCACACAAAGCCCCACTCCCACACAATGCCCCACCCCCACACAAAGCCCCACTCCCACACAATGCCCCACCCCCACACAAAGCCCCACTCCCACACAAAGCCCCACCCCCACACAAAGCCCCACTCCCACACAATTCCGCAGCGCAGAATAGATTTTCGCTACCTTCCACCAGCTTTTTCTGAGTTGCATAAATTGTAGGTAACAGACCTGGGAATGCGTTTCTTCAGCATCACATTTAAGTTTCTTCTCCACACTGCCAAGAAACCCCTATAGTCACACCATGTTACATAAAGAAACAGGAATTTAGAGCTCCTGGCTCATGAGAAAATCAATAACAAATATTGAAAAAAGACGAATGATTTTTTAAGGATTTATAAAAAAAAGGGAAACAGGAAACTCATGCTGTAGATAAATGGATGGATGGACAGAATAATAGCTAGACAGAAAAAATGCGATTGGTCAATAACTGGTAAACAATCCAAATAAAGTTTCAGCTTGCTGTTCTTTATGAAGTAATAAAGTGAGGGGAATTGTTTATTTTTACTTTTTTTTAAATATATATAAATATATAAAAAGTGGCAAAAAGTTATGTTCTAATACTGTCTTTGTTTAACAAATAAACTGAGGGAAAAAAAGAGAAGAAAATGTCTATAAAAGTGGAAAAATAAACTTGTAATAGATTGTTCTGATTTTGGACTGAAATTTGAAAATAGGCTGATAAATTAATTTAGGATTGAATTTTATTCAAGAACTAATCTGATCCAATAAGAACAAGATTTATGGAGTTTAAAGTTAGAATTGGATTTTTTTCTCATTTGTAAATATTAGTTTTGGTGAGATTTGGATTAGGTGTTTAGATGATTAGGTGTTTGGATGATCAGGTGTTTATATAATTAGGTGTTTATATGATTAGGTGTTTAGATGATCAGGTGTTTAGATGATTAGGTGTTTAGATGATCAGGTGTTTATATGATTAGGTGTTTCAATGATTAGGTGTTTAGATGATCAGGTGTTTATATGATTAGGTGTTTAGATGATCAGGTGTTTAGATAATTAGGTGCTTCAATGATTAGTTGTTTAGATGATCAGGTGTTTCGATGATCAGGTGTTTAGATGATCAGGTGTTGGGGAAACTACCACTGACCATAGACAATGATCTCCTCCTAGATCACTTACAGAATTACATCGGCATTCAGGGACAGGCATTAAGCTGGTTTAAATCCTACCTGTCCAATCGTTACCATTTCGTAGATTTAAATGGAGAGCTATCCAGGCTAATGCAAGTAAATTATGGCGTGCCACAAGGTTCAGTTCTAGGTCCCCTGCTTTTCACAATATACATGCTTCCATTAGGAAATATTATTAGAAGGCATGGAATTAGCTTCCATTGTTATGCTGATGATACCCAGCTATAAATCTCATCTAAACCAGGCGATACAGCTCAATTAACTCGGATAACTGAGTGTGTTAAGGAAATAAGAGATTGGATGACCCATAACTTTCTACTACTAAATTCTGATAAGACGGAGATTTTGCTCATCTGCCCAAAAATCAGTACACAGAAGCTCCAGCATCTCAACCTGCATTTAGACGGTTGTTCTGTAACTACTAGTTCAACGGTAAAAGACCTGGGAGTTATTTTAGACAGCAACTTATCTTTTAAAAATCACATCAATCAAGTTACAAAAACAGCCTTCTTTCACCTTAGAAATATTTCTAAGCTAAGAAATATGTTATCTATATCTGATGCAGAGAAGCTCGTCCATGCGTTTATGACCTCTAGAATAGACTACTGTAATGCATTACTAGGTGGATGTCCTGCATCATTAATAAACAAGCTTCAGTTAGTTCAGAATGCCGCAGCAAGAGTTCTTACTAGGTCAAGAAAATACGATCATATAACCCCAATCTTATCGTCCCTACATTGGCTTCCTATTAAGTTTCGAATAGACTACAAACTACTGCTACTCACTTATAAAGCACTAAATGGTTTGGCTCCCATGTATCTATCCAGTCTTTTAACACGCTACAATCCGTCACGCTCCCTGAGATCTCAAAACTCTGGGCTTCTAGTAGTTCCTAGAATAGCAAAGTCCACTAAAGGCAGTAGAGCATTCTCACCTTTAGCTCCTAAACTCTGGAACAGTCTTCCTGACAGTGTTCGGGGTTCAGATACACTCTCCCAGTTTAAGTGCAGATTAAAAACATATCTTTTTAGCAAAGCCTACACATAACACACATCACACACATCACATCACAACCTTGTGCTCCAGAACATCTGATCACATGCACATTATCAACTTGTGCTGTTAATATCATGAACAGCAGCTACGCTAATTCCTCTCCACTGCTTCTCTTTCTCTCCCCATCCCGAGACACCCTGAGGTTTCTCCAGCTCCAGTCACCTCCCACCTCGTGAAGATTATGGACCTTTGAAGAAGTAGATGCCCACAAACATCCTGAACCATCTAGAGACGTACCAGTGCCAATTGGATCCCGCTACATGTGTGGTTTTGACATTGGACCTCCTGGAGTGTTTAAAGGCTCTGGCATGGAGAAGCTGATGCTGGATCTGTGATGATCACAAATGTTGAGCTCAGTAGCTCCTACTTGTATACCAAAGACTGTAGAAAGAACATTTACTTATAATCTTATACTCCAGTAATCATGTTAGTTCTCACTCTCCAGTGTTCTGTAGTGTTATAAGATTTATGATCAAACTCTTGATGTCACCCAAATGAGGATGGGTTCCCCTTTTGAGTCTGGTTCCTCTCAAGGTTTCTTCCTCATAACATCTAAGGGAGTTTTTCCTTCACCACAGTCTACAGGCTGTATCAGAGATAAACACACACCATTCACCTTCACTGTTGATTTCTGTAAAGCTGCTTTATGACAATGTCTGTCGTGAAAAGCGCTATACAAATAAACTTCACTTGACTTGACTGCCCATCTATTATTAGTACCAGCCCACCTATTAAAACTAGTGTTCACTCTCAGAAATACACAAATATCAGGTGTAAAAATAAAATCTTTATACAATAAAATTACATCCACTCAGTTTAATAAAATTTTGTTAATAACTTCTGTTTGTCTTTATTCTGAAAATCATGGAGAGTGCTTACACTCAGGGACAGACTGTGTGTGTGTGTGTGTGTGTGTGTGTGTGTGTGTGTGTGTGTGTGTGTGTGTGTGTGTGTGTGTGTGTGTGCGTGTGTGTGTGTGTGTGTGTGTGATGCTGATGTGTGTGATCTTTGTGCTGACTGTAAGTGGAGATGACTTGCAGACATTGACAACTATTAAATATTTATGCACACAGCATTTCACACACACACACACACACACACACACACACACACACACACACACACACACACACACACACACACACACACACACACATCACAAATAAATAAATCTCTTTGTTAATGGCACAAAAACCTGTAAAAAAAAAAAAAAAAAAAAGGATGTGTCACTCAGTGTTTGAGTGTGAGGAACAGATCCCATAACTCTCTGGATGGTGTTTCACTTTCAGTGTGTACAGCCAAAAGACCTTGCTGTGATTGTTGAACATTACCAGAAGATCTTGGGTCTGCTCACTTCGTCCTGGTCTGCCTCTGGATGATGTTCTCTTTGATTGGAGGCGTCTCTGTGCAGCTGGGGATGTTTCACATCTATGGCCTGGAGATCCATGTAAAAGCAGGAGCTTTAAGGATGGATTTGTAGTTAATATCAACAGTCTGCTACACTGACTCAGGACTACAGTTTGCTCTGATCTCCATCACTGCACCTCAACATCGTTTATCTGTAATAAATGGACATTCAGTGGAACCCAGATGAGGATGAGGTTCCCTCTTGAGTCTGGTTCCTCTCAAGGTTTCTTTCTTCTGCATCTCAGGGAGTTTTTCCTTCACCACAGTCTCCACCGACTTGTTCATCAGGGACAAACTTACACTTATAAAGAACATCTTCATGTTTATCTCCACATTATCTGTGTAAAGCTGCTCTGAGACAATGTTCATTATTAAAAGCTCAAAACAAATAAACATGAATTGTACTGAATTGAGAACCTTCTTTCACCTTAGAAATAATTGCTAAAATTAGAAATATGATGTTACAGGATGCAGAAAAACTAGTAGATGTTTTTGTAACATCTAGATTAGACTACTGTAACGCTTTACTGTCTGGGTGTTGGAGTAAGTGCAGAAATAAGCTTCAGTTAGTTCAGAATGCAGCAGCAAGAGTCCTCACTAGATCTAGAAAATATGATCACATCAGCCCTGTTTTAATCATCTACACTGCTCCCAATTACATCTCACACTGATTATAAAATACTACTACTGACGTATAAAGCACTTAACGCTCTCACGCCGCAGTATCTGAGTGAGCAGATCTGGAGGGATCATGGATATGGAGTGTTTGGTGAACTGGGATATTTGGATGCTGTCGTCTCCTCACTCTCACGTGTTCACTCAGGTTTGTTGATGGTGGTGTGGTGGGTCGTCTCTTATCCCAGAGATCCTCATGTCTGTGTTTCCTTCTGCTTCTCCCTTTTAGTTCTGGTTCCATAATTGAATAGAAAACCCCTGAACTCTCCCACTGCAGCTGTGTGTGAAACTGAAATTGAAGCTGAAGTTGGATCAGCAGCTGTATTCTTGCATCACCTCTGACCTCCTCCTTAGAGGATTCATTCACTTGTCATTCATATCCAGAATTGATAGAATTATGTACAAACTCCACAACACAAAACAAATTACAACAGTAGGCTTGAATTATTTTTACTATTCATAGTGAACAATTAACCCATGCGTGTGTGTGTGTGTGTGTTTGTGTGTGTGTGTGTGTGTGTAAAGTGCAGTGGTAATCCCATGAGCTGAAAGAGAGTGTGAGTGCAGCAGGTTTCTGTGTAGAATAAAAGAAATGCTGAGTTTGCACACATTCACTAATCACACCA
>NC_139597.1:160000-187500 GCF_946808225.1 Silurus aristotelis | reverse complement strand
TCTTCGTACCGGCCTGCATCTGGATGGGGTTTTCTTCGATTGGAGGCCACTCTGTGCAGTTTCTCAGCAATGGCCTGGGTATCCATAAAATTTCGAAGGAGTAACAGGATCTTAGAGGATTTGGATTGTAGTTAATATCAACAGTCTGCTACACTGACTCAGGACTACAGTTTGCTTCTGATCTCCATCACTGCACCTCAACATCGTTTATCTGTAATAAATAGACATTCGGTGGCACCCAGATGAGGATGAGGTTCCCTTTTGAGTCTGGTTTCTTCCTTCTGCATGTCAGGGAGTTTTTCCTTCACCACAGTCTCCACTGACTTGTTCATCAGGGACAAACTTACACTTATAAAGAACATCTTCATTTTTATCACCACATTATCTGTGTAAAGCTGCTCTGAGACAATGTTCATTATTAAAATTGCAACACAAATAAACATGAATTGAATTGGTTTGAGAGTAAAAAGTACAGATATTTAAGTAAAAAATGTACAGAGTGAAAGTAAAAAAAAGTGAAGTTAAAAATCTACTTAAGTTCAGTAACAAAGTATTTGTACTTCATTACTTCCCACCTCTGGTGTCTATGTATTACTATAGTTCTTTTTATAAAAATTGCCATGTCTATGTGTATTATCACGTGTGCTTGTACCTATTGCTCTGTGTGCGTGTGTGTGAGTGTGTATCGGAGGTGTGTGCATTACCGTCTGACTCTGAAGCAGCTCGGAATATGAGGTGACTGCTGGGTAGCGGCTGAGTGATAGAACCAACAGTCTCTCCTTTAGGGCCCTGACACATACAAACATACACACACACATATACACACAGAAAAACACAAACACACACACCAAAATACACATACACACACACACACACACACACACACACACACACACACACACACACACACACACACACACACACACACACAATTCATGAAGGATTAGCATAAATACCTTCACATAACAACAATGTGAGAGAAGAGTGTGTGAAAAATGAGTGTGTGATAGTGTAAGAGAAGAGTGTGTGAGAGATGAGTGTGTGATGAGTGTGAAAGAAGAGTGTGTGTAAAAATAGTGTGTGAGAGAAAAGTTTGTGAGAGAAGAGTGTGAGATATGAGCGTAAAATATGAGTGTGTTATGAATGTGTGAGAGAAGAGTGCGTAATGAGTGTGTAAGAAAAGTGTGTAAGAGATGAGTGTGTAATGATTGTGTAAGATTGGAGTGCATGAGAGATAAGGGTATGAAAGATGAGTGTATGAGAGTATGAAATATGTGTGTGAGAGATGAGTGTATAATGAGTGTGTGAGAGTTTAGTGCCTGAGAGATGAGTGTGTAATGAGTGTGTCAGAAAAGAGTGTGAGAGAGATGAGTGTGTGAGAGAGATTTGTGTGAGAAATGGGTGTATGAGAGAAGAGCGTGTGAGAGATGAGTGTATGAGAGAAGTGTGTGTGTGAGAAGAGTGTATGAGAGAAGAGTATGTAAGAGATGAGTGTGTGAGAGATTAGTGCATGAAAGAAGAATGTGTGAGAGATCAGTGTGTAATGAGAGTGTGAGAGAGAAGAGTGTGTGAGAGAAGAGTGTGTGAGAGTTGAGTGTGTAAGAGAGTGTGTGAGAGATGAGTGTATGAGAGAAGAGTATGTAAGAGATGAGTGTGTGAGAGATTAGTGCATGAAAGAAGAATGTGTGAGAGATCAGTGTGTAATGAGAGTGTGAGAGAGAAGAGTGTGTGAGAGAAGAGTGTGTGAGAGTTGAGTGTGTAAGAGAGTGTGTGAGAGATGAGTCTGTGAGAGAAGAATGTGTAAGAGACGAGTATGTTAGAAAAGAAAGTGTGAGAGAATTGTGCGAGAGATGAGTGTGTGAGAGATGAGGCTGTAATGAGTGTGTGAGAGAAGAGTGTGTGAACAAAGAGTGTGTAAGAGAAAAGTGTGTGAGAGATGAGTCAGAGAGAGAAGAGTGTATGAGAGAAAAGTATGAAAGATGAATCTGTGAGAGATGAATCTGTGAGAGAAGAGTGTATGAGAGACAAGAGTATGTGAGAGATGAGTGTGTTAGAGATCAGTGCATGAGTAAAGAGTGTGTGAGAGATGGGTGTATGAGAGAAGAGTATCTGAGAGATGAGTGTATGAAAGAAGTGTGTGAGATATGAGTGTGTAGTGAGTGTGTAAGAGAAACGTGTAAAAGAGAAGTGTGTGAGAGAAGAGTGTGTGTGAGAGAGGTTTGTGTAAGAGATGAGTCTGTGAGAGAATAGTGTGTGAGAGAGGTTTGTGTAAGAGATGAGTCTGTGAGAGATGAGTGTATGAGAGAAGTGTGTGAGAGAAGAGTCTGTGAGAGAATAGTGTATGAGAGAAGTGTGTGAGAGAAGAGTCTGTGAGAGAATAGTGTGTGAGAGAAGTGTGTGAGAGAAGTGTGTGAGAGAATAGTGTGTGAGAGAAGTGTGTGAGAGAAGTGTGTGAGAGAAGAGTCTGTGAGAGAATAGTGTGTGAGAGAAGAGTCTGTGAGAGAATAGTGTATGAGAGAAGTGTGTGAGAGAAGAGTCTGTGAGAGAATAGTGTGTGAGAGAAGTGTGTGAGAGAAGTGTGTGAGAGAAGTGTGTGAGAGAAGAGTCTGTGAGAGAATAGTGTGTGAGAGAAGTGTGTGAGAGAAGTGTGTGAGAGAAGAGTCTGTGAGAGAATAGTGTGTGAGAGAAGAGTGTGTGAGAAGAGTGTGTAAGAGAAGAGTGTGTGAGAGAGATTTGTGTGAGAGATGAGTCTGTGAGAGAATAGTGTGTAAGAGAAGTGTGTGTGAGAGATGAGTGTCTGAGAGAATATTGTGTAATGAGTGTGAGAGAGAGGGGGAGTGGTGGCTCCAGCGGTTAAGGCGCTGGGTTGCCGAACGGAAGGTCTGGGGTTCAAGCCCCGGTATCGCCAAGCTGCCACTCTTGGGCCCTTGAGCAAGGCCCTTAACCCTCTATGCTCCGGGGGTCCCTTACGAGGGAAATATCAAAGTCCGTGACGTGGGGCCGCCTTCCCGTGGGCTCACCACCTGCAGGAGGGACCGTAAGGGACGGTGCTGTGAGGATTGGGCAGCAGTCAAAGGCGGGGGCCTGCTTAGACTGCTGCCCCCGTGACCCGAATTACGGATAAGCGGGAGAAAATGGATGGATGGATGGGTGGAGTGTGAGAGAATAGTGTGTGAGAGAAGAGTGTGTAAGAGATGAGTGTGTAGTGAATGTGGGAGAAAAGTGTGAAAGAGAAGAGTGTGTAAGAGAAGAGTGTGTGAAAGATGAGTGTGTGAGATAAGAGTGTGTAAGAGAAGTTGGATCTGGATGTAATTTATTATTATTATTATTTTTTTTATATTTTACAGTGGTTCAGGACTACAGTCACCATGAACAGTCTGATCACTGAGCAGCATCCAACACTGATGAAACTTTAATGATGGACACTGAACTGAATTCTTAGATTAGGGCACTGAGGCTGACTAGTGGCCTATTTATATTACTGCAGGGATTAACAGTAAAATAGGAATAGAATTAAGTTGTGTGTGTGTGTGTGTGTGTGTGTGTGTGTGTGTGTGTGTGTGTGTGTGTGTGTGTGTGTGTGTGTGTTTGAGTACCTTGATTGCCCATATGGACTGCTCCAGAGGGTGGAAAAGTTTAAAGCAAAAGCCGTTTTTCTTTGAAGGCCTCTCGATAAGTTCGCATGCACTCAGTAGCACCGTCCCCACCCACTGATCACTCTTCTGACTCTTATAGATCAGTAACACACCTGGCTTCAACACACACCACAGCTTCGTCCAGCTCTTTAGAGAGCCACGGATCTGTCTCACACAAACACACACACAATTAGAATCTTTATATACATACACACAAATATGATTAGGGAAATTAACCATAGGAACTAGAAAGTTACAATAAAAAGCCACACACACAAACAAACCTTGAGCCAGTCGGCCATGACAACAACTGAGGGATCAGTGATTGTGCTAAGCAGCTCTTTAGTTGCTCGCTTCTTCTCCTCTCTGTAGTTCTTCTTCTGAACCTACAACAGACACACACACTTCAACACACCTGCTCTTCCTCAGTAGGGTGTTGGAAGTAGAGTATAGGGTATAGGGTGTAAAGTGTAGGTTGTAAAGTTTAGGGTGTAGGAAATATGGTTTAGGCAGTAGAGTTTAGGCACATAGGTTTTAGGGTTAAGGGAGTAGGGTTTAGAGTAAAGGGAATAGGGTATTAGATGTACAGAGTAGGATGTAGAGAGTGGGTTCTAATTTATAGAAGTGCTCCCAAGTGGTGCTCCAAAAACAATGTGGGCTTCAAAGATAATTAGAGCAATTTTGATGGCAAGACTGGCCTGTTAAGGCAGGACAGTGTCCATCCCACTCGAGAAGGTGCTGCTCTCATTTCTTGTAGTATAGGTCATAGTTTTAGAACAGCACTAGTGAACCAATGACTGTCCAGAGCCAAGGCCACGGAGCAGACCGACAGGCTAAACCAGGGATGGGCAAACTTTTTGCCTCATGGGCCACAATGGGTTCTAAAATTTGACAGAGGGGCCAGGCCAGAACATACAGTGTGTATATATATATATATTTACAGTGAGGAAAATAAGTATTTGAACACCCTGCTATTTAGCAAGTTCTCCCACTTAGAAATCATGGAGGGGTCTGAAATTGTCATCGTAGGTGCATGTCCACTGTGAGAGACATAATCTAAAAAAAAATCCAGAAATCACAATATATGATTTTTAAACTATTTATTTGTATGATTCAGCTGCAAATAAGTATTTGAACACCTGTCTATCAGCTAGAATTCTGACCCTCAAAGACCTGTTAGTCTGCCATTAAAATGTCCACCTCCACTTCATTTATTATCCTAAATTAGATGCACCTGTTTGAGGGTCGTTGGCTGCATAAAGACACCTGTCCACCCCATACAATCAGTAAGAATCCAACTACTAACATATCCAAGACCAAAGAGCTGTCCAAAGACACTAGAGACAAAATTGTACACCTCCACAAGACTGGAAAGGGCTACGGGGAAATTGCCAAGCAGCTTGGTGAAAAAAGGTCCACTGTTGGAGCAATCATTAGAAAATGGAAGAAGCTAAACATGACTGTCAATCTCCCTCGGACTGGGGCTCCATGCAAGAACTCACCTCGTGGGGTCTCAATGATCCTAAGGAAGGTGAGAAATCAGCCCAGAACTACACAGGAGGAGCTGGTCAATGACCTAATAAGAACTGGGACCACCGTTTCCAAGGTTACTGTTGGTAATACACTAAGACGTCATGGTTTGAAATCATGCATGGCATGGAAGGTTCCCCTGCTTAAACCAGCACATGTCCAGGCACGTCTTAAGTTTGCCAATGACCATTTGGATGATCCAGAGGAGTCATGGGAGAAAGCCATGTGGTCAGATGAGACCAAAATAAAACTTTTGGGTCATAATTCCACTAAACGTGTTTGGAGGAAGAAGAATGATGAGTACCATCCCAAGAACACAATCCCTACTGTGAAGCATGGGGGTGGTAGCATCATGCTTTGGGGGTGTTTTTCTGCACATGGGACAGGGCGACTGCACTGTATTTAGGAGAGGATGACCGGGGCCATGTATTGCGAGATTTTTGGGGAACAACCTCCTTCACTCAGTTAGAGCATTGAAGATGGGTCGAGGCTGGGTCTTCCAACATGACAATGACCCGAAGCACACAGCCAGGATAACCAAGGAGTGGCTCTGTAAGAAGCATATCAAGGTTCTGGCGTGGCCTAGCCAGACCTAAACCCAATAGAGAATTTTTGGAGGGAGCTCAAACTCCGTGTTTCTCAGAGACAGGCCAGAAACCTGACTGATCTAGAGAAGATCTGTGTGGAGGAGTGGGCCAAAATCCCTCCTGCAGTGTGTGCAAACCTGGTGAAAAACTACAGGAAACGTTTGACCTCTGTAATTGCAAACAAAGGCTCCTGTACCAAATATTAACATTGACTTTCTCAGGTGTTCAAATACTTATTTGCAGCTTTATCATACAAATAAATAGTTTAAAAATCATACATTGTGATTTCTGGATTTCTTTTTTTAGATTATGTCTCTCACAGTGGACATGCACCTACGATGACAATTTTAGACCCCTCCATGATTTCTAAGTGGGAGAACTTGCAAAATAGCAGGCTGTTCAAAAACTTATTTTCTTCACTGTGTATATATATATATATATATATATATATATATATATATATATATATATATATATATATATATATATATACAGTGAGGAAAATAAGTATTTGAACACCCTGCTATTTTGCAAGTTCTTCCACTTAGAAATCATGGAGGGGTCTGAAATTGTCATCGTATGTGCATGTCCACTGTGAGAGACATAATCTAAAAAAAAAATCCAGAAATCACAATGTATGATTTTTTTAACTATTTATTTATATGATACAGCTGCAAATAAGTATTTGAACACCTGAGAAAGTCAATGTTAATATTTGGTACAGTAGCCTTTGGTTGCAATTACAGAGGTCAAACGTTTCCTGTAGTTTTTCACCAGGTTTGCACACACTGCAGGAGGGATTTTGGCCCACTCCTCCACACAGATCTTCTCTAGATCAGTCAGGTTTCTGGCCTGTCGCTGAGAAACACGGAGTTTGAGTTTCCTCCAAAGATTCTTTATTGGGTTTAGGTCTGGAGACTGGCTAGGCCATGCCAGAACCTTGATATGCTTCTTACAGAGCCACTCCTTGGTTATCCTGGCCGTGTGCTTTGGGTCATTGTCATGTTGGAAGACCCAGCCTCGACCCATCTTCAATGCTCTAACTGAGGGAAGGAGGTTGTTCCCCAAAATCTCGCAATACATGGCCCCGGTCATCCTCTCCTTAATACAGTGCAGTCGCCCTGTCCCATGTGCAGAAAAACACCCCCAAAGCATGATGCTACCACCCCCATGCTTCACAGTAGGGATGGTGTTCTTGGGATGGTACTCATCATTCTTCTTCCTCAAAACACGTTTAGTGGAATTATGACCCAAAAGTTCTATTTTGGTCTCATCTGACCACATGACTTTCTCCCATGACTCCTCTGGATCATCCAAATGGTCATTGGCAAACTTAAGACGTGCCTGGACATGTGCTGGTTTAAGCAGGGGAACCTTCCGTGCCATGCATGATTTCAAACCATGACGTCTTAGTGTATTACCAACAGTAACCTTGGAAACGGTGGTCCCAGCTCTTTTCAGGTCATTGACCAGCTTCTCCCGTGTAGTTCTGGGCTGATTTCTCACCTTCCTTAGGTTCATTGAGACCTCACGAGGTGAGATCTTGCATGGAGCCCCAGTCCGAGGGAGATTGACAGTCATGTTTAGCTTCTTCCATTTTCTAAAGATTGTTCCAACAGTGGACCTTTTTTCACCAAGCTGCTTGGCAATTTCCCCGTAGCCCTTTCCAGCCTTGTGGAGGTGTACAATTTTGTCTCTAGTGTCTTTGGACAGCTCTTTGGTCTTGGCCATGTTAGTAGTTGGATTCTTACTGATTGTATGGGGTGGACAGGTGTCTTTATGCAGCTAACGACCTCAAACAGGTGCATCTAATTTAGGATAATAAATGTAGTGGAGGTGGACATTTTAAAGGCAGACTAACAGGTCTTTGAGGGTCAGAATTCTAGCTAATAGACAGGTGTTCAAATACTTATTTGCAGCTGTATCATACAAATAAATAGTTTAAAAATCATATATTGTGATTTCTGGATTTTTTTTTTTAGATTATGTCTCTCACAGTGGACATGCACCTACGATGACAATTTCAGACCCCTCCATGATTTCTAAGTCGGAGAACTTGCAAAAAAGCAGGGTGTTCAAATACTTATTTTCCTCACTGTATATATATATATACATATATATATACACCTCTCCTTGAACTGCCACCTTAACGTGGTGGAGGGGTTTGAGTACTCGAATGACCCTAGGAGCTATGTTGTCCGGGGCTATATGCCCCTGGTAGGGTCTCCCAAGGCAAACAGGTCCTGGGCGACGGGTCAGACTAAGAGCGGTTCAAAACCCCTTATGAGAGATACTACATCAGGGACCGTGACGTCGCCCGGTATGGCGCAGCCGGGGCCCCACCCTGGAGCCAGGCCCGGGGTTGGGGCTCGTATGCGAGCGCCTGGTGGCCGGGCCTTCCCCCACAGGGTCCGGCCGGGCTCAGCCCGAAGGAGCGACGTGGGGCCGCCTTCCAGTGGGCTCACCACCTGCAGGAGGGACTGTAAGGGGCCGGTGCTAAGAGGATCGGGCAGCAGTCGAAGGTGGAGGCCTCGACAACCCGATCCCTGGACACGGAAGCTAGCTCTAGGGACGTGGAATGTCACCTCGCTGGCGGGGAAGGAGCCTGAGACTGTGCGTGAGGTTGAGAGGTTCCGACTAGAGATAGTCGGGATCACCTCTACGCACGGCCTGGGCTCTGGAACCACACTCCTCGAGAGAGGATGGACTCTTTACAACTCTGGAGCTGCCCATGGTGAAAGGCGTCGGGCTGGTGTGGGTTTGCTTATAGCCCCCCAGCTCAGCCGCCATGTGTTGGAGTTTACCCCGGTGAACGAGAGGGTCGTTTCCCTGCGCCTACGGGTCGGGGATAGGTCTCTCACTGTCGTGTGTGCCTACGGGCCAAACGGCAGTATAGAGTACCCGGCCTTCTTGGGGTCTCTGGGAGGGGTGCTGGACAGTGCTCCGACTGGGGACTCCGTCGTTCTACTAGGAGACTTTAATGCACACGTGGGCAGCGACAGTGACACCTGGAGGGGCGTGATTGGGAGGAACGGCCCCCCTGATCTGAACCCGAGCGGTGTACAGTTATTGGACTTCTGTGCTAGTTACAGTTTGTCCATAACGAACACCATGTTCAAGCATAAGGGTGTCCATCAGTACACGTGGCACCAGGACACCCTAGGCCGCAGGTCGATGATCGACTTTGTGGTCGTTTCATCTGACCTGCGGCCGTATGTCTTGGACACTCGGGTAAAGAGAGGGGCGGAGCTGTCAACTGATCACCACCTGGTGGTGAGTTGGATCCGATGGCGGGGGAGGAAGCTGGACAGACTCGGCAGACCCAAGCGTACTGTGAGGGTCTGCTGGGAACGTTTGGCCGAGCCTCCTGTCAGAGAGATCTTCAACTCCCACCTCCGGCGGAGCTTTGACCAGATCCCGAGGGAGGCCGGAGATATTGAGTCCGAGTGGACCATGTTCTCCACCTCCATTGTCGAAGCGGCCGCTCGGAGCTGTGGCAGTAAGGTCTCCGGTGCCTGTCGAGGCGGCAATCCCCGAACCCGGTGGTGGAAACCGGAAGTAAGGGATGCCGTCAAGCTGAAGAAGGAGTCCTACCTGGCCTGGTTGGCTTGTGGGACTCCTGAGGCAGCTGACGGGTACCGGCAGGCCAAGCGAACTGCAGCCCGGGTGGTTATCGAGGCAAAAACTCGGGCCTGGGAGGAGCTCGGTGAGACCATGGAGAAGGACTATCGGCTGGCCTCGAAGAGATTCTGGCAAACCGTCCGGCGCCTCAGGAGGGGAAAGCAGTGCCCCACCAATGCTGTTTACAGTAGAGGTGGGGAGCTGTTGACCTCAACTGGGGATGTCGTTGGACGGTGGAAGGAATACTTCGAGGATCTCCTCAATCCCGCCGTCACGTCTTCCATTGAGGAAGCAGAGGCTGAGGGCTCAGAGGCGGACTCGTCCATCACCCAAGCTGAAGTCACCGAGGTAGTAAAGAAACTCCTCGGTGGCAGGGCACCGGGGGTGGATGAGATCCGCCCTGAGTACCTCAAGTCTCTGGATGTTGTGGGGCTGTCTTGGCTGACACGCCTCTGCAGCATCGCGTGGCGGTCGGGGACAGTGCCTCTGGAATGGCAGACCGGGGTGGTGGTCCCTCTTTTTAAGAAGGGGGACCGGAGGGTGTGTTCCAACTATAGGGGGATCACACTTCTCAGCCTACCTGGGAAAGTCTATGCCAGGGTACTGGAGAGGAGAATACGGCCGATAGTAGAACCTCGGATTCAGGAGGAACAATGTGGTTTTCGTCCAGGCCGTGGAACACTGGACCAGCTCTATACCCTCTACAGGGTGCTGGAGGGTTCATGGGAGTTTGCCCAACCAGTCCACATGTGCTTTGTGGATTTGGAAAAGGCATTCGACTGTGTCCCTCGCGGCGGCCTGTGGAGGGTGCTCCGGGAGTATGGGGTCGGGGGCCCTTTACTAAGGGCTGTCCGGTCCCTGTATGACCGAAGCAGGAGCTTGGTTCGCATTGCCGGCAGTAAGTCAGACTTGTTCCCGGTGCATGTTGGACTCCGGCAGGGCTGCCCTTTGTCACCGGTTCTGTTCATAATTTTTATGGACAGAATTTCTAGGCGCAGCCAGGGGTCGGAGGGTGTCCGGTTTGGTGACGACACGATTTCGTCTTTGCTCTTTGCAGATGATGTTGTCGTGTTGGCTTCATCAGACCAGGACCTTCAGCATGCACTGGGACGGTTTGCAGCCGAGTGTGAAGCGGCTGGGATGAGAATCAGCACCTCCAAATCCGAGGCCATGGTCCTCAGTCGGAAAAGGGTGGCTTGCCCACTTCAGGTTGGTGGGGAGTTCCTGCCGCAAGTGGAGGAGTTTAAGTATCTTGGGGTTTTGTTCACGAGTGAGGGAAGGGTGGAACGGGAGATTGACAGACGGATCGGTGCAGCTTCTGCAGTAATGCGGTCGATGTACCGGTCTGTCGTGGTGAAGAAGGAGCTGAGCCGCAAGGCGAAACTTTCGATTTACCGGTCAATCTACGTTCCTACTCTCACCTATGGTCATGAGCTCTGGGTCATGACCGAAAGGACAAGATCCCGGATACAGGCGGCTGAAATGTGCTTCCTCCGCAGGGTGGCTGGGCGATCCCTTAGAGATAGGGTGAGAAGCTTAGTCACTCGGGAGGAGCTCGGAGTAGATCCGCTGCTCCTCCACATCGAGAGGGGTCAGCTGAGGTGGCTCGGGCATCTGTTCCGGATGCCTCCTGGACGCCTTCCTGGGAAGGTGTTCCGGGCGCGTCCCACTGGGAGGAGACCCCGGGGAAGACCTAGGACACGCTGGAGAGACTATGTCTCCCGGCTGGCCTGGGAACGCCTTGGTGTCCCCCCGGAAGAGCTGGAAGAAGTGTCTAGGGAGAGGGAAGTCTGGGCATCTTTGCTTAGACTGCTGCCCCCGCGACCCGGCATCGGATAAGCGGGAGAAGATGGATGGATGGATGGAATATATATATATATATATATATATATATATATATATATATATATATATATATATACACACAATAAGGGGTGTGTGTGGTCGTCCACAATGCAAAGGGGAGAGAGACTCCGATTATCTTCTCAGCTGTCTCAACTATCCTGTGCTCTCCTGAAGTCAACAACCATCTCTTTCATTTTGTCAACCATTGCACCTCCTCTCTGTATGCTGACTCAACCCACCACGGTTGTCTCATCTGTGAACTTGACGATGTGGTTTGAGCTGTGCATTGCTACACAGTCGTAAGTCAGCAAAGTGAACAGCAGTGGAATTAGCACACAGCCATGATGTGTCCTCAGTGCTCAGTGTGGTGGTGCTGGAGATGCTGTTTCTCAGACTGAGGTCTCCCAGTCAGGAAGTCCAGGATCCAGTTGCAGAGGGAGGTGGTCAGGCCCAGTAGGCTCAGCTTCTCAATCAGGTGCTGAGGGATGATTGCATTGAATGCTGAGCTGAAGTCTATGAAAAGCATTCTGACATATGAGTCCTTGTTTTCCAGGTGGGTGAGGGCCAAATGAAGGGTCGTGAAGATGGCATCATCTGTGGAGCAGTGTGGACGGTACACGAACTGCATAGGGTCCAGTGAGGGTGGAAGCTGGGTCTTGATGTGCCTCATGACAAGCATTTTGAAACACTTCATCACGATGGGTGTGAGCGTGATGGGATGATAGTTATCAAGGCAGGAGAATGTAAACTTCTTTGGCACGTGAAGCAACACTTAGTGCTGCATTCGACACTATAGACCATGATCTCCTCCTAGATCGCTTACAGAATTACATCGGCATTCAGGGACAGGCATTAAGCTGGTTTAAATCCTACCTGTCTGATCGTTACCATTTCGTAGACTTAAATGGAGAGTTATCCAGGCTAATGCTAGTAAATTATGGTGTGCCACAAGGTTCAGTTCTAGGACCCCTGCTTTTCACAATATACATGCTTCCCTTAGGAAATATTATTAGAAGGCATGGAATTAGCTTCCATTGTTATGCTGATGATACCCAGCTATAAATCTCATCAAAACCAGGCGATACAGCTCAATTAACTCGGATAACTGAGTGTGTTAAAGAAATAATAGATTGGATGACCCATAACTTTCTACTACTAAATTCTGATAAGACTGAGATTTTGCTCATCTGCCCAAAAATCAGTACACAGAAGCTCCAGCATCTCAACCTGCATTTAGACGGATGTTCTGTAACCACTAGTTCAACAGTAAAAGACCTGGGAGTTATTTTAGAGCAACTTGTCTTTTAAAAATCATATCAACCAAGTTACAAAAACAGCTTCTTTCACCTTAGAAATATTTCTAAGTTAAGAAATATGTTATCTATATCTGATGCAGAGAAGCTCGTCCATGCGTTCATGACCTCCAGACTAGACTATTGTAATGCATTACTAGGTGGATGTCCTGCATCATTAATAAACAAGCTTCAGTTAGTTCAGAATGCAGCAGCAAGAGTTCTTACAAGGTCGAGAAAATATGATCACATAACCCCAATCTTATCGTCCCTACATTGGCTTCCGGTTAAGTTTCGAATAGACTACAAACTACTACTTCTTACTTATAAAGCACTAAATGGTTTAGCTCCCATGTATCTATCCAGTCTTTTAACAAGCTACAATCCGCCACGCTCCCTGAGATCTCAAAACTCTGGGCTTCTAGTAGTTCCTAAAATAGCAAAGTCCACTAAAAGCAGTAGAGCATTTTCACATTTAGCTCCCAAACTCTGGAATAGTCTTCCTACATACAAACATATCTTTTTAGCAAAACCTACACATAACATACGTCTCGCATCATAACCTTGTGCTCCAGAACATCTGATCAAATGCACATTATCAACTTGTGCTGTTAATATCATGAACAGCAGCTACGCTAATTCCTCTCCACTGCTTCTCTTTCTCTCCCCATCCCGAGGCATCCTGAGGTTTGGCCAGCTCCAGTCACGTCCCGCCTCATGAAGATTATGGACCTTTGAAGAAGTAGATGCCGAACTCACAAACATGCTGAACCATCTAGAGACGTACCAGTGCCAGTTGGATCCCGCTACATGTGTGGTTTTGACATTGGACCTCCTCGAGTGTTTAAAGGCTCTGGCATGGAAAAGCTGATGCTGGATCTGTGATGATCACAAATGTTGAGCTCATAAAACTAGGAGCTACTGACCATATAGACTGTATAAGACTGCAGAAAGAACATCAATTATAATCTTATACTCCAGTGCTCATGTTAGTTCTCACTCTCCAGTGTTCTCTATTGTTGAAAGATTTATGATCAAACTGTTGTCGTCACCCAAATGAGGATGGGTTCCCCTTTTGAGTCTGGTTCCTCTCAAGGTTTCTTCCTCATTACATCTAAGGGAGTTTTTCCTTGCCACAGTCGCCATGGCTGCTCATCAGAGATAAACACACACCATTCACCTTCACTGTTGATTTCTGTAAAGCTGCTTTGAGACAATGTCTGTCGTGAAAAGCGCAATAGAAATAAACTTGACTTGACGGGAACTATGGTCATCGTCTTGCGGCAAATAGGAACAACGGCGCTGCTCAGGGAGATGTTGAAGATGTCGGTAAAGACATCCGCTAGCTGTTCTGCACAGAACAGTCTGACAACAGACTGTTTTAGTGAGAGGTTAAATTTCTCAATGAACACCGGGTGCTAGCTGGTCAGCGAAGGCTTTCAGAAACCGACCTGTGATGCTATCTGGTCCTGCTGCCTTCCTGGTATTCACTCTCCTGAATGCCCTCATAACGTCATGCTCCGAGATGGTGAACGTGTTTCCCTCTCCAGCTCTCTTAGCGTGCATGGCTTCTGGTTGGAAAAGGTTCTGATGGTGGTTTTTCTGTACGTTTAATCCGCTAGTTTCCTGATGAATCCCACAACCGCTTCTGTAAACATGCTGACATCATCAGAGCTGAACATGTCCCAGTCTGCATCATCTAAAGCGTCCTGCAGAGCGGCCTACGATTAGTCAGTCCAGCGTGCGACTTCCCTCTGAACCGGAGCTTCCTGTTTCAGCCTTTGTTTACAGGCATAAGGAAGATAGCGGCATGGTCCGATTTCCCAAACGGTGAACAGGATTGTGGATTCTAGCTTTTCTTGAACGGTGTGTAACAGTGGTCCAGTGTCCTTTCACCCCTGGTGGGGCAAGTGATGTGCAGCTGAAAGTTCGGCAGTGCGCTTGAGGTTGGCACAGTTAAAATCTCCTACCACAATGAGCGCAGAGTCCTGATGCTGTGTTTGGTGTAGTGTTAGTGTCTCATGTAAATCCAATATCGCAGTGTCTGTGCCCACTTGAGGTGGAATATAAACGGCACTGAAAATGGCCGAGCTGAATTCCTGAGGTAGATAGAAGGGTGACATTTGATGCTCAGTAGTTCCAGATTTGGTGTGAAGTAGCGTGAAAGAGAAACAATGCTTGCGATGTCGCGCCAGTGGTTGTTCACCATCAGACACACTCCACCTTCCCTTAGCTTCCCAGACTCCATTGTCCTGTCTATGCGGTGAACTGAGAAAAACTCGGCCAGGCTGGATGGCTTGGTCCGGTACCATTGGGTTCAGCCATGTCTCGGTGAAGCAGAGAAGGTTGCAGTACTGATTGTCCCTCTGGAACGTGACCCTTGCCCTGAGGTCATCAAGCTTTGTTTTTTTTTTGTTTTTTTTTACAGAGACTGGATGTTGGCTAGCAGGATACTAGGTAAGGGAGTGCAGTGTGCATGTGCCCTCAGCCTGTCCTGATTCTTCAGTTCCCTCGCAGACGCCGGTACAGGTTGCGTCCTTTGTTCTTCATCAGACTCTCCCTCAGCCAACATGGGTCCAGGTTTAAAAACAGCAGAAATGTAGTAGATTGTAAACCAATAGATATAAGAGTGGCTCCATTATATGTAATGATGGCCATCTTATATAAAGAAAACAGTAAATATTAAAATAAATATAAGAAATAAACAAAAACAAATAAAGTGTAGACAAAGCAGTTGTGATGGACGCCGACCTCACCAGCGCCATCTTGATAGGGAGTAGGGTATAAGGAGTAGGGAATACGGTGTAGAAAGTATGGTATAGGGAGTATGGTATAAGAAGTAGGGTGTAGGGTGTAGGGAGGTGGTAGCTTAGTGGTAAAAGCATTTGACTTCAGCTCCAAAGGTCGTGAGTTCAAATAGCAGCCACACCAAGTTGCCACTTCTGGGCAACTTGGCCCTTAACCCCTTATCTGCTGTGATAATTGTAAGTTGCTCTGGATAATGGTGCCTGCCAAATGCCTCAAATGTAAATGTGTAGGGAGTAGTGTGTAGAAGAAGGTTGTTTGGTGAAAGGACTCTTACCTTGAGAGACTCTTTCTTGGTGAGTTTGTTAGCTGAGGCTGAGACGTCCTTATCTGATCCATTATACAGTTTAGACTCAGACTGAGGGTCAAAACACAAACACACACACAGTTTTATAATTCTCTTTTTGAATAGGTTTTATTGTGTATGTAGATGTGTGTGTATTTGTGTGTGTATTAAGACAATGTTCATTGTTAAAAGGGCTATACAAATAAAAATGAATAGAATTGAATATTTGTGTGTGTTTGTGTGTTTGTGTGTGTTTGTGTGTGTGTGTGTGTGGGTGGGGGGGATGGTAGGGTTAAGCTCAGGAACATCCGTAGGACACTCAGGCTCACTCTGGTTTAGGAATCTTAGTTCCAGTGAGAAAAATTAGAAGGTTACAGCGTACACACAATATCTGGCCTTTCTGCTAACAGTTTGGGAAACAACCAAATATCAGCATTATGGACAGGGGCCACATAGGTTTATATCATTCACTGTCACTGTTACCTTGCTTTTAGATATGGACAAAGATGAATCCGGAAGAGGTAACACATCCTCCTTCCGTTCAAAACCTGCAAATAGACACACACACACACACACACACACACACACACACACACACACACACACACACACACACACACAGAGCAGTCTTGAATCACGCACCTTTCACCCAGTATAGTCTCCACGAATATTGAGTCAGTGTGTGTGTGTGTGTGTGTGTGTGTGTGTGTATATTAGCATAAACACCTCATTAATATTTAGAATGCAAACACAACTCAAGCCCCACCCACTTCCTGTTTATAAGGCCATATTCCAATTATAAAAAGATCCAGTACCAATAATTAGTACTCACACCACCCTGCAGATCTACGGTCACTCTCAGGTCAGTCTAACACTAACACACACACACACACACACACACACACACACACACACACATATACACACAAACATACACACACACACACATTTACACAGACACACACACATACACTCACAAACACATTCACACACAAACACACAAGTTCACACACATACACATTTACACGGACACTCACACACATACACTCACAAACACATTCACACACAAACACAATGTGCAAAATTCAATATCTCGATATTTGTGAGGGTGTTGATTATCTATCACGTTATTTGTAATGGTGTTGATTATCACGTTATTTGTGAGGGTGTTGATTATCACGTTATTTGTGAGGGTGTTCATTATCACGTTATTTGTGAGGGTGTTCATTATCACGTTATTTGTGAGGGTGTTCATTATCACGTTATTTGTGAGGGGTTCATTATCACGTTATCACGATAAACAACCATTGTATGACCAAGATGGTGGCGCGTGCACAACGCGAGGCCCATCGTCTCTCCAGATTTTGTGATTTAGTAGCAATTTCTTCATCAACAGCAAGCTTATTCATTTAGAACAGGCTTGCACACATCTCATACAGTCGACAAGCATTATTAGACATCGGCCACAACTACAGATACAGGCTTTCAACGGACTTTGAACTCCCTCAGGAAATCGCTCGAACACTGCGGGCCGCTGATCCAGCTCGGCCGACAGCGAAACCACAGCGCCGGCTTTGAGACCGTAAACAAAGGATAGGGAAGCGAGGTGGCATCAGGGCTAGGCTAAGGCTAAACCCGCATAAACCATCGATTCCAAGCATCTTCCTTGCTAATGTACGGTCTCTCGCAAACAAAATGGATGAGCTGCTGCTCCAGATAACATCAAACAAGCGGATTAAGGAATGTAATTTCATGATTTTTACTGAAACATGGCTCAATGACAACATTCTCCAGCAGCGCCATTAAGCTTGAGGGTCGTAGTGTTTTCCGGGTGGACAGGACGACAGAGGACTCTGGTAAGCGCAGAGGTGGAGGTCTGTGCATTGATGTTAACAAATCATAGTGCACGGACTCTACTGTTACTGAAAGTCACTGCTCTGTTCATTTAGTGTATTTGATGATTAAGTGCAGACACTTTTATTTACAGAGAGAATTCTCAGCCATTGTTGTGACTGCGGTGTACATTCCGCCGGATGCTAATGCTAAGCTAGCTATGGAGGTGCGTAACTTCACGCAGCTATCAGCAAACAGCAGTCTGCACATCCCAAAGGAGCTATCGTTGTTGCTGGAGATTTTAACCACTCCAACCTGAGATCTGTTCTTCAAAATTTCACCGCAATGTCTCCTGCTCTACCAGAGAAGACAGAACACTGGACCAGGTATACACAAACATACCTGGGGCATACAAAGCCATTCCCCTCCCCCACTTAAGGTAGTCTGATCACCTCTCTTTGTTAATGCTACCCAAATACACACCACTGATCACACGGGTACAACCAGCTGTGAGGACAGTAAAGGTGTGGCCAGAGGGGGCCATTTCTTCTCTACAGCAATACCGACAGCATACCGGGATGTGTTCTCAGAGCATGCGCTGGACAACTGGCACAGGTTTTCACTGACATTTTCAACCTGTCACTGGCCCAAGCCTAAAGGTGGTCTTTACCTGCCTAAAGACCACAATAATCATACCTGTGCCTAAGCACTCAGCTGCCAAATGCCTAAACGACATGCGCCTGGTTCCACTCACCCCATCGCTATGAAGTGCTTTGAGAAGCTGGTCCTGAATCACCTCACTGCGGGTCTACCACCTACACTGGACCCACACCAGTTTGCCTATTGCCCGAACAGGTCAACAGAGGATGCAGTTTCCACAGCCCTTCATTCAGCCCTCACCCACCTGGATAAAAGCAACACCTACATCAGAATGCTGTTCATTGACTTTAGCTCTGCATTTAATACAGTCCTCCCCACTGTACTGATCACTAAGCTCAGTGACCTGGGTATGTGCACCTACACTTGCAGATGGATTCTGCACTTTCTCACCAACAGACCTCAATCTGTTAGGTTGGGCAACCAGGTAACTCCAACATCTTCATCAAGTATGCAGATGACACCACCGTGGTCGGCCAGATCAACAACAATGACAAATCAGCCTACAGGGAAGAGATCCAAAATCTGACAGCATGGTGTGCCAACAACAACCTGACCCTCAACACCACAAAGACTAAAGAGCTCATTGTGGACTTTCGGAAATCCAAAACCAGGAGACATCTACCATTCATTCATTCATTCATTCATTTTCTCCCGCTTATCCGTAATTCGGGTCGCGGGGGCAGAAGTCTAAGCAGGCCCCTGCCTTCGACTACTGCCCAATCCTCAAAGCACCGTCCCTTACGGTCCCTCCTGCAGGTGGTGAGCCCACGGGAAGGCGGCCCCACGTCACTCCGACGTCACAGACCTTGATATTTCCCTTGTAAGGGACCCCCAGAGCATAGAGGGTTAAGGGCCTTGCTCAAGGGCCCAAGAGTGGCAGCCTGGCGATACCGGGGCTCGAACCCCAGACCTTCCGATCGGCAACCCAGCGCCTTAACCGCTGGAGCCACCACTCCCCCCCTCAACATCAATTTAACTAAGGTAGAGCGAGTCTAGCGCTTTAAGTTCCTGGGAGTTCACATCTCTGAGGATCTGTCATGGCAGCAGAACATAAATATTATGTATTTTTATATTTTTATATATATACAGTACAGACCAAAGGTTTGGACACACCTTCTCATTCAAAGAGTTTTCTTTATTTTCATGACTATGAAAATTGTAGAGTCCCACCGAGGGCATCAAAACTATGAATTAACACGTAGAATTATATACATAACAAAAAAGTGTGAAACAACTGAAAATATGTCATATTGTAGGTTCTTCAAAGTAGCCACCTTTTGCTTTGATTACTGCTTTGCACACTCTTGGCATTCTCTTGATGAGCTTCAAGAGGAATTTTCACCTGAAATGTTTTTCACTTCACAGGTGTGCCCTGTCAGGTTTAATAAGTGTGATTTCTTGCCTTATAAATGGGGTTGGGACCATCAGTTGTGTTGTGCAGAAGTCAGGTGGATACACAGCTGATAGTCCTACTGAATAGACTGTTAGAATTTGCATTATGGCAAGAAAAAAGCAGCTAAGTACAGAAAAACGAGTGGCCATCATTACTTTAAGAAATGAAGGTCAGTCAGTCCGAAAAATTGGGAAAACTTTGAAAGTGTCCCCAAGTGCAGTCACAAAAACCATCAAGCGCTACAAAGAAACTGGCTCACATGTGGACCGCCCCAGGAAAGGAAGACCTAGAGTCACCTCTGCTGCGGAGGATAAGTTAATTCGAGTCACCAGCCTCAGAAATCGCAGGTTAACAGCAGCTCAGATTAGAGACCAGGTCAATGGCACACAGAGTTCTAGCAGCAGACACATCTCTACAACAACTGTTAAGAGGAGACTGTGTGAATCATGCCTTTATGGTAGAATATCTGCTAGGAAACCACTGCTAAAGAAAGGCAACAAGCAGAAGAGACTTGTTTGGGCTAAAGAACACAAGGATGGACATTAGACCAGTAGAAATCTGTGCTTTGGTCTGATGAGTCCAAATTTGAGATCTTTGGTTCCAACCACCGTGTCTTTGTGCGATGCAGAAAAGGTGAACGGATGGACTCTACATGCCTGGTTCCCACCGTGAAGCATGGAGGAGGAGGTGTGATGGTGTGGGGGTGCTTTGCTGGTGACACTGTTGGGGATTTATTCAAAATTAAAGGCATACTGAACCAGCATGGCTACCACAGCATCTTGCAGCGGCATGCTATTCCATCCGGTTTGCGTTTAGTTGGACCATCATTTATTTTTCAACAGGACAATGACCCCAAACACACCTCCAGGCTGTGTAAGGGCTATTTGACCAAGAAGGAGAGTGATAGGGTGCAGCGCCAGATGACCTGGCCTCCACAGTCACCGAACCTGAACCCAATCGAGATGGTTTGGGGTGAGCTGGACCGCAGAGTGAAGGCAAAAGGGCCAACAAGTAAGCATCTCTGGGAACTCCTTCAAGACTGTTGGAAGACCATTTCAGGTGACTACCTCTTGAAGCTCATCAAGAGAATGCCAAGAGTGTGCAAAGCAGTAATCAAAGCAAAAGGTGGCTACTTTGAAGAACCTGAAAATAAAGAAAGCTCTTTGAATGAGAAGGTGTGTCCAAACTTTTGGTCTGTACTGTATGTATATATATATATATATATATATATATATATATATATATATATATATATATATATATATATATATATATATATATATATAGTAGACTGTTTATTCAACCCAGCCATTAGGGAGGCACAAGCCAGTGCACTCTTAGTGGCAGTCCCAAGCCCAGGTAAATGGGGAGGGTTGCGTTAGAAAGGGCATCCAGCGTAAAACATGTGCCAAATCAAGTATGCAGATCACAATGAGAATTTCATACCCGATTGGTCAAGGCCCAGGTTAACAACGACCGCCACAGGTATCATTAGCCGACAGGGTACCACTGGAAATTGGGCTACTGTTGGCTGAAGGAGGAGAAGGAGAGGAGGAAGACGTCTACAGAGACGGCAGGAAATGGAGCAGTGTAGGAGAGTGGAGGTTCGGGTTGGTACTTTAAATGTTGGTACTATGACTGGTAAAGTGAGAGAGGGAGCTGATATGATGGAGAGGAGAAAGGTAGATGTGTTGTGTGTTCAGGAGACCAAGTGGAAAGGGAGTAAGGCCAGGAACATTGGAGGTGGGTTTAAACTGTTCTATCATGGTGTGGATGGAAAGAGAAATGGTGTAGGGGGGATTCTGAAGGAAGAGTACAGTAAGAGTGTAGTGGAGGTGAAGATGATAGGGTGATAGGGTGATGAATGTGAAGCTGGAAGTTGAAGGGTGGATGATAAATGTCATCAGTGCCTATGCTCCACAAGTTGGCTGTGAGATGGAGGAGAAGGAAAGATTCTGGAGTGAATTAGATGAAGTGGTAGATGGTGTACCTAGGAAAGAACGATTGGTGATTGGGGCAGACTTTAATGGGCATGTTGGTGAAGGGAACAGAGGTGATGAGGAGGTGATGGTAGGTATGGTCTTAAGGAGAGGAATGTGGAAGGGCAGATGGTGGTAGATTTTGCTAAAAGGATGAAAATAACAGTGGTGAACACTTATTTTAAGAAGAAGAAGGATCATAGGGTGACGTATAAGAGTGGAGGAAGGTGCACACAGGTGGACTATGTTCTATGCAGGAGATGCAACCTGAAGGAGATTGGAGACTGTAAGGTGTTGGCAGGGGACAGTGTAGCTAGACAGCATCGGATCATGGTCTGTAGGATGGTTTTGCAGGCGAAGAAGAAGAGAAGGAGAGTGAGGACTGAAAGAAGAATAAGATGATGGAAACCGAAGGAGGAAGAGTGTAGTGTGAGGTTCAGGGAAGAGGTCAGACAGGGTCTCGGTGGTGGTGAAGAGGTGTTGGGTGATTGGGAAACTATTGCAGAAGTGATAAGGGAGGCAGCTAGAAAAGTACTTGGTGTGACATCTGGGAATAGAAAGGAAGACAAGGGGACGTGGTGGTGGAATGAGGAAGTGCAGGAGAGCATAAGGAGAAAGAGGTTGGAGAAACAGAATTGGGATCGACAGAGTGATGAGAAAAGTAGGCAGGAGTACAAGGAGATGTGGCAGCAGGTAAAGAGGGACGTAGCGAAAGCCAAGGAAAAGGCATATGAGGAGCTGTATGAGAGGTTGGACACTAAGGGAGGAGAAAAGGATTTATACCGATTGTCCAGGCAGAGGGACCGAGCTGGGAAGGATGTGCTGCAAGTTAGAGCAATAAAGGATGGAAAGGGAAATGTGTTGACTAGTGAGGAGAGTGTGTAGAGAAGGTGGAGGGAGTATTTTGAGCAGCTGATGAATAAGGAAAATCAGAGAGAGAGAAGTTTGGATGATGTGGAGTCGGTGAAGCAGGATGTAGATAGGATTAGTAAGGAGGAAGTGAGAGCAGTTATTAAGAGGATGAAGAATGGAAAGTCGGTTGGACCAGATGACATACCTGTAGAAGCATGTAGATGTTTAGGAGAGATGCAGTGGAGTTTTTAACCAGATTGTTTAACAAGATTCTGGAAGGTGGGAGGATGCCTGAGGAATTGAGAAGGAGTGTGCTGGTACCGATCTTTAAGAATAAGGGAGATGTGCAGACCTGCAGTAACTAAAGGGTAATTAAGTTGATCAGTCACACCATGAAGTTATGGGAAAGCATAGTGGAAGCCAGGCTGAGAGAAGAGGTGACCATCTGTGAGCAAAAGTTTGGTTTCATGCCGAGGAAGAGCACCACAGACGCATTATTTGAAGATGTTGATGGAGAAGTATAGAGAAGGACAGAAGGAATTGCATTGTGTATTTGTGGATTTAGAGAAAGCGTACAACAGGGTGCCGAAAGAGGAGCTCTGGTACTGTATGAGGAAGTCAGGTGTGTCAGAGAAGTATGTGAGGGTGGTGCAGGACATGTATGAAGACAGTATGACAGCAGTGAAGTGTGCAGTAGGTACGACAGACTGGTTCAGGGTGAGGGTTGGTCTACATCTAGGATCGGCCCTGAGCCCTTTCCTGTTTGCAGTGGTGATGGACAGGTTGACGGACGAGGTCAGACAGGAGTCTCCCTGGACTATGATGTGTGCGGATGATATTGTGAATTGTGGTGAGAGTAGTGAGCAGGTTGAGGACAGCCTGGAGAGGTGAATATATGCCCTGGAGAGAAGGGGAATGAAAGTCAGTAGGAGTAAGACAGAGTACATGTGTGTGAATGAGAGGGAGGGCAGTGGAGTGATGCGGGTGCAGGGAGAAGAGGTGGAGAAGGTGGAGGAGTTTGGTACCTGGGGTCAACAGTGCAAAGTAATGGAGAGTGTGTTAGAGAAGTAAAGAAAAGAGTGCAGGCAGGGTGGAGAAGAGTGATTGCAGGAGTGATTTGTGATAGTAGGGTATCTGCAAGAATGAAAGGGAAAGTTTATAGGTCTGTGGTGAGACCTGAGATGTTGTATGGATTAGAGACAGTGGCATCCATCCATCCATCCATCCATCCATCCATCTATCCATCTATCTATCTATCTATCTATCTATCTATCTATCTATATATCTATCTATCTATCTATCTGTGAGGGTGTTCATTTTCACGTTATTTGTGAGGGTGTTCATCATCACGTTATTTGTGAGGGTGTTCATTATCATGTTATTTATGAAGCTGTTCATTATCATGTTATTTATGAAGCTGTTCATTATCTGCGATGTTGTTTATCATTTTGTTACCTGTAAGTGTGTTTAGTATGTCGTCAAATATAATGCAGTTTTGTTTATCTCATTACCTATGGACTAATTAAGGATAGTTATTACCTGTGAGGTGCTTTGTTATTTCGTTGTAGCCCCCCAACAAGGCATTTCGGATAAGTTTCCGTCTTTCAGGATGAACTGATCTGATTCCACCACACATGGAGAAACGACGAATACCCACAAATCCTTCTTCCTTCATTGTGAGGGGCAATCTGAGGGGAGTCTAACTCTAAGCAGCAGCAGAACTTACTGATTCTTACAGTACACACACGCACATAAACAATACACACAGTATACACACACACACACCGTACACACAGTACATACACATTACTCAGTCTTCCCTAGAGACAGACAGACTACTGCGCGGCCACTTGATTTTAAACACACTCATATATAGTATTCAGCACAGTAGCAAAATGAACAGGAAATAAAAGCACTGCACTCACATGCACACCATCAATAGGTAGTAATGATTTCATGAACTTTAATAATAAAGTTGAAAACATCAGAAAAAAAAATCGAGAGGATTAAAATAAATTCAGACTATTTTATAAGTAACCCTGTAGACAGCAGTGTCATTATAACAATCAATCAATTACAAAGTTTTACTCCTATTCAAGAGAACAACTTCATTTCATTTATTTCCTCATCAAAATCATCAACCTGCATCTCCATCCCTCACCTACAAGTTTCCTCAAACAGATCATTCCAGAGGGAATTGAACCTGTTTTAAAAATAATAAACTTTTCCATTAGCACTGGTTTTGTACCTACATCCTTCAAACTGCAGTTATCCACCCCCTAATTAAGAAACCTGACCTTCACCCTGTCAGCTGTCCAACTACAGACCAATATCAAATCTCCCCCTTATCTCCAAGATTTTAGAAAAGGTTGTAGCACAGCAGTTCTGCTCACATCTACTGAGGAATAACATTTATGAAATGTATCAGTCAGGATTTCGGCCTCATCTGCCTTTTCACACCATTGATCATCATCTCCTGCTTGGTGGACTTGAGAACGTTGTTGGAATAAAGGGAACAGCTCTCTCCTGGCTCAGGTCTTATCTGACTGATCGCTAGTTACATCAGTTTGGAGGTAATATCAGTTTGGTGAGTTCTCCAAACTCTCTGAGGTAAAGTTTGGTGTTCCGCAAGGATCTGTATTAGGCCCACTGCTTTTCTCTTTATATCTGCTGAATCTGGGTGAAATTACACATAAACATGGTATTCGCTTCCATTGCTATGCTGATGATACACAGCTGTATATTTCAGCAAAGCCAGATGAGAGAGATCAGCCTAACAATGTTGAGGAGTGTGTAAAGGACATTAGACAGTGGATGCTTGATAACGTCCTTTTGCTCAACTCAGATAAGACTGAAGTACTTTTACTAGAACCACATGCAGCTAGAAGTAAACTTTCCGATTTCGTAGCATCTCTGGATGGTGTTTCTGTCTCAGTGTGTACAGCAGTCAAAGACCTTGGTGTGAATATTGACCCGAGTCTTTCCTTTGAGGCTCACGTGAATAATATCACCAGGATCTCCTTCTTTCACCTTAGAAATATTGCTAAAATTAGAAATATGATGTCGTTACAGGATGCAGAAAAACTAGCTCATGCTTTATTACATCTAGATTAGACTACTGTAAAGAGCATTTAACGCTCTCACGCCGCAGTATCTGAGTGAACTTCTGTACCAGTATGATCCTCCACGCGTCCCCCCACAGTTATGGATACCGGTTATACCAGTGTTCGGGACTCAGACACAGTCTCAGTGTTTAAATTCGAGGCTGAACACATATTTATTTAGTCGAGTATTTAGTCAGTAGGTGTTTGTGAGGTAAAGGAGCAGATCTGGAGGGATCATGGATATGGAGTGTTTGGTGAACTGGGATATTTGTTTGCTGTCGTCTCCCCACTCTCACACGTTCACTCAGGTTTGTTGATGGTGGTGTGGTGGGTGGTCTCTTATCCCAGAGATCCTCATGTCTGTGTTTCCTTCTGGGTTTCCATTTTAGTTATGCTGCTATAGCTATCTTGCCGGAGTCAAAACTGCACAGTGTCCTTAACTGTCATACAACAATAAGGACACACAATAATCCATATCCTTCTCTTCCTGTCATCCCTCTTCTCTCTCTCTCTCTTTCTCTGCCCCTTAAACTTGCTCCTGAGGTTCCAGTGACCACTGTTCCTGCCCCTTTCCCCTCCTCGGATCTTCCCACTTCGTCTAGGTCTGCCAGGATATACATTATTGTGTTGTAGAGTTCAGTGTTGTAGCATGTAGTTTGGTTTAGTATAGTGTTGTAGAGTTTAGTGTTGTAGCCTGTAGTTTGGTTTAGTATAGTGTTGTAGAGTTTAGTGTTGTAGCGTGTAGTTTGGTTTAGTATAGTGTTGTAGAGTTTAGTGTTGTAGCCTGTAGTTTGGTTTAGTATAGTGTTGTAGAGTTTAGTGTTGTAGCCTGTAGTTTGGTTTAGTATAGTGTTGTAGAGTATAGTGTTGTAGCCTGTAGTTTGGTTTAGTATAGTGTTGTAGAGTATAGTGTTGTAGCGTGTAGTTTGGTTTAGTATAGTGTTGTAGAGTTTAGTGTTGTAGCCTGTAGTTTGGTTTAGTATAGTGTTGTAGAGTATAGTGTTGTAGCCTGTAGTTTGGTTTAGTATAGTGTTGTAGAGTTTAGTGTTGTAGCGTGTAGTTTGGTTTAGTATAGTGTTGTGGAGTATAGTGTTGTAGCATGTAGTTTGGCATAGTTTAGTGTTGTAGAGTTTAGTGTTGTACCGTGTAGTTGGTTTAGTTTAGTGTTGTGGAGTATAGTGTTGTAGTGTGTAGTTTTATTTAGTATAGTGTTGTAAAATACAGAAAACCCCGTTGTACGAGCAACCTATTGTACGAGCAAACGGACATACGAGCAAACTTGCTCGCAAAATTTTACGTATTGCACGAGCAAACCCACGCTGCCGGTTCCCCGTTTTCGGCGGAGGGTCGCATCAATCTCTTAGTTGATGACGTATCACTCGGTCGCTCTCGTTGTCCAGTGCAGCAAAAACTTAACTTTTTTCGTTTTATATTTTTATTTCACTAGAAATCTTGAAAAATGTCTCCCAAGTAAATCAGTGATTGTGCTGTGTAAACGAAAGTAAATAGAATGACCATGGAAACCGGGAACTGGGAAGTAATCCAGTGGTGCGCGGTGGGAGCGCGGTCCACTAGTCCAAAACTGGATGAGAAGCAGTCTGTGTAATATCCAAAGGTGCACGTAGGAGACGCGCGCCGCTGACCACAAGCACGGGAGAATCGTGACATGTACAGCCAAACCATTGATAATAACGGACAGCGAGTGAGAGTGAATGAGGGGTTTATATATGGTTGGGTGATGAGTGCTAAACAAGAGACAGGTGTGTGATTAGTAAGCTGGCGAGCAGCTCCGTGCGGGCGGGGCGGGGGATGCACGGGAGAAGATTCAGGAAGCTCCCTGACAGTAAGTGTTTAATTATGTTTACATTATGGTAATTTGCGGTGTATTTGTTTGTTAAAATAGGCTACAAATACTTTTTGAGTCCAGAAATAAGCGCTCGAATGAGATTTCGGAACGGATTAAATCACTTTACATTCATTCCTATGGGGAAAATCAGTTCGAACATACGAGCAAATGGACCTACGAGCAATTTTCAAGAACGAATTATGCTCGTACAACGGGGTTCCACTGTATAGTG
>NC_139597.1:112500-147500 GCF_946808225.1 Silurus aristotelis | reverse complement strand
CACTATACTAAACCACACTATACTAAACCACACTATACTCTACAACACTATACTAAACCACACTATACTAAACCACACTATACTCTACAACACTATACTAAACCACACTATACTAAACCACACTATACTCTACAACACTATACTAAACCACACTATACTAAACCACACTATACTCTACAACACTATACTAAACCACACTATACTCTACAACACTATACTAAACCACACTATACTAAACCACACTATACTCTACAACACTATACTAAACCACACTATACTAAACCACACTTTACTCTACAACACTATACTAAACCACACTATACTAAACCACACTATACTCTACAACACTATACTAAACCACACTATACTAAACCACACTTTACTCTACAACACTATACTAAACAACACTATACTAAACCACACTTTACTCTACAACACTATACTAAACCACACTATACTAAACCACACTATACTCTACAGCACTATACTAAACCACACTATACTCTACAACACTATACTAAACCACACTATACTCTACAACACTATACTAAACCACACTATACTAAACCACACTTTACTCTACAACACTATACTAAACCACACTATACTAAACCACACTATACTCTACAACACTATACTAAACCACACTATACTAAACCACACTATACTCTACAGCACTATACTAAACCACACTATACTCTACAACACTATACTAAACAACACTATACTAAACCACACTATACTCTACAACACTATACTAAACCACACTATACTAAACCACACTATACTAAACCACACTATACTAAACCACACTATACTCTACAGCACTATACTAAACCACACTATACTCTACAACACTATACTAAACCACACTATACTCTACAACACTATACTAAACCACACTATACTAAACCACACTTTACTCTACAACACTATACTAAACCACACTATACTAAACCACACTATACTCTACAACACTATACTAAACCACACTATACTAAACCACACTATACTCTACAGCACTATACTAAACCACACTATACTCTACAACACTATACTAAACAACACTATACTAAACCACACTATACTCTACAACACTATACTAAACCACACTATACTAAACCACACTATACTCTACAACACTATACTAAACCACACTATACTAAACCACACTTTACTCTACAACACTATACTAAACAACACTATACTAAACCACACTATACTCTACAACACTATACTCTACAGCACTATACTAAACCACACTATACTCTACAACACTATACTAAACCACACTATACTAAACCACACTATACTCTACAACACTATACTAAACCACACTATACTAAACCACACTATACTCTACAACACTATACTAAACCACACTATACTAAACCACACTATACTCTACAACACTATACTAAACCACACTATACTAAACCACACTTTACTCTACAACACTATACTAAACAACACTATACTCTACAACACTATACTCTACAGCACTATACTAAACCACACTATACTCTACAACACTATACTAAACCACACTATACTAAACCACACTATACTCTACAACACTATACTAAACCACACTATACTAAACCACACTTTACTCTACAGCACTATACTAAACCACACTATACTCTACAACACTATACTAAACCACACTATACTAAACCACACTATACTCTACAACACTATACTAAACCACACTATACTAAACCACACTTTACTCTACAACACTATACTAAACCACACTATACTAAACCACACTTTACTCTACAACACTATACTAAACAACACTATACTCTACAACACTATACTAAACAACACTATACTCTACAACACTATACTAAACCACACTATACTCTACAACACTATACTAAACCACACTATACTAAACCACACTTTACTCTACAACACTATACTAAACAACACTATACTCTACAACACTATACTCTACAGCACTATACTAAACCACACTATACTCTACAACACTATACTAAACCACACTATACTAAACCACACTATACTCTACAACACTATACTAAACCACACTATACTAAACCACACTATACTCTACAACACTATACTAACCCACACTATACTAAACCACACTTTACTCTACAACACTATACTAAACAACACTATACTCTACAACACTATACTCTACAGCACTATACTAAACCACACTATACTCTACAACACTATACTAAACCACACTATACTCTACAACACTATACTAAACCACACTATACTAAACCACACTATACTCTACAACACTATACTAAACCACACTATACTAAACCACACTTTACTCTACAACACTATACTAAACAACACTATACTCTACAGCACTATACTAAACCACACTATACTCTACAACACTATACTAAACCACACTATACTAAACCACACTATACTCTACAACACTATACTAACCCACACTATACTAAACCACACTTTACTCTACAACACTATACTAAACAACACTATACTCTACAACACTATACTCTACAGCACTATACTAAACCACACTATACTCTACAACACTATACTAAACCACACTATACTCTACAACACTATACTAAACCACACTATACTAAACCACACTATACTCTACAACACTATACTAAACCACACTATACTCTACAACACTATACTAAACCACACTATACTAAACCACACTTTACTCTACAACACTATACTAAACAACACTATACTCTACAACAGTATACTCTACAGCACTATACTAAACCACACTATACTCTACAACACTATACTAAACCACACTATACTAAACCAGACTATACTCTACAACACTATACTAAACCACACTATACTAAACCACACTTTACTCTACAACACTATACTAAACAACACTATACTCAACAACATTATACTCTACAGCACTATACTAAACCACACTATACTCTACAACACTATACTAAACCACACTATACTAAACCACACTATACTCTACAACACTATACTAAACCACACTATACTAAACCACACTATACTCTACAACACTATACTAAACAACACTATACTCTACAACACTATACTCTACAGCACTATACTAAACCACACTATACTAAACCACACTATACTCTACAACACTATACTAAACCACACAATACTCTACAACACTATACTAAACCACACTATACTAAACCACATTATACTCTACAACACTATACTAAACCACACTATACTTCACAACACTATACTAAACCACACTATACTAAACCACACTATACTCCACAACACTATACTCTACAACACTATACTCTACAACACTATACTAAACCACACTATACTAAACCACACTATACTCTACAACACTATACTAAACAACACTATACTCTACAACACTATACTCTACAACACTATACTAAACCACACTATACTAAACCACACTATACTCTACAACAATATACTCTACAACACTATACTAAACCACACTATACTAAACCACATTATACTCTACAACACTATACTAAACAACACTATACTCTACAACACTATACTCTACAACACTATACTAAACCACACTATACTCTACAACACTATACTAAACCACACTATACTCTACAACATTATACTCTACAACACTATACTAAACAACACTATACTCTACAACACTATACTCTACAGCACTATACCAAACCACACTATACTCTACAACACTATACTAAACCACAGTATACTAAACCACACTATACTCTACAACACTATACTAAACCACACTATACTCTACAACACTATACTAAACCACACTATACTAAACCACACTATACTCTACAACACTATACTAAACCACACTATACTTCACAACACTATACTCTACAACACTATACTAAACCACACTATACTAAACCACACTATACTCTACAACATTATACTCTACAACACTATACTAAACCACACTATACTCCACAACACTATACTCTACAACACTATACTCTACAACATTATACTCTACAACACTATACTAAACCACACTATACTAAACCACACTATACTCTACAACACTATACTAAACAACACTATACTCTACAACACTATACTCTACAACACTATACTAAACCACACTATACTAAACCACACTATACTCTACAACATTATACTCTACAACACTATACTAAACCACACTATACTCCACAACACTATACTCTACAACACTATACTCTACAACACTATACTAAACCACACTATACTCCACAACACTATACTCTACAACACTAAACTAAACCACACTATACTAAACCACACTATACTCTACAACACTATACTAAACCACACTATACTAAACCACACTATACTCTACAACACTATACTAAACAACACTATACTCTACAACACTATACTCTACAACACTATACTAAACCACACTATACTAAACCACACTATACTCTACAACATTATACTCTACAACACTATACTAAACCACACTATACTCCACAACACTATACTCTACAACACTATACTCTACAACACTATACTAAACCACACTATACTCCACAACACTATACTCTACAACACTAAACTAAACCACACTATACTAAACCACACTATACTCTACAACACTATACTAAACCACACTATACTTTACAACACTATACTCCACAACACTATACTAAACCACACTATACTCTACAACACTATACTAAACCACACTATACTCTACAACACTATACTCTACAACACGTTACTAAACCACACTATATTCTACAACACTATACTAAACCACACTATACTCTACAACACTATACTCTACAACACTATACTCTACAACACTATACTCTACAGCACTATACTAAACCACACTATACTCTACAACACTATACTAAACCACACTATACTAAACCATACTATACTCTACAACACTATACTAAACCACACTATACTCTACAACACTGTGCTAAACCACACTATACTCTACAACACTATACTCTACAACACTATACTAAACCACACTATACTCTACAACACTATACTAAACCACACTTTACTCTACAACACTATACTAAACCACACTATACTCTACAACACTATACTCTACAACACTATATTCTACAACACTATACTCTACAGCACTATACTAAACCACACTATACTCTACAACACTATACTAAACCACACTATACTAAACCACACTATACTCTACAACACTATACTAAACCACACTATACTCTACAACACTGTGCTAAACCACACTATACTCTACAACACTATACTCTACAACACTATACTAAACCACACTATACTCTACAACACTATACTAAACCACACTATACTCTACAACACTGTGCTAAACCACACTATACTCTACAACACTATACTCTACAACACTATACTCTACAACACTACACTAAACCACACCAAACTCTACAACACTGTGCTAAACCACACTATACTCTACAACACTACACTCTACAACACTATACTCTACAACACTGTGCTAAACCACACTATACTCTACAACACTATACTCTACAACACTATACTCTACAACACTACACTAAACCACACTATACTCTACAACACTATACTCTACAACACTATACTAAACCACACTATACTAAACCACACTATACTCTACAACACTATACTAAACCACACCATACTCTACAACACTATACTATACAACACTATACTAAACCACACTATACTCTACAACACTATACTCTACAACACTATACTAAACCAAACCATACTCTACAACACTATACTAAACCACACCATACTCTACAACACTATCCTCTACAACACTATACTAAACCACACTATACTCTACAACACTATCCTCTACAACACTATACTAAACCACACTATACTCTACAACACTATACTCTACAACACTATACTAAACCACACTATACTCTACAACACTATACTCTATAACACTATACTAAACCATACTATACTCTAGATAGATAGATAGATAGATAGATAGATAGATAGATAGATAGATAGATAGATAGATAGATAGATAGATAGATAGATAGATAGATAGAACTTTTTTGTCATTGCATAGTACAGGTACACAGCAACGAAATGCAGTTTGGCATCTACCAGAAGTGCAAAATGTAGCAGTCGTGCAAAAGTGCAGATAAATATAAAGCATATTTACAGCAAGTGATAAATATGTAAACATATGTAAAGTGAATAAATATAAAGTCAGTAACTGTGCAGAGATGTGTGGACATCAATTTAGAGTACAGGAATAGTTCTGAGGCTATTGCATTAAAGAGTAATTGTCAGCCCGCTTGTGCACTGCTGGCATTACCGCCTCAATCACCGAGGAAACACCCCCTCCCAACCAGCTGCACGGAATTGGCGTCTAATTTTCTGGCACTTATAAGGACGCCTGAATCCTCCAGTCAGTGCCAGATTGTCTTTAGGCTTGCCCTGATCACTCTCCAGCGTATTCTCTGTTTTGTTTGTTTCTGACCTGACTATTCTGTCCTCCGGTTTCCGGCTCGGCTCGGCTCGCGCTGAACGTGCTCCGGTTTCCGGCTCGGCTCTGCTCTGCTCTGCTCGCGCTGAACGCGCTCCGGTTTCCTGCTCGGCTCTGCTCTGTTCGCGCTGTACGCGCTCCGGCTTCCGGCTCAGCTCAGCTCGCGCTGAACGCGCGTTTAGGTTTCCAGCTCACGCTCAACGCGCCCCCACTTCCGGCTCGGCATCCTCGCCCTCGGCGTAGGATCGGCTCCCTGTATCGACTCCCTGAATCGACTCCCTGAATCGGCTCCCTGAATCGACTCCCTGAATCGGCTTCCCGATTTGGCTCTGCACAGCTTTTCTCCCCTGCTCCTTTTGCATCTGCCTTGGATCCTATAACCTGAATTCTCTGACAGAACAATCTGGCCAACATGGATCCCGTGGATGTACCTGCCTCTAGCGCCGATGTAGCAGCCTTGTCTTGCCGACAAGTGGCGCAGGAGCAACAAATCCAAAACCTCTCTACTGGCGTGCAGGAAATCATGGGATTTTTGCGCACACGTTTTGGTGACCGACTCACCACAGGTGCTTCGCCGCCGTCGTCACCTGCAGCCCCGGCCCGGCCGGCCCCTGCTCGTCCTACCACCCCTTCGGCCATGCATGAGCCTCAGCTCGCGCAACCAGCGCGGTTTTCGGGCGACCCGGACTCCTGCCGATCGTTTGTTATGCAGTGCGACCTGATTTTTTTTGCATGCAGCCCTCCCAATTCGGTACAGAGCGCTTCAAGGTGGCCTACGTCATTTCCCTCCTGTCAGGCCGGGCCCTAAGGTGGGCCACTGCGGAGTGGGAAAGTCAATCAGCCAACTGCAGATCGTTCGCCGCCTTTTCTGCCGAACTCCGGGGCATCGCTCTGTTGCAGAGTTCGTGGCTGAGTTCCGGACCCAGGCCACTGACAGCGGATGGGATCGCATTGCGCTTTACGATACTTTCCTCCAGGGCCTCTCCTCTGCCGTTAAGGATGAACTTGCTGCTTGTGATCCGCCCCAGGAACTGGATTCACTGATCTCATTGGCTACACGCATCGATCGGCGCATAAAGGAACGCCGCCGGGAGCGTGGTTACCCTGCTCAGAGCCTAGATCCTCACGGTCCTTTAACTGCGAGCTGTTCCCCACCTCGTGCCTCGGGTTCTGGCACCCATTCTTTCTCTCCGCTGCCTGCCATGGAGATAGGACGCCACCACCTGACCCCCGCTGAGAAGGAAAAACGTCTGTCTCTAGGTCTATGCCTCTACTGCGGAGGTAAAGGGCACATGGCTGCCTCCTTCCCGGTAAAAGGCAAGGCTCGTCGGTAAAGGGGGGAGCACCCACGAGCCACTCTTTCCCTGCTCCCTCCAAACCCACTATCTTGGTCCACCTTCAGGTTGGCCCCGGAGGCACGGAATTGGCTGCCTTCGTCGACTCTGGGGCTGATGCCGAATTCATCGACCTCAAGCTTGCCCAGCAACTGCTGGTTCCCATGGAACCCCTACCCGAAGCTCTGCTGATCAGAGCCCTGGACGGCAGCCTTTTAGGCCGGGCCACGCACCGCACTAAGCCTCTACTCATGTCAGTGGGGGAACAACATCAGGAGTGGCTTTCCTTCCTGGTCATCTCCTCTCCCCAAGCCCCCGTTTTGCTCGGGTTCCCTTGGCTTCGGAAACACAATCCACGTGTTGATTGGATGACAGGGCGTATTCTGGATTGGGGTGTGCATTGCTTCGGCCACTGCCTTGCTCTCCCGCCATCCAAACCACTGCCGGCTGTCACTCCCGAGCACTCAGAGTTAGCATTGGTTCCTGCGGTCTATCATGGCCTTGCGCGCGTGTTCAGTAAGGCCTTGGCTACCTCCCTGCCTCCCCACCGGCACTTTGACTGTGCCATCGAACTGCTTCCCGGAGCCAGTCCCCCTAGGGGGCGCCTGTATCAGTTGTCCGCCCCGGAGAGGACTGCCATGAACCAGTATATCCGGGAGTCCCTGGCGGCGGGTATCATCCGACCATCCTCCTCCCCGGCTGGGGCGGGTTTCTTCTTTGTTGAAAAGAAGGATAGGTCCCTACGCCAGTGCATTGACTACTGGGGTCTTAATGCTATCACTGCCTGGAACCGTTACTCCTTGCCGCTTATGGCCTCGGCATTTGAGCTCCTGCATGGGGCCACGATCTTCACTAAGCTGGATCTACGCAACGCGTACCACCTGGTGTGTATCAGGGAGGGGGATGAGTGGAAGACCGCCTTCAACACCCCAGCCGGACATTACGAGTACCTCGTCATGCCGTTCGGCCTAACCAATGCCCCGGCCGTCTTTCAGGCTCTAGTCAACGAGGTCCTCCGTGACATGCTCAAATCTGTCGTGTTCGTCTACCTGGATGATATCTTGATCTTCTCCCATTCCATGGACGATCATGTCCGGCAGGTGCGTCAGGTCTTGGAGAGACTTCTCAAGAATGGGCTCTACGTAAAACCAGAGAAATGTGAGTTCCACACCTCACATACCTCATTCCTGGGATACCTGCTTTCAGCGGGGAATATCTGGATGGACCCTGCCAGGGTCCAGGCAATCCGGGACTGGAGGACCCCCACCTCCCGCCGCCAATTACAAAGGTTCCTGGGCTTCGCCAACTTTTATCGCCGCTTCGTGAAGGGCTATAGTTCGGTGGCGGCACCCCTCCACCTTCTGACGTCTTCCCTCCGCTCATTCGTTTGGGGCCCCGAGGCTGAGGAGGCATTTCAGGGGCTTAAGCGGCGATTCACGGAGGCGCCTATCCTCATCTTTCCTGACCCGGCTCGGCAGTTCGTTGTTGAAGTCGACGCCTCCGGCGTAGGGGTAGGGGCGGTGCTCCCCCAGGTCTGCCCTGAGGATAACCGCCTGCATCCTTGCACCTTTTAGGCGCCTTAGCTCCTTGGAACATAACTACCCGGTGGGTGAGAGGGAGCTCCTTGCCGTCAAACTGGCCTTGGAGGAATGCCGCCATTGGTTGGAGGGTGCGGAGGTCCCCTTTCTGGTCTGGACGGATCATCGCAACCTTGAGTACCTCCAATCGGCTAAGTGACTCAACCCCCGACAGGCCAGATGGGGCCTTTTCTTTGGCCGCTTCCAGTTCTCTCTTTCGTACCGGCCTGGGAGCCGGAATGTCAAGCCTGATGCGCTCTCTAGAGTTCATGCCCAGGAGGAGGAGGAGGAGCCGTGCCCAGAGACCATCCTTGCCAAGTCTGTGTCGGTCCACACCCTTAGCCTCGCTTTGGAGGAGCGGGTCAGGGATGCCCGAGACAGGGGCCCTGTCCCTGAGGGTTGCCCCACTGGTCTCCTGTTCGTCCCCGAGGGGCTCCGCTCTGGAGTTCTTCAGTGGTGTCACAACTCCCTGTTCTTCTGTCACCCCGGTCAGCCTCGCACCTTGTCTCTGGTCAAGGCACGCTTCTGGTGGCCTTCCATGGTAAAGGACACCCGGGACTTTGTCGCAGCCTGCCCCGATTGTGCCCAACACAAGAACCCTCGTGGCCGACCCCAAGGTCTTCTTCGGCCCCTTCCTATCCCGAAACGCCCGTGGTCGCACATCGCCATGGACTTTGTTACCGGGCTGCCCGTTTCCAATGGCAACACGGTCGTCATGACGGTCATTGATCGGTTTTCTAAGATGGGCCACTTCATCGCCTTACCCAAGCTGCCATCTGCCAAGGAAACCACCAAGCTGGCCCTCCAGCACATATTTCGCCTCCATGGTTTTCCCAGAGACATCGTCTCGGACCGCGGACCCCAATTCTCGGCGCTGTTTTGGAGGGAGTTCTGCCGCCTCCTGGGCGTCTCGACCAGCCTCTCATCTGGGTTTCACCCCCAGACGAACGGACAGACCGAGGGACTCAACCAGGATCTTGAAACTGGTCTCCGCCTCCTTTGCAGTCGGGAACCCTCCTCCTGGTCGGACAGACTTTTGTGGATCGAGTATGCCCATAACGCTCTTCCCACTGCTGCCACGGGACTCGCGCCCTTCCAGGTGGTCCACGGTTTCCTGCCGCCTATTTTCTCCAACCAGGAACCCCGGTCCGCCGTTCCTTCTGCCGCCCTTTTCTTCCGACGCTGCTGTCGAGGCTGGAGGACGGCCCGAGCGGCCCTGCTCAAAAATGGCATAAGGCTTTGCCAGGGGGCCAACCGTAGGCGGTGCCTAGCCCCCCACTACCGTGCCGGGCAACGTGTATGGCTCTCTACTCGGGACCTTCCCCTTAAGGCCACCTGTCGGAAGCTCGCCCCCCGCTTCATCGGGCCCTTTCCTATTTCCAAGGTCGTCAATCCTGTGGCCCTCCGACTCAGGCTCCCGGGGCGCTCCGGGTCCACCCGACCTTTATTGTGTCCAGGGTTCGACCCGTTCGGGCCTGCTCCCTGGTGCCCTCCGGCAGGCCCCCTCCGCCCGCCCGGGTCATTGGTGGGGGTCCTGCCTACACCGTGCGCCGCCTGCTCCGCTCCCGTCATCGTGGTCGGGGCCTTCAGTACCTTGTGGATTGGGAGGGCTATGGTCCTGAGGAGCGCTCCTGGGTCCCCTCCCGCTTTGTCCTGGACCCTGACCTGATTGCTGGCTTTCATCGGGCCCACCCGGGCCAGCCTGTTGGGGCGTCCGGGGCCGCCCTGGATGGGGGGGTACTGTCAGCCCGCTTGTGCACTGCTGGCATTACCGCCTCAATCACCGAGGAAACACCCCCTCCCAACCAGCTGCACGGAATTGGCGTCTAATTTTCTGCCACTTATAAGGACGCCTGAATCCTCCAGTCAGTGCCAGATTGTCTTTAGGCTTGCCCTGATCACTCTCCAGTGTATTCTCTGTTTTGTTTGTTTCTGACCTGACTATTCTGTCCTCTGGTTTCCGGCTCGGCTCGGCTCGCGCTGAACGCGCTCCGGTTTCCGGCTCGGCTCGGCTCTGCTCGCGCTGAATGCGCTGAACGCGCTCCGGTTTCCTGCTCGGCTCTGCTCTGTTCGCGCTGTACACGCTCCGGCTTCCGGCTCGGCTCAGCTCGCGCTGAACGCGCGTTTAGGTTTCCGGCTCGCGCTGAACGCGCCCCCACTTCCGGCTCGGCATCCTCGCCCTCCGCGTAGGATCGGCTCCCTGTATCGACTCCTTGTATCCACTTCCTGTATCGATCCCTCCAGATCTGCTCCTTCACCTCACAAACACCTACTGACTAAAGACTCCACTAAATAAATATGTGTTCAGCCTCGACTTGAACACTGAGACTGTGTCTGAGTCCCGAACACTGAAGGTTGTTCCATAACTGTGGGGTTTATAAGAGAAACATCTGCCCCCTGCTGGAGTTTTCTTCATTTGAGGTACCAACAAATAGCCTGCACCTTTTGATCTAATTAGGCGTGGATGATCATATTGGTACAGAAGTTCACTCAAATATTGCAGCATGAGAGCGTTAAGTGTTTTATACATCAGTAGTAGTATTTTATAATCAGTGTGAGATGTAATTGGGAGCAGTGTAGATGATTAAAACAGGCCTGATGTGCTTATATTTTCTAGATCTAGTGAGGACTCTTGCTGCTGCATTCTGAACTAACTGAAGCTTATTTCTGCACTTACTCCAACACCCAGACAGTAAAGCGTTACAGTAGTCTTATCTAGATGTTACAAAAGCATCAACTAGTTTTTTCTGCATACTGTAACGACATCATATTTCTAATTTTAGCAATATTTCTAAGCGAAAGAAGGAGATCCTGGTGATATTATTCACGTGAGCCTCAAAGGAAAGACTCGGGTTAATATTCAGTCAATATTCACATCAAGGTCTTTGACTGCTGTACACACTGACAGAAACACCCTAGAGAGATGCTACGGTCTTGGAAAGTTTACTTCTAGCTGCATGTGGTCCTAGTAAATGTACTTCCATCTTATCCGAGTTGAGCAGAATGAAGTTATCAAGCATCCACTGTTCAATGTCCTTTACACAATCCTCAATATTGTTAAGCTGATCTCTCTCATCTGGCTTTGCTGAAATATAAAGCTGTGTATCATCAGCATAGCAATGGAAGCGAATCCCATGTTTATGTATAATTTCACCCAGAGGCAGCAGATAGAAAGAGAAAAGCAGTGGGCCTAAGACAGATCCCTAACCCTAACCCAATTTAGTGGTAATGTATTATGTGTTAGCAGCCGGAGCAGTACCTTTAAGAAGGTATCGGATAGAGGTAAGACATGTGACAGAGGCAAGCATCTTGGAAAATCTGGTAATTTTCCAAAATAAAACATTGTTCAGAATCAGATAATAAATAAAACGGAAATAATGTAAGTTATGTATTGCCGGTCTGCGGCCCAGGGGTTGGGACCACTGCTCTATACGACACTATACTCTACAACACTAAACTATACCACACTATATTATAAAATATACCACAGTACACAATACCACACTATACTCTACAACACTATACTATACCACACTATACCACACTATATTATAAATTATACCACGGTACACAATACCACACTATACTCTACAACACTAAACTATACCACACTATATTATAAATTATACCACGGTACACAATACCACACTATACTCTACAACACTAAACTATACCACACTATATTATAAAATATACCACAGTACACAATACCACACTATACTCTACAACACTATACTATACCACACTATACCACACTATATTATAAATTATACCACGGTACACAATACCACACTATACTCTACAACACTATATTATACAACACTATACCACACTATACCCTACACTATACTCTACAACACTAAACTATACCACACTTTATTATAAAATATACCACAGTACACAATACCACACTATACTCTACAACACTAAACTATACCACACTATATTATAAATTATACCACGGTACACAATACCACACTATACTCTACAACACTAAACTATACCACACTATATTATAAAATATACCACAGTACACAATACCACACTATACTCTACAACACTATACTATACCACACTATACCACACTATATTATAAATTATACCACGGTACACAATACCACACTATACTCTACAACACTATATTATACAACACTATACCACACTATACCCTACACTATACTCTACAACACTAAACTATACCACACTTTATTATAAAATATACCACAGTACACAATACCACACTATACTCTACAACACTAAACTATACCACACTATATTATAAATTATACCACGGTACACAATACCACACTATACTCTACAACACTATATTATACAACACTATACCACACTATACCCTACACTATACTCTACAACACTAAACTATACCACACTTTATTATAAAATATACAACAGTACACAATACCACACTATACTCTACAACACTAAACTATACCACACTATATTATAAAATATACCACAGTACACAATACCACACTATACTCTACAACACTAAACTATACCACACTATATTATAAAATATACCACAGTACACAATACGACACTATACTCTACAACACTAAACTATACCACACTATATTATAAAATATACCACAGTACACGATACCACACTATACTCTACAACACTATACTCTACAACACTACACAACACTATACGCTACAACACTAAACTATACCACACTATATTGTAAAATATACCACAGTACACAATACCACACTATACTCTACAACACTATACTCTACAACACTATACCACACTATACCACACTATACTCTACAACACTATATTATACAACACTATACCACACTATACCCTACACTATACTCTACAACACTAAACTAAACCACACTTTATTATAACATATACCACAGTACACAATACCACACTATACTCTACAACACTAAACTATACCACACTATATTATAAAATATACCACAGTACACAATACCACACTCTACTCTGCAACACTATACTATACCACACTATACCACACTATATTATAAATTATACCACGGTACACAATACCACACTATACTCTACAACACTATATTATACAACACTATACCACACTAAACTCTACAACACTAAACTATACCACACTTTATTATAAAATATACCACAGTACACAATACCACACTATACTCTACAACACTATATTATACAACACTATACCACACTAAACTCTACAACACTAAACTATACCACACTTTATTATAAAATATACCACAGTACACAATACCACACTATACTCTACAACACTAAACTATACCACACTATATTATAAAATATACCACAGTACACAATACCACACTATACTCTACAATACTATACTCTACAACACTACACAACACTATACGCTACAACACTAAACTATACCACACTATATTGTAAAATATACCACAGCACACAATACCACACTATACTCTACAACACTATACCACACTATACCACACTATACTCTACAACACTATACTCTACCACACTATATTATACAACACCATACCACACTATACTCTACAACACAATACTATACCACACTTTACTCTACAAAACTATACTATACCACACTATATCATAGTAAACAATAACACACTACACGCTACAACACTATACCACACTACACAATACCACACCACACCACACCATACAATACTATACTATACTATACTATACTATACTATACTATACTCCACAACACTACACTCTACAACACCACACTCTACAACACTATAATTTACATCACTATACTATACTATACTATACTATACTATACTATACTATACTATACAACACTACATTCTAATACACCATACTACACTATACAACACTATACTCTACAACACTATTTTTATCATGCCCAAACAAAACCTAATTCTTGGAGAGGTTTTCCATACGATCTATGATGCTTGTGGTGCCTTTTCTGATATTAGAAGAATCACACAGCACACAGCATGGAGCAAAGTTCTTCTTCGGTTTATTGCAGGCAACCAGAGGTGGGAAGTAACGGAGTACAAATACTTTGTTACTGTACTTAAGTAGATTTTTCTGGTATCAGTATTTTACTCCACTATTTATTTTTCAGACAACTTTTTACTTTTACTCATTACATTTTTACACAAATATCTGTACTTTTTACTTCTTACATTTTTAAAACCGGCTCTTACTTTAGTTTTAATTCATTGATTTGGTGAAATATATTTTTTTATTTTCACTGCGCGCTGATTTCAGCCGAACAACTGATTTCCTATTACTTCGCGTCTTTTTCAATCCGCTGGTGTATAAAGTCCTGACCCTCACTCACCACAGATGTAGACTAGTTTATGGAGATAAGAATCAGCAGGCAGAAGGCAGTAAGAAGTTTGGGGTTAATGTGGATGAGACAGAGGGAGTCAGTGATGAGAACATGACTGAGAACAGACACATTCCTGATCATCATCATCTTTTCTCTGCTTGTATTTTATATGTGGATCTTCAGCCTGGATACATTCATTAGGTAACAACATTTTTAATTCGTTTTGTATTAATATATATATATATATATATATATATATATATATATATATATATATATATATATATATATATATATATATATATATATATATATTGGCTGTCAAAATTCAAATTATTGTAAACGGCACTAAATTTTATTAACACGCTATTAATTCAGCGTGCATTTCTGTTTTTACCATTTTTATTAAAAAAAAATTTAAATACATAAATAACTTCTTCTTCTTCTTTCGGCTGCTCCCATTAGGGGTCGCCACAGCGGATCATCCGTCTCCATACCACCCTGTCCTCTATATCTGCCTCTTTCACACCAACTACCTGCATGTCTTCCCTCACCACATCCATGAACCTCCTCCTTGGCCTTCCTCTTTTCCCCTCCTACCTGGTGGCTCCATCTTCAGCATTTTTCTACCAATATAATTCATGTCCCTTCTCTGCACATGTCCAAACCATCTCAATCTCGCCTCCCTCACCTTGTCACCAAAACATCCTACATGTGCTGTCCCTCTAATAAACTCATTTCTAATCTTGTCCATCCTCGTCACTCCCAACGAAAACCTCAACATCTTCAGCTCTGCTACCTCCAGCTCCACCTCCTGTCTTTTACTCAATGCCACTGTCTTAATCCATACAACATCGCAGGTCTCACCACAGTCCTATAAACTTTCCCTTTCATTCTTGCAGATACTCTTTTATCACAAATCACTCCTGTCACTCTTCTCCACCCACTCCACCCTGCCTGGACTCTTTTCTTCACTTCCCTAACACACTCTCCATTACTTTGCACTGTTGACCCCAGGTACCTGAACTCCTCCACCTTCTCCACCTCTTCTCCCTGCAACCGCATCACTCCACTGCCCTCCCTCTCATTCACACACATGTACTCTGTCTTACTCCTACTGACTTTCATTCCCCTTCTCTCAAGCGCATATCTCCACCTCTCCAGGCTCTTCTCAACCTGCTCTCTACTCTCACCACAAATCACAATATCATCTGCAAACATCATAGTCCAGGGAGACTCCTGTCTGACCTCGTCCGTCAACCTGTCCATTACCACTGCAAACAGGAAAGGGCTCAGGGCCGATCCTTGATGCAGTCCAACCTTCACCCTGAACCAGTCTGTCGTACCTACTGCACACTTTACTGCCGTCACACTGTCCTCATACATGTCCTGCACCACCCTCACATACTTCTCTGACACACCTGACTTCCTCATACAATACCACAACTCCTCTCTCGGCACCCTGTCGTACGCTTTCTCTAAATCCACAAATACACAATGCAGCTCCTTCTGTCCTTCTCTATACTTCTCCATCAACATCCTCAAAGCAAATAAGGCATCTGTGGTGCTCTTCCTCGGCATGAAACCATACTGTTGCTCACAGATGGTCACCTCTTCTCTCAGCCTGGCTTCCACTACTCTTTCCCATAACTTCATGGTGTGACTGATCAACTTAATTCCCCTGTAGTTACTGCAGGTCCGCACATCTCCCTTATGCTTAAAGATCGGTACCAGCACACTCCTTCTCCATTCCTCAGGCATCCTCTCCCCTTCCAGAATCCTGTTAAACAATCTGGTTAAAAACTCCACTGCCATCTCTCCTAAACATCTCCACGCTTCTACTGGTATGTCATCTGGTCCAACCGACTTTCCATTCTTCATTCTCTTAATCGCTGCTCTCACTTCCTCCTTACTAATCCTATCTACATCCTGCTTCACCAACTCCACATCCTCCAACCTTCTCTCTCTCTGATTTTCCTCATTCATCAGCTGCTCAAAATACTCCCTCCATCTTCTCAACACACTCTCCTCACTAGTCAACACATTTCCCTCTCCATCCTTTATTGCTCTAACTTGCAGTACATCCTTCCCAGCTCGGTCCCTCTGCTTGGCCAATCGGTATAAATCCTTTTCTCCTTCCTTAGTGTCCAACCTCTTATACAGTTCCTCATATGCCTTTTCCTTGGCTTTCGCCACATCCCTTTTAACCTGCTGCCGCATCTCCTTGTACTCCTGCCTACTTTTCTCATCACTCTGTCGATCCCACTTCTGTTTTGCCAACCTCTTTCCCCTAATGCTCTCCTGCACTTCCTCATTCCACCACCACGTCTCCTTGTCTTGCTTTCTATTTCCAGATGTCACACCAAGTACTTTTCTAGCTGCCTCCCTCATCACTCCTGCAGTAGTTGCCCAATCATCCGGCACCTCTTCACCACCACCAAGCCCCTGTCTGACCTCTTCCCTGAACCTCACACTACACTCTTCCTCCTTCAGTTTCCACCATCTTATTCTTCTTTCAAACCTTACTTTCCTCCTCTTCTTCTTCGCCTCCAAAACCATCCTACAGACCACCATCCGATGCTGTCTAGCTACACTCTCCCCCGCCAACACCTTACAGTCTCCAATTTCCTTCAGGTTGCATCTCCTACACAGAAGATAATCCACCTGTGTGCACCTTCCTCCACTCTTATACGTCACCCTATGATCCTCCTTCTTCTTAAAATACGTGTTCACCACTGCCATTTCCATCCTTTTAGCAAAATCTACCACCATCTGCCCTTCCACATTCCTCTCCTTAAAACCATACCTACCCATCACCTCCTCATCACCTCTGTTCCCTTCACCTACATGCCCATTAAAGTCTGCCCCAATCACCAATCGTTCTTTCCTAGGCACACCATCTACCACTTCATCTAATTCACTCCAGAATCTTTCTTTCTCCTTCATCTCACAGCCAACTTGTGGAGCATAGGCACTGATGACATTTATCATCATCCCTTCAACCTCCACCTTCACGATCATCACCCTATCAGAAACTCTCTTCACCTCCACTACGCTCTTACTGTACGCTTTCTTCAGAATCACCCCTACACCATTTCTCTTCCCATCCACACCATGATAAAACAGTTTAAACCCACCTCCAATGTTCCTGGCCTTACTCCCTTTCCACTTGGTCTCCTGAACACACAACACATCTACCTTTCTCCTCTCTATCATATCAGCTATCTCTCTCCCGTTACCCGTCATAGTACCAACATTTAAAGTACCAACCCGAACCTCTACTCTCCTACACTGCTCCTTTTCCTGCCGTCTCTGTAGACGCCTTAAATACATAAATAACTAAATAACTAAATATAAAAGAGGCGAAATTAAAACCTCCAGCAAAACATACACTTATTTACGACATCCCTCCTTTACTTAGATATAAAATAAATAAATAAACTCTACCGAAAAATATTTTTAATCAGTAAACTTTTGTTTTATTTTTGCACCAAGTCTCAAATCAAACACCAAATCTGCCATGATTCACACAATTTAATGTTAAATTAATGCTCTTAATGATGTCCACACGTCTCTGCACTGTTCTATCTATCTATCTATCTATCTATCTATCTATCTATCTATCTATCTATCTATCTATCTATCTATCTATCTATCTATCTATCTATCTATCGATCGATCGATCGATCGATCGATCGATCGATCGATCTATCAAATATTAATATGATGTGAGGTCCAGTTAACAGCTAAAACAGGTAGAAGTAATAACTACTTTTTACTTAAGTACATGTCAGAGCCAAGACTTCTTTACTTTCACTTAAGTAAAAAGGTATAATCAGTACTTCAACTTTTACACGAGTATTTTATAACATGAGTATTTTATAACATGAGTATCTGTACTGTAATGGATGTGTGTACTTTTGCCACCTCTGCAGGCAACAGACAAGTATACTGTATACTCTGACCTAAAGCTGTTTCCTGTTTGGATAAGAAGACATACTAGCCAGAGATGTGTGAGCCCAGATAAAGACTTGCTGTATTTCTTACGTACTAACATCGTAAATATTCTATATACACTGAACAGACAAAGGAGTGTGTGTGAACCAGTGTGAGAACCATACTATACTATACTATACTATACTATACTATACTATACTATACTATACTATACTATACTCCCTTATTCTATTCTATACTATACTATACTATACTCCACTATACTATACTATACTATACTATACTATACTATACTATACTATACTATACTATACTATACTCCCTTATTCTATTCTATTCTATACTATACTATACTCCCCTATACTATACTATACTATACTATACTATACTATACTATACTATACTATTCTATACTATACTATACAATACTCCACTATACTATACTATACTATACTATACTATACTATACTATACTGTACTATAATCCACTATACTATACTATACTATGCTATGCTAAACTGTACTATAATATACGATACTATAATCCACTATACTATACTATACTCCCCTATACCATACTATACTCCACTATACTATACTATACTATACTATACTATACTATACTATACTATACTATACTATACTATAATCCACTATACTATGCTATACTATGCTATACTATATTATACTATACAATACTATAATCCACTATACTATACTAAATTATACTATACTTTACTATACTATACTCCCCTATACTATACTATACAATACTATACTATACTATACTACACTCCACTATACTATACTATACAATACTATACTATGCTATACTATACTATACTATATTATACTATACAATACTATAATCCACTATACTATACTATACTATACTATACTATACTATACTATACTATACTATACTATAATCCACTATACTATGCTATACTATGCTATACTATACTATATTATACTATACAATACTATAATCCACTATACTATACTATATTATACTATACTTTACTATACTATACTCCCCTATACTATACTATACTATACTATACTCCACTATACTATGCTATGCTATACTCCACTATACTATGCTATGCTATACTATACTATACTATAATCCACTATACTATACTATACCATACTATACTATACGATACTATAATCCACTATACTATACTATACTATACTATGCTATACTATACTATACTATACTATACTATAATCCACTATACTATGCTATACTATGCTATACTATATTATACTATACAATACTATAATCCACTATACTATACTATATTATACTATACTTTACTATACTCCCCTATACTATACTATACTATACTATACTATACTATACTATACTATGCTATACTATACTATACTATACTATACTATAATCCACTATACTATGCTATACTACGCTATACTATATTATACTATACAATACTATAATCCACTATACTATACTATACTATACTTTACTATACTATACTCCCCTATACTATATTATACTATACTATACTATACTATACTATACTATACTATACTATACTATACAATACTATAATCCACTATACTATACTATATTATACTATACTTTACTATACTATACTCCCCTATACTATACTATACTATACTATACAATACTATAATCCACTATACTATACTATATTATACTATACTTTACTATACTATACTCCCCTATACTATACTATACTATACAATACTATAATCCACTATACTATACTATATTATACTATACTATACTATACTATACTATACTATACTATACTCCACTATACTATACTATACTATAATCCACTATACTATGCTATACTATGCTATACTATACTATATTATACTATACAATACTATAATCCACTATACTATACTATATTATACTATACTTTACTATACTATATTATACTATACTTTACTATACTATACTATACTATACTATACTATACTATACTATACTATAATATACTATACTATAATCCACTATACTATGCTATACTATATTATACTATACAATACTATAATCCACTATACTATACTATATTATACTATACTTTACTATACTATACTCCCCTATACTATACTATACTATACTATACTATACTATACTATACTATGCTATGCTATACTATACTATAATCCACTATACTATGCTATACTATATTATACTATACAATACTATAATCCACTATACTATACTATATTATACTATACTTTACTATACTATACTCCCCTATACTATACTATACTATACTATACAATACTATAATCCACTATACTATACTATACTATACTATACTATACTATACTATACTATACTATGCTATGCTATACTATAATCCACTATACTATGCTATACTATATTATACTATACAATACTATAATCCACAATACTATTATACTATACAATACTATAATCCACTATACTTTACTCCCCTATACTATACTATACTATACTCCACTATGCTATGCTATGCTATGCTATACTATACTATAATCCACTATACTATACTATGTTATGCTATACTATACTATACTATAATCCACTATACTATACTATACTATACTATACTATGCTATGCTATACTATAATCCACTATACTATACTATGCTATGCTATACTATACTATACTATAATCCACTATACTATACTATGCTATGCTATACTATACTATACTATAATCCACTATACTATACTATGCTATGCTATACTATACTATACGATACTATAATCCACTATACTATGCTATACTATACTATACTATACTATAATCCACTATACTATACTATGCTATGCTATACTATACTATACTATACTATACTATACTATACGATACTATAATCCACTATACTATACTATACTATACTATGCTATACTATACTATACTATACTATACTAGTTAGATGAAATACATATTTGATCATTAAAGAAAATAAATTTAATTACAGGTTTATATTTTAATACCAGGTTCAGTACGGGTGTATAGAGGATGTGAATGACGTAATGCGGTACCCATGATGCTTAGCGCGGCTGAGCAGTAAGATGGCGGACGCTATGGCTGAGTATGAGAGAGATGCTGGATGTGTTCCTGTTCTACACCCTGAGGTAATATATTATATTACTATATTATACTATACTTTACTATACTATACTCCCCTATACTATACTATATTATACTATACTTTACTATACTATACTCCCCTATACTATACTATACAATACTATACTATACTACACTCCACTATACTATACTATACTATACTATACTATGCTATACTATATTATACTATACAATACTATAATCCACTATACTATACTATACTATACTATACTATACTATACTATACTATAATCCACTATACTATGCTATACTATGCTATACTATACTATATTATACTATACAATACTATAATCCACTATACTATACTATATTATACTATACTTTACTATACTATACTCCCCTATACTATACTATACTATACTCCACTATACTATGCTATGCTATACTCCACTATACTATGCTATGCTATACTATACTATAATCCACTATACTATACTATACCATACTATACTATACGATACTATAATCCACTATACTATACTATACTATACTATACTATACTATACTATGCTATACTATACTATACTATACTATAATCCACTATACTATGCTATACTATGCTATACTATATTATACTATACAATACTATAATCCACTATACTATACTATATTATACTATACTTTACTATACTCCCCTATACTATACTATACTATACTATACTATACTATACTATGCTATACTATACTATACTATACTATACTATACTATACTATACTATACTATAATCCACTATACTATGCTATACTACGCTATACTATATTATACTATACAATACTATAATCCACTATACTATACTATACTATACTTTACTATACTATACTCCCCTATACTATATTATACTATACTATACTATACTATACTATACTATACTATACTATACAATACTATAATCCACTATACTATACTATATTATACTATACTTTACTATACTATACTCCCCTATACTATACTATACTATACTATACAATACTATAATCCACTATACTATACTATATTATACTATACTTTACTATACTATACTCCCCTATACTATACTATACTATAATATACTATACTATAATCCACTATACTATGCTATACTATATTATACTATACAATACTATAATCCACTATACTATACTATATTATACTATACTTTACTATACTATACTATACTATACTATGCTATGCTATACTATACTATAATCCACTATACTATGCTATACTATATTATACTATACAATACTATAATCCACTATACTATACTATATTATACTATACTTTACTATACTATACTCCCCTATACTATACTATACTATACTATGCTATGCTATACTATAATCCACTATACTATGCTATACTATATTATACTATACAATACTATAATCCACAATACTATACTATATTATACTATACTTTACTCCCCTATACTATACTATACTATGCTATGCTATACTATACTCCCCTATACTATACTATACTATACTCCACTATGCTATGCTATGCTATGCTATACTATACTATAATCCACTATACTATACTATGTTATGCTATACTATACTATAATCCACTATACTATACTATACTATACTATACTATGCTATGCTATACTATACTATAATCCACTATACTATACTATGCTATACTATACTATACTATAATCCACTATACTATACTATACTATGCTATACTATACTATAATCCACTATACTATACTATGCTATGCTATACTATACGATACTATAATCCACTATACTATGCTATACTATACTATACTATACTATAATCCACTATACTATACTATGCTATGCTATACTATACTATACTATACTATACTATACTATACTATACTATACGATACGATACTATAATCCACTATACTATACTATACTATACTATGCTATACTATACTATACTAGTTAGATGAAATACATATTTGATCATTAAAGAAAATAAATTTAATTACAGGTTTATATTTTAATACCAGGTTCAGTACGGGTGTATAGAGGATGTGAATGACGTAATGCGGTACCCATGATGCTTAGCGCGGCTGAGCAGTAAGATGGCGGACGCTATGGCTGAGTATGAGAGAGATGCTGGATGTGTTCCTGTTCTACACCCTGAGGTAACTCACCCTTTATCCGTATAGATGAATATAGTATTATTATTTAATGTTTTCAAATATTTCATTAGTAGAGTAAATGGGAGCGGAGCTAGCAGTAAGCTCTCAATGCTAAAGCTAACCTCTCTCCTCACTGCGGAATTAGGATTAGCATTAGCATGGTCATCACTGCTCCCTTCAGGTTGATGCTTTACCACATCACTGTGCAGGAACACCCCGGGCTCGGGTTCGGGTTCGGGTTCCTCCCCACCACGGGGCAGATATCTGCCCAGCTCCGCTTGTGTGTGTGTGTGTGTGCGCGCGCGCGCGTGCGTGCGTGTGTGTGTGTGCGTGCGCGCGCCATTATTTATTATTGTAGCAGATGCGCGTTAGCGTTAGCATTGCTTCTTTATATGGAAATAAAGACATGGGGATGCTGCAGGGGATGATGATGTTCGAAGGTAAGAATCCGGAATGAATAGGTTACATTACTATTAAAATCATTCGGATTATATTATGAATGATGGGTTGTATATGTTTCATGATATGAATTGTGGAAACGAACAGCGCCGTTACCAGCGGCTGAGCATTTAAACAGCTGCTAATAACAATGCTAACAGGAGGATGAAGCCTGGGCAGCTGTCATTCTGAACTGGTGTGTGTGTGTGTGCGCGTGTGTGCGTGCGCGAGAGGGGGGTTCCGAATGAGTTTGTGTGGGTTCTGGATGAGAGTGAGTGGGTTCTGATTGAAAAGGATGGGTTCTGGATGAGAGAGGGTTCTGAGTGGGTTCTGGATAAAAGAGAGAGTGGGTTCTGAATGAAAGGGTGGGTTCTGGATGAGAGAGAGTGGGTTCTGAATGAAAGGGGGTGGGGGTGTGTAAAAGTGGGTCAGCAGGCTGTACTCTGTACCTAAACCAGTGTGGAAAGGTGGATGTTGTAACAGAAGAGAAGCCACTTTGTATCTGGGGTCATCTACAGGTCGGGTGCAGTACCCCATACATTTTCCTCTCTCATTCCCATCTAATTGAATGGACATATTTACATTTGCGGCGTTTATCAGACGCCCTTATCCAGAGCGACGTACAAAAGTGTTTTGAGTCTCTGGTAATGAATAAATCTACACTGTACACAAGATTACAAACTTAATATAAATATAACTCTTGAATTCTACAAACTTAGAAAGTGCAAAAGTGTTTCAGGAAGATGAAGGTCTTCAGTCGTCGCTTGAAGATAGTCAGGGACTCCACTGATTAGACATCTAGGGGAAGTTCATTCCACCACCTCAGTGCCAGAACAGAGAAGAGCCTTGAAGTGTACTTAACTCTCATTCTGAGAGAAGGTGGTACCAGTCGAGCAGTGCTGGAGGATCTCAGACAGCGTGGTTCAGTGCGAGATGTGATGAGGTCACTGAGGTAAGATGACGCTGGTCCATTTTTGGCCTTGTAGGCATCATCAGTGTTTTGAATCTGAAAATCAACTCTTAAAGCTTTGGACAGTTCTGTACTAAAGTCATGTTCTGTTTGAGAACTCAGACCATGCTGCTTTCCTCCTCCTGCCCAGCTGTAAATTAACAGGAAGCTCTGTTTCAGAGGTCACATGCTGAACAGACCAAGCAGTAGATGACACATACTAGAACATATTCACAGCTCTTATGATGTCAAGATGATTATGGAGGTTGTTGTGCAATAAAACAATTGAATTATTATTAGTTATAAAATAATCAGGGAGGCTTGCAGAGTAGGGTTAGGAGATTGGGTGAGTGGAGGCACATTGGCCAAGGTCTAATCCCCTCTGGGTTGCCAGTTACATACTGGATTGTGTGCAAATACTTGAGTGAAACCCACTAATCAAAACTATATTTAATAAGTCAACAGTCACTCACCCAAAGTTCTGTGCATTTGGGTTACTAACATATCAATAGGTCATGTGAATTTAAACCCAAATTAAAGGCTGCAAGGTTTTCAGGATGTCAGCAAAGGTTGGGGTGTGGTCATCCACAGGATCTAAATTAAGCTCAAAATGCTGCTTTTCCTTGAGCCAAAATTACAGTCGAGCTGAAATACTTTTTTACATAATTCTGCTAATCTATCACTGGGTTTTATTTCAAAGAATTACTTTATTAAAACATGCTTTACTCATGTAATTAGTTCTTACTGAATTTCAGCAGGCATTTCATTTCTTTAAGCCATTGTCAGAAAATCTTATTAGTATGGTCACTTGTGGTCTCTTATTCTTCCATGTAACTTTCCAGGAACCGGCCCCTCGGGGGCACTATATACCGAAGGAGTCTGTACATCTGACTGAAATGTAGCTCCATAGCTGGTGTTTCCTCTGTAAACCTTTATCCATGTTCTCACTGTGACCCAAACAGAAGAGTTCCAGAAACGACTTCTGTCTGGAACTCTGAGGTTAAAACATAGCATTTTAATGATGATCATTGAAAAAACAGAGAATCTGCTGGACCTGGAGCACTTTCATACTGCCAAGATTTACATTAGTTATAACTTTATTACCTTTTTATATACCCTCTCTCTCTATATCAACGCCCACCCCCACCCCACCCCCGTCTCTTGCTTTCTCCCTTTTTCTCTTTTTCCCTCTCGCTGTAGGAGCTGAAGCCTCAGAGTCACTACAATCATGGTTACAATGAGAGTGTTAGCCGAAAGAACCATGTGGATGACTATAGCACATGGGACATTGTCAAAGCAACACAGTGAGTGTAACACACACACACACACACACACACACACACACACACACACACACACACACACACACAGGTTCTGTGAATTAGGTATAAGCTGGTATTAAAAAACTTTTAGACTCTCTCTGTTTACATGAAAGTACTTTATTTCTCTGCGGTTCCACACAATCACCGTTAAAATATTCCACTGGCACAGCAATACAGGGTTCTTCTGGAACGTAAGTCTTCTTTTCGAAGCGTGTCGAGCACCTTCTGCGATTCACACAGAATCTCCCTACAGTAGTGTTAAAACGGTGACCTTTGAGCTGGATCTTCATCCTCTGGAAGAGGGCAAAGTCCGCAGGAGCCAAATCTGGCGAGTAGGGTGGGTGCGGAAGTGAGCTCATGTTTCCCGCGAGAAATTGAGATGTGTGGAGAGCTCAGTGAGTGCTTTGTTGTCGTGGCGCAATCTGTCCAGAATCACAGATGCGATAACGCATGTGGTCAGAATAGCACCAGTTGCACAGCTCTCAACGTACACAGGGATATGTCTTTGGGCACACTAACTTATGAAGGTCGGTGCTCCCTGTGGCTGTGCATGCAGCATTGTGCTGCCATCTGTTGTCCTAAAATGTTATGATACCACCTCGTATATTAGGGAAATAAATGAACATAAACAGCATTGCTTTCACTTTGTGTGTGTGTGTAGGTACGGCATATTTGAGCGGTGTCGTGAGCTGGTAGAAGCAGGGTACGATGTTCGTCAGCCTGATAAAGAAAATGTTACGCTGTTACACTGGGCTGCTATTAACAACCGCATCGACTTGGTCAAGTGAGTCACACACTGTCCACTCTCTCTCTCTCTCTCTCTCTCTCTCTCTCTCTCTCTCTCTCTCTCTCTCTCTCTCTCTCTCTCTCTCTCTCTCTCTCTCTCTCTCTCTCTCTCTCTGTGTGTGCGTGTGCGTGAGTGTGAGTGTGAGTGAGTGTTCTCAGTGCCTAATGTTTAGTGGTGTGTTAACAGATACTACATATCGAAGGGTGCCATTGTAGACCAGCTGGGAGGAGATCTAAACTCCACACCACTACACTGGGCTACCAGGTAGGTTCTGATGAACTTGTTGTTTGTTATATTTGTGTGTTTTGGTTTGTTATGATGTGTATTATTATGTAATGTTGTTTCATGTATTTATATAATTAGACAGGGTCATCTCTCTATGGTGGTTCAGCTGATGAAACTGGGGGCAGATCCATCTCTGATTGACGGTGAAGGCTGCACCTGTGTTCACCTAGCAGCTCAGTTTGGCCACACCTCGATTGTTGCTTATCTCATAGCAAAAGGACAGGTAAACACACACACACACACACACACACACACACACACACACACACACACACACACACACAAGCAGGAGTATGTAAGGGAAGTTTATTTTAATGCTTCTAGTAGATAGCTTGTTAACCAATGAGGAGACAGAATAGTTGCTCCAGTATTCCCGATGACTGATATGTATATCATTATTGATATTTTAAAAGACATTTGTTTTTTGTCTGTTTATAGGATGTAGATATGATGGATCAGAATGGAATGACTCCTCTAATGTGGGCATCGTATCGCACACACAGGTTTGTGTGTGCGTGCGTGTTGGCATGTTTTGTCCACTTTAATGCTAATATTGAATAGTAATATTGATAATGTTTTGTATTTAGTGTGGACCCAACACGTTTGTTGTTGACATTTAATGTTTCGGTGAATCTGGGTGATAAATATCATAAGAACACGGCACTGCACTGGGCAGTTCTTGCAGGAAACACCACTGTCATCAGCCTGTTGCTGGAAGCTAACGCTAATGTCGATGCACAGAACATAAAGGTACATGTACAATTAAAATTCTGTGTAGTGTTTACCAGATTGTATTTGTACTTTGTTAGTTATATAACAACATGGTGTGTGTGTGTGTGTGTGTGTGTGTGTGTGTGTGTCGGGGGGGGGTGGTTTAGGGAGAGACTGCGCTGGATTTGGCCAAACAGAGGAAAAACGTGTGGATGATAAATCACTTACAGGAGGCCAGACAAGCAAAAGGCTATGATGCACCATCGTACCTTAAACGCCTAAAAATGGACAAGGTAAATTTTTTTTTAAATGTGCTGGACAATGTAATTGACCCTAGGACTAGACCTTTAGACACACAGGCCCCAGAACTGACCCCAGGACTAGTCCCAGAGACACGCAGACTCCAGGATTGACCCCAGGACCATGCCTAGAGACACCCATGCCAAATTACTGACTCCAGCACTAGACCCAGGGACACCCAGACCTCAGGACTGGGCCCAGAGACACTCATGCCAAAGGAATGACCCCTGGACTAAGCCAAGAGACTTTCGGGGCCCCCAGAGTAGGTCCAGAGAGACGCAGACCCTAGGACTAGGCCCAGAGAGATGCAGGCCTGAGGACTGGGCCCAGGGACACGCAGACCCCAGGACTGACCCCAGGAGTATGCCCAGACACACCCATGCTGAGGGACTGACTCCATGACTAGTCCCCGTGACACCCAGACTCCAGGACTAGGCCCAGAGACAACTATGCCAAAGGACCGACCCGGGACTAGGCCCAGAGACACGCAGGCCCCGGGACTAGGCCCAGAGACACGCAGGCCCGGGACACCCCAGGACTAGGCCCAGAGACACACAGACCACAGGACTGACCCCAGGACTATGCCTAAAGACACCCATGCCAAAGGACTCACCCCAGGATTAGGCCCAGAGACATGCAGACCCCAACAATAAGGCCCAAAGAAATGCAGGCCCCAGGACTAAGCCCAAAGAAATGCAGAACCCAGGACTAGGCACAGAGACATTCAGACCTCGGGACTGGCCCCAGGACCAGGCTCAGAGACTCGCAGACCCCAGGACCAGGCCCAAGCACAACAATGCCAAATAACTGACCCCAGGACTAGGCCAGGAGACAAACAGGGCCCAGGACTAGGCCCAGAGACATGCCGAACTCAGCACTAGACCTAGAGACACGCAGGCCCCAGTCTTCGAGACATGCAGAAAATTAAAATGTCATTTGTAATCAGACTGCATATATTTATTGTGTATTTGTGGTTGTGTTTTTGTAGGAGTTCCGGCAGAAACTGATGTTGTTTACACCTTTTGTTGTGATCTGGTTGGTGGGGTTCATTGCTGATCTGGATGTCGATTCATGGCTCATTAAGGGGCTGATGTATGCAGCAGTTTGGATCATTGTGCAGTTTCTCTCCAAGTATGACACACACACACACACACACACACACATATACACACACACACATACATAAACCCACAGCTTTATAAAAGTATTTACATTTTCTATTGTCAACATTATTCATCTGTTTTCTTTTTTCATTTTTTTATTCTCTCTCTCTTTCTTTCTCTGTGCAGGTCTTTCTTTGATCACTCCATGCACAGTACTCTTCCTCTAGGTATTTATTTGGCCACGAAGTTTTGGATGTACATCACTTGGTTTTACTGGTTCTGGAATGATATCCTTCAGGCACACAGTGCTTAATACAGTGCTTAGTACAATACTTTCTACAGTGATTGGCTCCACACATTGTCATTATCACAGGCCATGTTTACATTGTAGTCACATTGTCACTGTGGAACATGTGCATGAGGAGAACAACATTGTCTTGGAATTTTTAACCTTTTGTTGATGTCACATTCCTTAATGCTGCTCACATCTTCCTTTCATCTCCATCCACCTGCCCTTCCTGCTCAACAGCCTCGCACTCTTTTACAACTTCGGCAAGTCCTGGAAATCTGATCCAGGCATTATTAAAGCCACAGAGGAGCAAAAGAAAAAGGTCAAACACACACGCACACATACGTACACATACGCACGGGCTCACACACCCACACATGGGCTGATGCGCAAATGCACATGCGCACACACACATTTGCTGCATTGTTGCCTGTTTGCTGAAGAGAAAATGTGTGTGTGTGTGTGTGTGTGTGTGTGTGTGTGTGTGTGTGTGTGTGTGTGTGTGTAGACTATAGTGGAGCTTGCTGAATCAGGCAGCTTGGATCTCAGTATATTCTGCAGCACATGTTTAGTGAGTACCTTCACACAACAGCTACACTCACACATGTAAACACACGCATCACGTCCTGCTTAAAATGATGTGATTGTGTGTATAGATACGGAAGCCCATCAGGTCCAAACACTGTGCTGTGTGTAATCGCTGCATCGCTAAGTTTGATCACCATTGCCCCTGGGTTGGAAACTGTGTGGGTGAGTTACACTCTGACCTTTAACCTTTCACCTGGAAATAGAACTCTAGCCTGTATAACTTATCTGACCCCTGATCTTTGACCTCTGTAGCGTTACTGCTTTGCTGTCTCCCATCATACAGGAAGTGGAAATCACCGCTACTTCATGGGTTACCTTTTTTTCCTGCTGTGTATGATCTGCTGGATGATATATGGCTGCATCTGCTGTAAGGCCAACACATGCATGCACACACACACATACACTTACAAAAGCACACTCATACATACATACACACACTCACTCACTCTCACACATATACACATGCATACACATAGACTCACACACCCATACATATACACTCACAAAAGCACACTTATACATACATACATACATACACTCGTACATACACACACTCAAACACACACACTCAAAAAAGCACACTCATACATACATACATACACACTCAAAAAAGCACACTTATACATACACACACTCACTCACTCTCACACATATACACACGCATACACATAGACTGACAAAAGCACACACACTCATACATACACACACCCATACATACACACTCTCACACACACATACACTTACAAAAGCACACTCATACATACATACACACACTCACTCACTCTCACACATATACACACGCATACACATAGACTCACACACCCATACATATACACTCACAAAAGCACACTTATACATACATACATACATACACTCGTACATACACACACTCAAACACACACACTCAAAAAAGCACACTCATACATACATACATACACACAATCAAACACACACACTCAAAAAAGCACACTTATACATACACACACTCACTCACTCTCACACATATACACACGCATACACATAGACTGACAAAAGCACACACACTCATACATACACACACCCATACATACACACTCTCACACACACATACACTTACAAAAGCACACTCATACATACATACACACACTCACTCACTCTCACACATATACACACGCATACACATAGACTGACAAAAGCACACACACTCATACATACACACACCCATACATACACACTCTCACACACACACACACACACTTACAAAACACACTCATTCATACATACACACACTTGTACATACACACACTTAAACACACACACTCAAAAAAGCACACTTATACATACATACACACACTCACTCACTCTCACACATATACACGCATACACATAGACTCACACACTCATACATACACACTCTTACACACATACACTCACAAAAGCACACTTATTCATACATACATACATACATACATACACTCGTACATACACACACTCAAACACACACACTCAAAAAAGCACACTCATACATACATACATACATACATACACACAATCAAACACACACACTCAAAAAAGCACACTTATACATACACACACTCACTCACTCTCACACATATACACGCATACACATAGACTCACACACTCATACATACACACTCTTACACACATACACTCACAAAAGCACACTTATACATACATACATACATACACTCGTACATACACACACTCAAACACACACACTCAAAAAAGCACACTCATACATACATACATACATACATATATACACACAATCAAACACACACACTCAAAAAAGCACACTTATACATACACACACTCACTCACTCTCACACATATACACACGCATACACATACACTGACAAAAGCACACACACTCTCACACACACACACACACACACACACTTACAAAAGCACACTCATTCATACATACACACACTTGTACATACACACACTTAAACACACACACTCAAAAAAGCACACTTATACATACACACACTCACTCACTCTCACACATATACACGCATACACATAGACTCACACACTCATACATATGCACCCATACATACACACTCTTACACACATACACTCACAAAAGCACACTTATTCATACATACATACATACATACACACACTTGTACATACACACACTTAAACACACACACTCAAAAAAGCACACTTATACATACATACACACACTCACTCACTCTCACACATATACACACGCATACACATAGACTCACACACTCATACATACACACCCATACATACACACTCTTACACACATACACTCACAAAAGCACACTTATTCATACATACATACATACATACATACATACATACATACACTCGTACATACACACACTCAAACACACACACTCAAAAAAGCACACTCATACATACATACATACATACACACAATCAAACACACACACTCAAAAAAGCACACTTATACATACACACACTCACTCACTCTCACACATATACACACGCATACACATACACTGACAAAAGCACACACACTCTCACACACACACACACACACACACACTTACAAAAGCACACTCATTCATACATACACACACTTGTACATACACACACTTAAACACACACACTCAAAAAAGCACACTTATACATACACACACTCACTCTCACACATATACACACGCATACACATAGACTCACACACTCATACATACACACCCATACATACACACTCTTACACACATACACTCACAAAAGCACACTTATTCATACATACATACATACACTCGTACATACACACACTCAAACACACACACTCAAGAAAGCACACTTATACATACATACACACACTCACTCACTCTCACACATATACACACGCATACACATAGACTCACACACTCATACATACACACTCTTACACACATACACTCACAAAAGCACACTTATTCATACATACATACATACATACATACATACATACATACATACATACACTCGTACATACACACACTCAAACACACACACTCAAAAAAGCACACTCATACACACAATCAAACACACACACTCAAAAAAGCACACTTATACATACATACACACACTCACTCTCTCTCACACATATACACACGCATACACATAGACTGACAAAAACACACACACTCATACATACACACACCCATACAAACACACTCTCACACACACACACTTACAAAAGCACACTCATTCATACATACACACACTCGTACATACACACACTCAAACACACACTCAAAAAAGCACACTTATACATACATACACACACTCACTCACTCTCACACATATACACACGCATACACATAGACTTACACACTCAT
>NC_139597.1:0-107500 GCF_946808225.1 Silurus aristotelis | reverse complement strand
TGCAGTTCTGAGATTTGCATGATTGAATCTCTGGCGACAATAAACAGTGTCAGTGTGTTTTGTAGTTCGCTAATGGTCCCATAGAGTACACAGAGTGTCTCCTTAGCATTATCATTAGGTGGAATGTACACTCCAAGCACTATAACGGTGGCAAATTCTATACACATGCCGAGTAGCTTGCTGGAGTTTCATGTGGTCCAGTTTATTGTCCAGGGAGCGAACATTTGCTAGCAGGCTGGCTAGGGTTAGTCTTTAGCCTAGCACTAGCCCCAGAGGTCGTGTAGCTTCTCCTGTAGATCATCATTAATGATGATGATGGGGTTATTTCCGTGTTTCTGGTGACGGTGCAAGCGGACACCGGTATCTCCTATGTTCACATGTTGCATGAGATGGGCTACAACATAAAAATAGCATCATATTTATATTCATATATATTCATCTATCAATGAATACATTTTGAATCCAGAGCTGCCGCTGCAGGCTACTGGCACGCCACCATCTTACATCACATACACACATAGACAAGCAAGTATACACACACTCACTCATATATACACACACACACACACACACACACACACACACACACACACAAAGTTAAATATGAAGCTGATTGTTGATGTTCCACAGACTGGAGGCTGCACTGCTCCAGCAGCTACAGCACAGATGGATTGTGGGTATTTATCACTCAGATCTCGTCCTGCTCTCCCTGGATGTTCTGGATGTTTCTCAACAGTGTGTTCCACTTTATGTGGGTCTCCGTTCTTATCATGTGCCAACTGTACCAGGTCAGAATACACATTGTGTGTGTAGTTGTGTCTGTGTAGGTGTGTGTGTGTGTTTGTGTATTTGACGTGTAGGGGTGTGTGTATTTGCCTTGTGTGTGTGTGTTGATGGATGTCTATTTGCCGTGTAGCGGTGTGTGTGTGTAGGTTTGTATGTATTTGACGTGGTGTGTGTGTGTGTGTGTGTGTGTGTGTGTGTGTGTAGAGGGGGTTGTATTTGCCATGTAGGGGTGTGTTTATATGATGTGTGTGTGTGTATGTGTGTGTAGAGGGGGTTGTATTTGCCATGTAGGGGTGTGTGTATATGATGTGTAGGTGTGTGTGTGTGTAGGAGCGTGTGTATTTGACGTGCGGGTGTAGGGGTGTGTGTATTTGGCATGTAGGGGGATGTGTGTGTGTAGATGGGTGTCTATTTGCCATGTAGCGGTGTGTGTGTGTAGCTTTGTGTGTATAGGTGAGCGTGTGTAGGGGTGTGTGTATTTGATGTGTAGTGAGTGTGTAGGGGTGTGTGTGTAGAGGGGGATGTAGTTGTGTGTCTAGAGATATGCGTGTGTGTATTTGACGTGCAGTGTGTGTAGGTGAGTATGTGCAGGTGTGTGCAGGTCACATTGTGTTAATACAATTTCACATCACACAAAAGATAAGCAGCAGAAGCCTGTAGTCATGCCAGGGTTGTGTGTGTGTGTGTAGATTGCTGGTCTTGGCATCACCACTAACGAGCGGATGAATGCGAGACGCTACAAACACTTCAAAGTCACAGCGACGTCTATTGAGAGTCCTTTCAAGTGAGTAAGACATGCTTTAAAATGCTAATCTACTAACACACTTTGGCTCTTCCTCCATTCACTAAAACTGTGTGTGTGTGTGTGTGTGTGTGTGTGTGTGTGTGTGTGTGTGTGTGTGTGTGTGTGTGTGTGTGTGTGTGTGTGTGTGTGTGTTCGTTCCAGTCATGGATGTGTAAGGAACCTGATAGATTTCTTCGAGCTGCGCTGCTGTGGGCTGCTGAGGCCGACACTTGTCGACTGGACCACCCAGTACACCATTGAGTACGATCAGACATCTGGCTCGGGATACCAACTAGTCTAACCCACCGCGTGTGCGCGCACGCACACACGCACACACGCACACACACACAGCGTAAGTGAAGGAGTGGGGGAAGAGCCTCAGTGTGTTTAATGGGATCAACATCTATGTTCACCTGGAGCTGCTTTATCAAGAGACTGTTGTGTACCTGTATACACACACACACACACACACACACACACAGATAGAGCAGTTCACTTTGTTAGATTAATTGTTCCATGTTTGTCTTGCTTTATCTTTTCACTGACTTTTTAATACTTTGTGTTGTGTGTGTGTGTGTGTGAAGCGGTGTGTGTGTGTGTGTGTGTGTGTGTGTGTGTGGGGGGGGGGGGTATTTCTGAGTGATAATAGACATTCTCTCAGCCCCGCCTTCACTTATAGAGATGGGTGTATAAAGAGCAGCTCTGTAATTGGCTGTAGCATTAATGCGGTGATGAGGGAAGGGAATTTGTCCAATACCACACAATCTTGTCTGATTATTTTCTCCAGCAGCCAATCAGAGCAGTCTGAGTGAGTCATGTGATTGTCAGTATGATAGATGTAGGAGCACCACAGTGATGTGGATTTATTCATAATGTGACCATATTTATTTGAAACCTATTTAATATAACTGAAATGATATTATTTTTACTGTGTCTGTTTTAAAGTGTGTGTTTGAGAAAGAGATGGAAAATGTATGAATGTGAACCTTTCAGTCATTTTTAAATTCAGTTATGAGGAACTGCGATGAGGCTCCGCCCACTCTTTCATGCACTGATACATTTTGCCCATCGTTAACTGATGTTCAGATGGAGCTGTTGCCTCGGTAACACTCTTCCATTTCCTGTTTGATCTCGGACTCTGATGTATAAATGTGTAAATACGGCTGAGTTTTTGTCTGTGAGATTCATTTCTGTTGTCAGTGTTCTTTTTGCTGCTCCTCCAACTGCAGTTATTTTTACTTTAAATTGAAACGCCTGTAATTTACGCTCTGTGTGTGTGTAAGTGTGTGTGAGACAGAGATCGATCAAGAAAGCGTCTTGCTGCATGAGCAACGCTCACACTAAACTCTATACAGTAAATGTTTAGTGTTTACGTTTCCTTTACTTTTTATTTTTTACATTTCAGACTTTTTGTTTGTGTGTGTCTGAGAGTGTTTGAGAGTGTGTATGCCTGTGTGCACATCAGCCCTGTGCATTGTAATGTATTTAAATGTTTCATATTAATAATCAGATTTTTTGTTATTTTTGCTGGACCTGTTTTTTCACTGGATGTAAAAAAAAAAAAAAAACTAGAACAAACTATCAGTTACTGTAGAGAGAGAGAGAGTGTGTGAGTGTGTGTGTGTGTGTGTGTGTGTGTGTGTGTAAAAGCATTGTTATAATAATGAATATATTACGTCTCCTCGTCATTTTCCTCACTGTCTGTAAAATCATTTTCACCTCAAGCTTCAGCATGACTTCATTTTACTGGCTTTAATAAAAAAAAAAAAAACTTAGTTGATAAGGATTTTTATTTACTGTTCTCACAGTGACCAAATTCTTAAAGCACAGACTGCGGTGTATTGGTGGTATGTATGTAGGAGATATCCTCCTATATAATGAAGGCGAGGTTATTGACTGAAGATCAGTTTAAAAGAAATTGTTCTGAGTGGTCTAACTGTTCAGGAAATCCAACCACATGGTATCTATACCAGCAGAGTGGATCATCATGGTGTATCATAGACCATGTCCCTTTCTTCTGTCTGGATTTGCCTGATTCATTCTGACACACTTCTTCTGGATGGAGTTATTTTCAATTAAAAAAGTGTGAGTACAGAGTCAACAACCCTCTTAGTGCCTAACCCTAACCCTGTACAAATCCATATTATGGCAAGAAACTCAGTTAAGTGAAAAGAAAAGATCCATCATTACTTTAAGAAAGGAAGGTCAGTCAATCCCAAACATCTCAAGAACATGAAATGAAATCCCCATATGCAAATGTCTCCAAAACCATCAAACTATATGATAAAACAGGTTCTCATGACAAACAACCCAGGAAAAGAAGCTACCTCTAATGCAGAGGATGAGTTTATTAGAGTTACCTGCCTCAGAAACCACTGATTTGGTGTCCCACAAGGATCTGTCATAGGCCCACTGCTTTTCTCTTTATATCTGCTGCCTCTGGCGGAAATTATACATAAACATGGTATTCGCTTCCATTGCTCTGCTGATGATACACAGCTGTATATTTCAGCAAAGCCAGATGAGAGAGATCAGCTTAACAATGTTGAGGAGTGTGTAAAGGACATTAGACAGTGGATGCTTGATAACTTGATGACGTGAACCACAGAGGGCTGATCCAGAACTTTGTGGACTTTTGTTAATGGAGCGGCCTCCAGATAAACATGGGGAAAATAAAAGAACTCATCAACAACAAACTTTATTATCACCAGTGAAGATTCAGGGAAAGGACATTGTGAGAGTGGACTCTTACAAATACCTGGGTGTTCATCTGAAAAGCAAACTGGACTGGACACATAATACTGAGGTAATTTATAAGAAAGTACAGGGCAGTCTCTTTCTGCTGAGGAGACTACGGTCTTTTGGAGTGTCTAAAGGAGCGATGCAGAAGATCTTTTCTCTCTGCTGCTATTAGACTTTACAACCAGAGCTGCTCCCAGTGAACCAGTCACCAAAATATACACTGTTATTACTGTTTGACTGCAATAATAAAAAGAAAGTTTTTAAAGCAACACGTGCTATAAAAATAATTTTAAACCGTGCAATATTAACCACGTGCAATATGTTTCATAGCTTAACTACTTGTTTTTTTTTTCTTCTTTTGTATTTATACATTGTGTCTTGTATATACTGTAGTATGTTTCTCCTTTTTTTTTTTCTTTTTTTTTTTTTTTTTTTTTTTTTTTTACTTTTACATATTTGCACGTTTCTTTATATTTGCTGCTGTAACAGAAACATTTCCTCAAAGTGGGACGAATAAAGGTAGATCTTATCTTATCTCATCTTATCTTTAATGTCAATATTTGTTCTTCTCAATGATTTCCTGTCATTGTGCAGCTTTTTCAATCCACTGGTGTATCATTTCCTGTCTCTCTCTCACACCAAAGATGTAGACTAGATTCTAAAGCTCACAATGAGCAGGCAGAAGGCAGTAAGAAGTCTGGGGTTAATGTGGATGAGACAGAGGGAGTCAGTGATGGAAACATGACTGAGAAGAGAGACATTCCTGATCACCTGATCATCATCATCTTTTCTCTGCTTGTGTTCTATATGGTGGATCTTCAGTCTGAATACATTAATTAGAGGACAAAATGTTTAATTCGTTTTGTATTAATATATTAATTAAGGCTGTCAAAATTCAAATTAATTTTAACTCCACTGGATTAATGCAGTGTGCATTTCTGTATGGCCATTTTTATAAAAAAAAAAAAATAAATAAATATAAAAGAGACAAAATTAAAACCTTCAGCGCAACACCTGTTTATTCACAACATACTTTCTTTACTTAGATATAATAAATAAATAAACTCCACTGAATTTATTTTTTTTAATCAGTAAACATTTGTTTTTCTGATATGACAAGTCTCAAATCATTTTGTGGCATTTTTTCTTCATAACGTCAAAACAAACTAAAATTACTTTTGTCTTTTTATAGTACAGATAAGAGCAATACACTATTCAAATCTATATAGAGTCTACTTTTATTTGTATGCACTCGTAACAAAATAACTCATAATATTAAAACGCTGTGTTTTTGTAAAATAAAATGCTCTCTGCTGTCTCTGTCATCTCTCTTCACAGACACAAATAAAACAACCTGAATCTCAGTGAATATTTGCCTCACAAACAATAAATAAATATATAGAAAACCTGAAATGTCTACTTTAAATAAACCAACTTACATCAAATACAAATATTTCCTTAATCTGTAATCCCTATGAAAGTTAGAAGAGGTTCAGTTTCTCCAGTATCGCCTCATTAACCGTCCGTGTGGAAACATAGAAAAGGTTCTGTTTGGTGTCCTGATTATTTCTGTAATTTAAAACACCATAATTACTTTAAAACTTTTACAATAATATTTTGTCTACATGCTCTATGTTGAGTTTGGTTTCATGAATAATAAACATATATTGCATAAAGCATCAATATTTGTCCAAGTCCATGTTAATTAGAGTATAAATAATAAGTGTTAATTAAAGGTAAATTTAGAACAGATAAAAATGTGCGATTAAGTTGCAATTAAATTTTTTTATAGATTAACAGCCCTAATATCAATATGAGGGCCAGTTAACAGCGTGACAATAAAACAGGTAATAATAATGGCTACATTTTACTTAAGTCAGAGCCCAAACTTCTTTACTTTAACTTTTACCTGAGTATTTAAAACATGAGTACCTGTACTACTAATTAAGTGAAGGATGTGTGTACTTTTACCACCTCTGCTAGGACCACATGCAGCTAGAAGTAAACTTTCTGATTCCGTAGCATCTCTGGATGGTGTTTCTGTTTCAGCGTGTACAGCAGTCAAAGACCTTGGTGTGATTATTGACCCGAGTCTTTCCTTTGAGGCTCATGTGAATAATATCACCAGGATCGCCTTTTTTCACCTTAGAAATATTGCTAAAATTAGAAATATGATGTCGTTACAGGATGCAGAAAAACTAGTAGATGCTTTTGTAACATCTAGATTAGACTACTGTAACGCTTTACTGTCTGGGTGTTGGAGTAAGTGCAGAAATAAGCTTCAGTTAGTTCAGAATGCAGCAGCAAGAGTCTTCACTAGATCTAGAAAATATGACCACATCACCCCTGTTTTAATCATCTACACTGCTCCCAATTACATCTCACACTGATTATAAAATACTACTACTGACGTATAAAGCACTTAACACTCTCACGCCGCAGTATCTGAATGAACTTCTGTACCAGTATGATCCTCCACACCTACTTAGATCAAAGGTGCAGGCTATTTGTTAGTACCTCTAATAATGAAGACTCCAGCAGGGGGCAGATGTTTCTCTTATAAACCCCACAGTTATGGAACAACCTTCCAATCAGTGTTCGGGTCTCAGACACACACAGTCTCAGTGTCGAAGTCGAGGCTGAAGACATTTATTTAGTCAAATCTTTAGTCAGTCACTCTTTAGGTCTTTAGGTTTGTTGGTGATGGTGTGGTGGGTCGTCTCTTATCCCAGAGATCCCTCATGTCTGTGTTACTTTCTGGTTCTCTTTCATCATCTCGTATTCGAGATCCACCTATTGAAAGGGCATCCGTACCTGACCTTTGCAGAAGAATCCAATTGCACCAAGTCTGGCTTGACATACAGGAGTGCGTGCCCAATGGCAGGTAAGGTAAGACCCATTACCCGAGTGCATAAGGCACCTGCACGCGCTACCTTTCTTCAGTTAACATTCGCTTCTCGAGACTTCTACTATCCTACCTCACAGCTCCCTGGTTCTTGGACTGCACTTTTTTGTCTTCAGGAGGACATATCGTCTGATCAGCCTCCGCCGGATGTGCTCAGCCTCAGCCAGGTTAGCTTCATGAGCTGCCCACGGTTAACGAAGTGGTATGGTCCCATACGGACGAGTGCTCCACTCACATTCTGAAAGACGAAATCTCATCCCTTCTCGAGAAGAGAGCGATTCGAGTCTAAGCTGATTCGCATCTAAGCAATCAGAGTTTTTACTCTCGCTATTTCCTGGTCCCGAAAAAAGACGGTTCTCTGTGTGCGGAGGCGGTGCTTGTGCCACTGAGAACAGCGGGTCTCAGGATCCTGACATACATAGACTATTGGCTAAAGTGATTCAAAACACTGCCCGTGTGCTCTCGCACATCGCTGCGCTCGGGGTCAATGTGAACAAGAGCAGGGTTAGGGTTAGGGTTAGGGTTATGGTCAGGGTTAGGGTTAGGGGGTTAGGGTTTGGGTTAGGGTAGGGTTAGGGTTGGGGTTAAGATTAGTGGTTAGGATTTAAGGTTAGGGATAGAAATTAGGGTTAGGGTTAGGTTTTAGGGTTAGGGTTAGGATTAAGAGTTAGGGTTAGGGTTAGAAATTAGGGTTAGGGATAGAAATTAGGGTTAAGGTTAGATTTTAGGGTTAGGGATAGAAATTAGGGTTAGGGTTAGGGTTGGGTTAGGGGTTAGGGTTAGGGTTAGGGGTTAGGGTTAGAGTTAGGTTAACCCTAGCTGCAGCTCCAGGCACCATGTCAAAATCTGAGTGGGGATTAGGGTTAGGTTAGGGGAAATAGACGCAGCTCCAGGAACCATGTCAAAATCCGAGTGGGAATTAGGGTTGGGTTTAGGGTTAGGGTTAAGGGTTAGGGGTTAGGGTTAGGGAGGGGTTGGGGTTAGGGTTAGGGCGGGGTTGGGGTTAGGGTTAGGGAGGGGTTGGGGTTAGGGTTAGGGAGGGGTTAGTGTTAGGGTTAGGGTTAGGGTTGGGGTTAAGGTTAGCGGTTAGGTTTAGGGTTAAGGTTAGGATTAAGGGTTAGGGATAGAAATTGGGGGTTAGGGTTAGGATTAGGATTTAGGATTAGGGTTAGAAATTAGGGTTAGGGATAGAGATTAGGGTTAAGGTTAGGTTTTAAGGTTAGGGCTAGAAATTAGGGTAAGTGTTAGGATTTAGGGTTAGGATTGGGATTTATGGTTAGGGCTAGAAATTAGAGTTAGGGTTAGAGTTTAGGGTTAAGGTTAGGTTTTAGGGTTAGGGTTAGAAATTAGGGTTAGGATTAGGATTTAGGGTTAGGGATAGAAATTAGGGTTAGGGTTAGGGATAGAAATTAGGGTTAGGGTTAGGGATGGAAATTAGGGTTAAGGTTAGGTTTTAGGGCTAGGGTTAGGGATAAAGGTTAGGGTTAGGATTAGGATTTAGGGTTAGGGCTAGGAATTAGGGTTAGGGCTAGAAATTAGGGTTAAGGTTAGCTTTTAGGTTTAGGGATAGAAATTAGGGTTAGGGATAGAAATTAGGGTTAGGGATAGAAATTAGGGTTAAGGTTAGGTTTTAGGGTTAGGGATAGAAATTAGGGTTAGGGTTGGGGTTAGGTTTTGGGGATAGGATTAGGATTTAGAGTTAGGGTTAGAAATTAGGGTTAGGCCTAGAAATTAAGGTTAGGGTTAGGGATAGAAATTAAGGTTAAGGTTAGGGTTAGGGATAGAAATTAGGATTAGGTTTAAGGTTAGGGTTGGGGTTAGGTTTTGGGGTTAGGATTAGGATTTAGGGTTAGGGTTAGAAATTAGGGTTAGGGATAGAAATTAGGGTTAAGGTTAGGATTAGGTTAAGGTTAGGGTTATGGTTAGGGTTAGGGTTAGGGGTACAAATTAGGGTTAGGTTTTAGAATTAGGGTTAGGTTAAGGTTAGGGATAGAAATTAGGGTTAGGGTTAGGTTTTAGGGTCAGGGTTAGGATTTAGGGTTAGAAATTAGGGTTGGGGTTAGGTTTTAGGATTAGGGTTAGGATTTTGGATTAGGGATAGAAATTAGGGTTAGTGTTAGGTTTTAGGATTAGGGTTAGGGATAGAAATTAGGGTTAGGGTTAGGTTTAGAGTCAGAGGAAGGTGCTAACCTGTTTGCACAGGCCATCAATGCCCCCTAAGAATATTTTATTCACCTCTCGTTGAGGCCTTGGGGATAAGCAGTACTTAATTTCTGAATCCAAATTCTCTCTGCTCTTTTCCTCAGGGGTACAGACCATTGTGGGTTTGCCTGTAGGACCATGACCCTGAGAGCTTCCCATCCATGCTCCCGGAAGTGTTTGACCAGGTGAGTATCCATTTGTTTTCCTTTTGATATGTTGTGTTTGTGTTGTGTCATCCTGATCAAGATGGTGTTGCCTGTCTCTCCAACATATTGGGCTCCACATTGATTACAGGAAATGAGGTAGACACAATTTTTGCTGTGCACTGTACTTGAGCGATGAGTGGTGAAGACTTCCTTGGTAAATCTGTTTTGAATGTGTTGTTTTTGTTCCAGGTATTGTCCCTGATGTTTAGGTTTTCCCTGCTGGAGAGGATTGAGTTTGGCCCTGACCAAATAGTCTTGCAGGTTTTTGCTTTTCCTAAAAGCTGCAATGACTTTGTGGTCTCTGAATCTTGGTGTTTGTCCCAATATTTGCATAAAATTGGACCTTATCTCCCTGATGAGCTTCACAGAGACAGAGGAATATGTCAGGACGAGCGGCACGCTGGTGCCTTCCGCCCGGGTTCCTATTGTGAGGTAGGATTTAAAAATCCTCCTCAAAAAGGACCTTTTATAACCTCTGTTCCTGAGTGCTCTAAAGAGGATTCGTGTCGCTTCCATGAAGTCCCGTTCTCGGGTACATATGCGACGAAACCTCAGGAGTTGTGATTTCACCAGGCCAGAGTAAGTGTGTTTAGGGTGAAAGCTCTCCTTGTGCAGTAGAGCGTGTGTGTCTGTTTCCTTAAAGAATACCTTGATGTCCAATTTGTGTGTGGAACTGAAATCCGGGCCTTTGTATGTCGTGGTGTCCAAAAAATCCACCGAGAGCTGACTAATGGAGGATTTCAGTTTTATGGATGGGTTATGGTTGTTAAGTGTTGTTAAAAACTCATCAAACTCCCTCTCTGTGTGTGTCCAAACTCCCCATATATCATCAAGATATCTAAAATAATAAAGAGGCCGTTTATGGCACCGGGATAGGGCCGAGGTCTCCCATTCTGCCATAAATATGTTGGCGTAGGCCGGAGCAAACTTCTTCCCCATCGCTGTTCCCTTAATCTGAAGGAAGAATTCCCCATTGAACTCAAAGTCGTTTCTTTTTAGATTTATTTCTAATAATTGGATGAGTTCTTTATCAGGCCTGGATTTGTCTGGGTATTTTTTAAAGATATTTTTTACGGCCTGTATTCCTTCCTGGATGTCGATATTTGTGTAAAGGCTGTCAATGTCCATAGTGAACAGGACAGCCTCTTGGGGAATTTCAAGTCCTTTAACTTTTTGAATAAAGTCATATGTGTCTTTTAAATAGCTAGGGTGGCTCGTGGAAAGGGGATTTAAATAAAAGTCCAGGAATTCGGCCGTATAGTACGTTTCGCTTCCGCAATCCGACACTATAGGCCTTCCTGGAGGAATTTCGTGGGGTTTGCTCCATTTGGCCGGATCTTTGTGTATTTTAGGGAGCATGTAGAATCTCCTGCTCCTGGGCTCTGTGTCACCCAAGAGATAGGACTTCTGTTTGGCATTTATGTGCTTTTTTGTATACAAGACTTGGACTATTTCCTTGACTAGGGGTACAGTGTCCGGGTAGATGGGTTTGTCTAATTTTTTGTAATAAATTTTATCCTGTAATTGTCTGTACCCTTCCCACAGATATTGCTCACGGTCCATAATAACTGTTGCACTGCCCTTGTCAGTGGGTTTGATGATAATATTTTGGTTATTTTTTAACTCTTCAAGAGCACTGATTTCCTCAGGAGTGAGGTTAAGTTGTTCCCAATATGGTCTGCAGTGTCTCTTGAAGGATCTAAGGTCTGTATCGAACAACGTGAGAAGATCAGTGGGCAGTTTATCTATGGGTGGGACCCAGTCTGATTTAGGTGTGAAAGGTGGGGGAGTTTGATCTGCGTCATTTTGAAAATAGGATGCCAATTTTAGTCTTCGGTGGTATTGTTGCAGATCATACCGCATTTGCCTCCCGCTATATTGTCTGTTAATTTTCCATGCCGGAATAAAGGTTAGGCCTCTATTAAGCAGGCTGAATTGTGGTCGAGTGATCTTGGCTTTTTTGGCCAAAACAACCACATTTTTGTTCCCCTCCTGTGCATGCAGGCTTATGGGGAGATTTAATTTAAATGTTGAAGCCAATGTTCCAGCATTTTTCCGGCTGTATTAACTGTCCAGTGAATATTGTCACTTTCAGTGTGGAACTCTGATCTGGGTAGGGCCGGAATATGATTTAGGTTGGCAGTGATGTAACCACTCAGGAGGTTTAATTGTGTTTGCTCCTTTGTTGGGAGCATTCCTGAATAGTTCAGTTCTGGAACCCAAATCTGCGCAAGCGGGAATTTTTCTTTTGCTGCTCTTAAAGCCGCCTGCATTTGTTTAATTGCAGTGTCTTTAGCGTTTTGAGTCCGACTGTTAATGCCCAGCGCTAAAATGAAATGCTCTACGTCATTGGAGACCGGAATTTTATTAATAACGGCCTCCATGTGTCTGAACGTGGCCCCCGGATAGCTTTCTATTTGGAGGTCTGGGTTCTTAAAGGGGGGAATCCTGGAGAGGTTGGAATCCCCAATGACCAGGTATTTCTTACGGACAGTCAGTTTCCACTCTATCATTTTTCTGGGCGTGTTTATGTGCCTATTTGGAACACCCTCACTGGAGTCACATGGTGTTGCCGAAGGCACCTTGAGCTCCATATTAATACGGGCCTGTGTGGCTGTTCTAAGGCTGCCGATTTTGTCTGGGCTTAGGGTCACCCTTTGTGAGCTGCCGTCATTATTCTGCTCGCACTCTCCCTGGTCCTCGATAATAACGAGTTCCTCTTCCCATCTAACACAGGGATTGGAACTCGGGCAAGGAGTGCGTTGCGCTTTTGGGGAGGCAGGAGGATCTAGGGCGATTTCGGACTGACTGTCCGAATCTTCTTCCCTATAAGGCGACCAATTGTTTGGTGGATCTGTCATGGTGGAAGTGGTTCTGGAAGATTTTGGTTCTGGTTGGGTGGACAGATCTGGTAGGGAGTGTGCCTCGGCCTCGGCATGCACCGAGGCCTGCACCGCGATGGCACCGTCAGCTGCTTCAGGTGATAGAGAAGAAGCAGCAGGGACACTTTGCGTCTCTGCTTCCTCTCTCGCCTCCTCCACATCAGCAGTGGGTGTAGGGATCTTATATTTGTCCCCTATCAGTGTGTGAGCATCCTGTATTGATCTATACCTCAGTCTTTTCCCAATCCCACGTTTTGCCCATAACACAGCAGTGTTAAAACATTCTTCCCAGCCCCGGGAAGGATAGTGCTGCAGCTTGGCCATTTCTTCCACCAATGTGTCCTCATAATGGTTTTTGAGGATCAACATGGTGGTATAGGCCCAGTTTTTAGCATTGCCTTCTATGAGGGCTTGTGTTGTGGGGTTTGGCAGAGCTGGTTTGATGACCTCAGATAGATTTTTCTCCATCTTGGTCAATGCAGGAGGTTGTTCATGGCTCACATTATTTTTGTGGTGTACCAATTTAATTATTTTGAACATGGTACGAGTTTTTGTTACAAAATCCGGGTCATCTAACTGTTTTTGAACAACATTTTGTCTCTGCTGTGTGTTCTTTTTTTGTTGTTGTGGATGAGTTGTCCATGTTCGATTTACTTTTTGTGGGATCATTGTGACAGGTCCCCAACAGACCTGAGGTTCAAAAAATTGTGGTCTGAAAGACCGCTGATGTGATGCAGTACGGTAAGTATTTGGTGCCCTCGTGTGGCCTGAAAATTTAACTGCGTTTGTATAGGAGAGGGCCCTTTGTCCCTGTGCATGACGTAGGTTCTGGTTATTGCCATATTTAACCACGTCTGCATAAGAGAATGGCCTCTCTCCTTGTGGATGGTGTCCCGTACGGTGGTGAGGACGGTGCATAGGTGTGTTTTGGACAGCACGCCTGCGTCCACGGGTGACAACCATCCAACCATCTCTGTCTGGCAGAATCATATTTTTTTTAAAAGCTTTTCTTTTCTATTGCTTTTTGAACAAAATATTTATTTGGGATGTTTTTGTGTATTGAAATAAAATCAAATAAAGAACTGAAATCAAGGATCTTGGTTTTGTTATTTTCAAAAGTAATTCTCTTTAAAAATTCGAAAAATAAAATCAAGCAGTTGCCTGATTTTAAATAAAAATAATGAAATGTGCTGTCAAGGAATATTTTTGTGAAAGAAAATTCTCTCTGAGAGCTTGAAAATAAACTGAGCAGTTGCCTCAGTTTAATAAAACAAAATAGAAATATTCTCAAAAAGAAATGTTTTTTTTCAAAAGATTCAAATGAAAATGGAACAAGCCGTTGCAACGTTTCGGTTCCTTTAGAACCTTCTTCAGGCAGGCTTGTTCAGAGTATTTGCAAAAAATATTCTTTCTTTGAAAATAAAATAGATTCAGGATCAAAATAAAGCTTGAGTGTGTCTCTAATCGAGCTGGAAGAAGTGGGGAAGATTCAGTCCTCTGAGCAGCCTCTTATATAGTGTAAAGAGGCGGGTCCAATTCAAATGAGCCAATGAGAACCATTTCCAAGCTCAATTTCAAAAAGAAATAGTTCTCAGCCAATAGAATACACCTGTATTTCAGTGTATTGAGAAAAGGCTTTTTTTGAAATTTGATGAGGATTAATGAATTAAATGAATTATTTAGTAATAATTAAATTAATAATTAATGAATTAAAGAATTTTGCATGACCCTAGGTTTTTAACAGGCATGAGGCACGGGCCGGTTAGGGTTGGGGTTAAGGTTAGCGGTTAGGTTTAGGGTTAAGGTTAGGATTAAGGGTTAGGGATAGAAATTGGGGGTTAGGGTTAGGATTTAGGATTAGGGTTAGAAATTAGGGTTAGGGATAGAAATTAGGGTTAAGGTTAGGTTTTAGGTTTAGGGTTAGAAATTAGGGTTAGGGTTAGGATTTAGGGTTAGGATTAGGATTTATGGTTAGGGCTAGAAATTAGAGTTAGGGTTAGAGTTAAGGGTTAAGGTTAGGTTTTAGGGTTAGGGTTAGAAATTAGGGTTAGGATTAGGATTTAGGGTTAGGGATAGAAATTAGGGTTAAGGTTAGATTTAGGGTTAGGGATAGAAATTAGGGTTAGGGTTAGGGATGGAAATTAGGGTTAAGGTTAGGTTTTAGGGCTAGGGTTAGGGATAAAGGTTAGGGTTAGGATTAGGATTTAGGGTTAGGGCTAGGAATTAGGGTTAGGGCTAGAAATTAGGGTTAAGGTTAGTTTTAAGGGTTAGGGATAGAAATTAGGGTTAGGGATAGAAATTAGGGTTACGGTTAGGTTTTAGGGTTAGGGATAGAAATTAGGGTTAGGGTTGGGGTTAGGTTTTTGGGGGTTAGGATTAGGATTTAGAGTTAGAAATTAGAGTTAGGTTTTAGGGTTAGGGTTGGGGTTAGGTTAGGGTTAGGGTTAGGTTTGGGGTTAAGGTTAGCGGTTAGGGTTAGGATTTAGGGTTACGGTTAGGGTTAAGGTTAGGGTTGGGGTTAGGTTTAGGGTTAAGGTTAGGATTAAGGGTTAGGGATAGAAATTAGGGTTAGGGTTAGGATTTAGGGTTAGGGTTAAGGTTAGGGTTGGGGTTAGGTTTAGGGTTAAGGTTAGGATTAAGGGTTAGGGATAAAAATTAGGGTTAGGGTTAGGATTTAGGGTTAGGGTTAGAAATTAGGGTTAGGGATAGAAATTAGGGTTGAGGTTAGGTTTTAGGGTTAGGGTTAGGGATGGAAATTAGGGTAAAGGTTAGGTTTTAGGGTTAGGGATAGAGGTTAGGGTTAGGATTAGGATTTAGGGTTAGAAATTAGGGTTAGGGTTAGGGATAGGAATTAGGGTTAAGGTTAGCTTTTAGGGTTAGGGATAGAAGTTAGGGTTAGGGATAGAAATTAGGGTTAAGGTTAGGTTTTAGAGTAAGGGATAGAAATTAGGGTTAGGGTTGGGGTTAGGTTTTAGGGATAGGACTTAGGGTTAGGGCTAGAAATTAGGATTAGGGTTAGGGATAGAAATTAGGGTTAAGGTTAGGTTTTAGGGTTAGGGTTAGGGACAGAAATTAGGGTTAAGGTTAGGTTTTAGGATTAGGGTTAGGGATAGAAATTAGGGTTAAGTTTAGGGTTAGGGTTGGGGTTAGGTTTTGGGGTTAGGGTTAGAAGTTAGGGTTAGGTTTTAGGGTTAGGCCTAGAAATTAGGGTTAGAGTTAGGGATAGAAATAAAGGTTAAGGTTAGGTTTTAGGGTTAGGGATAGAAATTAGGGTTAGGTTTAGGGTTAGGGTTGGGTTTAGGTTTTGGGGTTAGGATTAGGATGTAGGGTTATGGTTAGAAATTAGGGTTAGGGATAGAAATTAGGGTTAAGGTTAGGATTAGGTTAAGGTTAGGGTTAGGGTTGTGGTTAGGGATACAATTCAGGGTTAGGGTTAGGTTTTAGAATTAGGGTTAGGGTTAGGGTTAGGGTTTAGGGTTAGGGTTAGGGTTAGGTTAGGGGAAATAGACGCAGCTCCAGGAACCATGTCAAAATCCGAGTGGGGATTAGGGTTGGGTTTAGGGTTGGGGTTAGGGTGGGGTTGGGGTTAGGGTTAGGGAGGGGTTGGGGTTAGGGTTAGGGTTAGGGAGGGGTTGGGGTTAGGGTTAGGGGTTAGGGTTGGGGAGGGGTTGGGGTTAGGGTTAGGGAGGGGTTAGGGTTAGGGTTAGGGAGGGGTTGGGGTTAGGGTTAGGGTTAGGGTTAGGGAGGGGTTGGGGTTAGGGTTAGGGCTATGGATTGGTAAGGAAACTCAGATATAGACAAGCCCGGAGCCCACGTTGTGCACTGGCCTACTCCAAGTCACTAAGCACTCACATCTCCTCCGCCGCCGGTGACAAGTGGCAGGAAAATTGCCCTTAAACGTGTTTTTTTTGTTTTACGGATGAGAACTGGACATTTGCCCACTCTCTCTTTCTCTTGCTAGCGAGAAGTGGACATTTGCCCACTCTCTCTTTCCCTTGTTAGCAACCCTTTCCCTTTTTGACCTTTTAAATGGAGGGTGTTTCCCCTTTTTTTTCATTTTAGCCAGTGACTTCTGATTTCATTCATTAATGCAGGACATTCGATTTCATTCATTAATGCAGGACATTCGATTTCATTCATTAATGCAGGACATTTGCCTTTTCACAGATCCCCATGACGTCATTTTTAACGGTAAGTCTGTTGCCAAGTGAGTGGGCCTCTGCTATTTAGCACTTAGCCCACCAGCTTCCCATCTAAGTACTTTCGTTATTCTCTTTCCCCCCACTTCTCAGGCGGCAATATCTTTTCCTTTTTCCCAAACTGGCCTTACCTCTCCCGAAAGCTGGCTTTAAATCTTCCTTCAAGCTACTCTGTTTGCCAAGTAATTGGGCCTCTGCTATTTAGTGCTTAGCCATCCGGCCTTCTTGCACAGTTTTACACTCTGCTATTTAGTGCTTAGCCATCCGGCCTTCTTGCACAGTTTTACAAATTTTTTATAAACTGGCACCCCCAAATGGCACTGGTTTAACTGGCACCCCCAAAAAACACAGTGCTCATCGAACATTCCATTGTCTATAAGTATTTCTGCTATTTAGTGCTTAGCCATCCGGCCTTCTAGCACAGTTTTACATTATGCTATTTAGTGCTTAGCCATCCGGCCTTCCTGCACAGTTTTACAAATTTTTTATGAACTGGCACCCCCAAATGGCACTGGTTTAACTGGCACCCCCAAAAAACACAGTGCTCATCGAACATTCCATTGTCTATAAGTATTTCTGCTATTTAGTGCTTAGCCATCCGGCCTTCTAGCACGGTTTTACATTATGCTATTTAGTGCTTAGCCATCCGGCCTTCTTGCACAGTTTTACACATTTCTTATATAAGCTGGCACCCCCAAATGGCACTGGTTTAACTGGCACCCCCAAAAAACACAGTGCTCATCGAACATTCCATTCTCTATAAGTGTTTTTCAAAATTGGCCACTCAGGTCATGAAATTAGAATTATTGGCACTCTCTTATCAGGTAAGTTAGCCAGTTCAGGAAATATGCAGAAGGCCATGCAAGTGCAGCAACTCGGGGTGGCACGGGCTGGGTTAGGTTAGGGGAAATAGACGCAGCTCCAGGAACCATGTCAAAATCCGAGTGGGGATTAGGGTTGGGTTTAGGGTTGGGGTTAGGGTGGGGTTGGGGTTAGGGTTAGGGAGGGGTTGGGGTTAGGGTTAGGGTTAGGGAGGGGTTGGGGTTAGGGTTAGGGGTTAGGGTTGGGGAGGGGTTGGGGTTAGGGTTAGGGAGGGGTTAGGGTTAGGGTTAGGGAGGGGTTGGGGTTAGGGTTAGGGTTAGGGTTAGGGAGGGGTTGGGGTTAGGGTTAGGGCTATGGATTGGTAAGGAAACTCAGATATAGACAAGCCCGGAGCCCACGTTGTGCACTGGCCTACTCCAAGTCACTAAGCACTCACATCTCCTCCGCCGCCGGTGACAAGTGGCAGGAAAATTGCCCTTAAACGTGTTTTTTTTGTTTTACGGATGAGAACTGGACATTTGCCCACTCTCTCTTTCTCTTGCTAGCGAGAAGTGGACATTTGCCCACTCTCTCTTTCCCTTGTTAGCAACCCTTTCCCTTTTTGACCTTTTAAATGGAGGGTGTTTCCCCTTTTTTTTTTTCATTTTAGCCAGTGACTTCTGATTTCATTCATTAATGCAGGACATTCGATTTCATTCATTAATGCAGGACATTCGATTTCATTCATTAATGCAGGACATTTGCCTTTTCACAGATCCCCATGACGTCATTTTTAACGGTAAGTCTGTTGCAACGTTTCGGTTAATATAAACCTTCATCAGGCTTAGACTTACCATTTTCTCTTCCTTTTTCCATTTTCCAAACTGGCTGCACATTTTTCCATGTTGGCTTTAATCCTTTTTCACGAGATGTTCTGTTCACCAGGTGATTGGGTCTTTGCTATTTAGCGCTTAGCCCATTAGCTTTAGCGCTTAGCCCATTAGCTTCCATCTTCTTTTCCTTTTTCCATTTTCCAAACTGGCTTTGCATTTTTCCATGTTGGCTTTAATCCTTTTTCACGAGATGCTCTGTTTTCCAGGTGATTGGGTCTTTGCTAATTAGCGCTTAGCCCATTAGCTTCCTTTCTCAGTTTTTTCTTCTTCTCTTTCCTTCCATTTTCTTTTCCTTTTTCCATTTTCCAAACTGGCTTTGCATTTTTCCATGTTGGCTTTAATCCTTTTTCACGAGATGCTCTGTTTTCCAGGTGATTGGGTCTTTGATATTTAGCGCTTAGCCCATTAGCTTCCTTTCTCAGTTTTTTCTTCTTCTCTTTCCCTCCTTTGTCCAGGCAGTGGATAAAGACAGAATTTGTCAAATGGCACCCCCAAATGGCACTGGTTAAAATTGCACCCCCAAAAAAAAGTGTTAATTAAACATTCAGTTTTGTTTAGATTATTTTTCAAAAAATGGCCACTCATGTCCTGAAATTTGGACTATTGGCACCCCCACTGCTCGAAAACATTGGCACCCCCATACTCAGTGCTGTTCCAAACGCTCTCATCAGGTAGGTTATTCAGTTTCATGCGTCATTGTTTGTTTGTATCTTGTTTTTGTTGGTCCATAATCAGGCTTAGCCTCTCCATTTTCTTTTCCTTTTTCCATTTTCTTTTCCTTTTTCCAAGCTGGCTTTACTTATCCCCATTCTGGCTTTAAACATCCTCCCAGCTGCTCTGTTTTCCAAGTGAGTGGGCCTCTGCTATTTAGCACTTAGCCCACCAGCTTCCCATCTAAGTACTTTCGTTATTCTCTTTCCCCCCACTTCTCAGGCGGCAATATCTTTTCCTTTTTCCCAAACTGGCCTTACCTCTCCCGAAAGCTGGCTTTAAATCTTCCTTCAAGCTACTCTGTTTGCCAAGTAATTGGGCCTCTGCTATTTAGTGCTTAGCCATCCGGCCTTCTTGCACAGTTTTACACTCTGCTATTTAGTGCTTAGCCATCCGGCCTTCTTGCACAGTTTTACAAATTTTTTATAAACTGGCACCCCCAAATGGCACTGGTTTAACTGGCACCCCCAAAAAACACAGTGCTCATCGAACATTCCATTGTCTATAAGTATTTCTGCTATTTAGTGCTTAGCCATCCGGCCTTCTAGCACAGTTTTACATTATGCTATTTAGTGCTTAGCCATCCGGCCTTCCTGCACAGTTTTACAAATTTTTTATAAACTGGCACCCCCAAATGGCACTGGTTTAACTGGCACCCCCAAAAAAACACAGTGCTCATCGAACATTCCATTGTCTATAAGTATTTCTGCTATTTAGTGCTTAGCCATCCGGCCTTCTAGCACGGTTTTACATTATGCTATTTAGTGCTTAGCCATCCGGCCTTCTTGCACAGTTTTACACATTTCTTATATAAGCTGGCACCCCCAAATGGCACTGGTTTAACTGGCACCCCCAAAAAACACAGTGCTCATCGAACATTCCATTCTCTATAAGTGTTTTTCAAAATTGGCCACTCAGGTCATGAAATTAGAATTATTGGCACTCTCTTATCAGGTAAGTTAGCCAGTTCAGGAAATATGCAGAAGGCCATGCAAGTGCAGCAACTCGGGGTGGCACGGGCTGGGTTAGGTTAGGGGAAATAGACGCAGCTCCAGGAACCATGTCAAAATCCGAGTGGGGATTAGGGTTGGGTTTAGGGTTGGGGTTAGGGTGGGGTTGGGGTTAGGGTTAGGGAGGGGTTGGGGTTAGGGTTAGGGTTAGGGAGGGGTTGGGGTTAGGGTTAGGGGTTAGGGTTGGGGAGGGGTTGGGGTTAGGGTTAGGGAGGGGTTAGGGTTAGGGTTAGGGAGGGGTTGGGGTTAGGGTTAGGGTTAGGGTTAGGGAGGGGTTGGGGTTAGGGTTAGGGCTATGGATTGGTAAGGAAACTCAGATATAGACAAGCCCGGAGCCCACGTTGTGCACTGGCCTACTCCAAGTCACTAAGCACTCACATCTCCTCCGCCGCCGGTGACAAGTGGCAGGAAAATTGCCCTTAAACGTGTTTTTTTTGTTTTACGGATGAGAACTGGACATTTGCCCACTCTCTCTTTCTCTTGCTAGCGAGAAGTGGACATTTGCCCACTCTCTCTTTCCCTTGTTAGCAACCCTTTCCCTTTTTGACCTTTTAAATGGAGGGTGTTTCCCCTTTTTTTTTTTTTTTTTTTTTTTTTTTTCATTTTAGCCAGTGACTTCTGATTTCATTCATTAATGCAGGACATTCGATTTCATTCATTAATGCAGGACATTCGATTTCATTCATTAATGCAGGACATTTGCCTTTTCACAGATCCCCATGACGTCATTTTTAACGGTAAGTCTGTTGCCAAGTGAGTGGGCCTCTGCTATTTAGCACTTAGCCCACCAGCTTCCCATCTAAGTACTTTCGTTATTCTCTTTCCCCCCACTTCTCAGGCGGCAATATCTTTTCCTTTTTCCCAAACTGGCCTTACCTCTCCCGAAAGCTGGCTTTAAATCTTCCTTCAAGCTACTCTGTTTGCCAAGTAATTGGGCCTCTGCTATTTAGTGCTTAGCCATCCGGCCTTCTTGCACAGTTTTACACTCTGCTATTTAGTGCTTAGCCATCCGGCCTTCTTGCACAGTTTTACAAATTTTTTATAAACTGGCACCCCCAAATGGCACTGGTTTAACTGGCACCCCCAAAAAACACAGTGCTCATCGAACATTCCATTGTCTATAAGTATTTCTGCTATTTAGTGCTTAGCCATCCGGCCTTCTAGCACAGTTTTACATTATGCTATTTAGTGCTTAGCCATCCGGCCTTCCTGCACAGTTTTACAAATTTTTTATGAACTGGCACCCCCAAATGGCACTGGTTTAACTGGCACCCCCAAAAAACACAGTGCTCATCGAACATTCCATTGTCTATAAGTATTTCTGCTATTTAGTGCTTAGCCATCCGGCCTTCTAGCACGGTTTTACATTATGCTATTTAGTGCTTAGCCATCCGGCCTTCTTGCACAGTTTTACACATTTCTTATATAAGCTGGCACCCCCAAATGGCACTGGTTTAACTGGCACCCCCAAAAAACACAGTGCTCATCGAACATTCCATTCTCTATAAGTGTTTTTCAAAATTGGCCACTCAGGTCATGAAATTAGAATTATTGGCACTCTCTTATCAGGTAAGTTAGCCAGTTCAGGAAATATGCAGAAGGCCATGCAAGTGCAGCAACTCGGGGTGGCACGGGCTGGGTTAGGTTAGGGGAAATAGACGCAGCTCCAGGAACCATGTCAAAATCCGAGTGGGGATTAGGGTTGGGTTTAGGGTTGGGGTTAGGGTGGGGTTGGGGTTAGGGTTAGGGAGGGGTTGGGGTTAGGGTTAGGGTTAGGGAGGGGTTGGGGTTAGGGTTAGGGGTTAGGGTTGGGGAGGGGTTGGGGTTAGGGTTAGGGAGGGGTTAGGGTTAGGGTTAGGGAGGGGTTGGGGTTAGGGTTAGGGTTAGGGTTAGGGAGGGGTTGGGGTTAGGGTTAGGGCTATGGATTGGTAAGGAAACTCAGATATAGACAAGCCCGGAGCCCACGTTGTGCACTGGCCTACTCCAAGTCACTAAGCACTCACATCTCCTCCGCCGCCGGTGACAAGTGGCAGGAAAATTGCCCTTAAACGTGTTTTTTTTGTTTTACGGATGAGAACTGGACATTTGCCCACTCTCTCTTTCTCTTGCTAGCGAGAAGTGGACATTTGCCCACTCTCTCTTTCCCTTGTTAGCAACCCTTTCCCTTTTTGACCTTTTAAATGGAGGGTGTTTCCCCTTTTTTTTTTTTTTTTTTTTTTTTTTTTTTTTTTTCATTTTAGCCAGTGACTTCTGATTTCATTCATTAATGCAGGACATTCGATTTCATTCATTAATGCAGGACATTCGATTTCATTCATTAATGCAGGACATTTGCCTTTTCACAGATCCCCATGACGTCATTTTTAACGGTAAGTCTGTTGCAACGTTTCGGTTAATATAAACCTTCATCAGGCTTAGACTTACCATTTTCTCTTCCTTTTTCCATTTTCCAAACTGGCTGCACATTTTTCCATGTTGGCTTTAATCCTTTTTCACGAGATGTTCTGTTCACCAGGTGATTGGGTCTTTGCTATTTAGCGCTTAGCCCATTAGCTTTAGCGCTTAGCCCATTAGCTTCCATCTTCTTTTCCTTTTTCCATTTTCCAAACTGGCTTTGCATTTTTCCATGTTGGCTTTAATCCTTTTTCACGAGATGCTCTGTTTTCCAGGTGATTGGGTCTTTGCTAATTAGCGCTTAGCCCATTAGCTTCCTTTCTCAGTTTTTTCTTCTTCTCTTTCCTTCCATTTTCTTTTCCTTTTTCCATTTTCCAAACTGGCTTTGCATTTTTCCATGTTGGCTTTAATCCTTTTTCACGAGATGCTCTGTTTTCCAGGTGATTGGGTCTTTGATATTTAGCGCTTAGCCCATTAGCTTCCTTTCTCAGTTTTTTCTTCTTCTCTTTCCCTCCTTTGTCCAGGCAGTGGATAAAGACAGAATTTGTCAAATGGCACCCCCAAATGGCACTGGTTAAAATTGCACCCCCAAAAAAAAGTGTTAATTAAACATTCAGTTTTGTTTAGATTATTTTTCAAAAAATGGCCACTCATGTCCTGAAATTTGGACTATTGGCACCCCCACTGCTCGAAAACATTGGCACCCCCATACTCAGTGCTGTTCCAAACGCTCTCATCAGGTAGGTTATTCAGTTTCATGCGTCATTGTTTGTTTGTATCTTGTTTTTGTTGGTCCATAATCAGGCTTAGCCTCTCCATTTTCTTTTCCTTTTTCCATTTTCTTTTCCTTTTTCCAAGCTGGCTTTACTTATCCCCATTCTGGCTTTAAACATCCTCCCAGCTGCTCTGTTTTCCAAGTGAGTGGGCCTCTGCTATTTAGCACTTAGCCCACCAGCTTCCCATCTAAGTACTTTCGTTATTCTCTTTCCCCCCACTTCTCAGGCGGCAATATCTTTTCCTTTTTCCCAAACTGGCCCTACCTCTCCCGAAAGCTGGCTTTAAATCTTCCTTCAAGCTACTCTGTTTGCCAAGTAATTGGGCCTCTGCTATTTAGTGCTTAGCCATCCGGCCTTCTTGCACAGTTTTACACTCTGCTATTTAGTGCTTAGCCATCCGGCCTTCTTGCACAGTTTTACACTCTGCTATTTAGTGCTTAGCCATCCGGCCTTCTTGCACAGTTTTACAAATTTTTTATAAACTGGCACCCCCAAATGGCACTGGTTTAACTGGCACCCCCAAAAAACACAGTGCTCATCGAACATTCCATTGTCTATAAGTATTTCTGCTATTTAGTGCTTAGCCATCCGGCCTTCTAGCACAGTTTTACATTATGCTATTTAGTGCTTAGCCATCCGGCCTTCCTGCACAGTTTTACAAATTTTTTATAAACTGGCACCCCCAAATGGCACTGGTTTAACTGGCACCCCCAAAAAAACACAGTGCTCATCGAACATTCCATTGTCTATAAGTATTTCTGCTATTTAGTGCTTAGCCATCCGGCCTTCTAGCACGGTTTTACATTATGCTATTTAGTGCTTAGCCATCCGGCCTTCTTGCACAGTTTTACACATTTCTTATATAAGCTGGCACCCCCAAATGGCACTGGTTTAACTGGCACCCCCAAAAAACACAGTGCTCATCGAACATTCCATTCTCTATAAGTGTTTTTCAAAATTGGCCACTCAGGTCATGAAATTAGAATTATTGGCACTCTCTTATCAGGTAAGTTAGCCAGTTCAGGAAATATGCAGAAGGCCATGCAAGTGCAGCAACTCGGGGTGGCACGGGCTGGGTTAGGTTAGGGGAAATAGACGCAGCTCCAGGAACCATGTCAAAATCCGAGTGGGGATTAGGGTTGGGTTTAGGGTTGGGGTTAGGGTGGGGTTGGGGTTAGGGTTAGGGAGGGGTTGGGGTTAGGGTTAGGGTTAGGGAGGGGTTGGGGTTAGGGTTAGGGGTTAGGGTTGGGGAGGGGTTGGGGTTAGGGTTAGGGAGGGGTTGGGGTTAGGGTTAGGGTTAGGGGTTAGGGGTTAGGGGTTAGGGTTAGGGTTTAGGGTTAGGGTTTAGGGTTAGGGTTTAGGGTTAGGGTTAGGGTTAGGGTTAGGGTTAGGGTTAGGGTTGGGGTTTAGGGTTAGGGTTAGGGTTTAGGGGTTAGGGTTTAGGGTTTAGGGGTTAGGGTTAGGGTTAGGGTTAGGGAGGGGTTGGGGTTAGGGTTAGGGTTAGGGGTTGGGGTTGGGGTTAGGGGTTAGGGGTTAGAGGGTTAGGGTTAGGGGTTAGGGTTAGGGGTTAGGGTTTAGGGTTAGGGTTAGGGGTTAGGGGTTAGGGGTAGGGTTAGGGTTAGGGTGTGGGGGTTAGGGTTGGGGTTAAGGTTAGCGGTTAGGTTTAGGGTTAAGGTTAGGATTAAGGGTTAGGGATAGAAATTGGGGGTTAGGATTTAGGATTAGGGTTAGAAATTAGGGTTAGGGATAGAAATTAGGGTTAAGGTTAGGTTTTAGGTTTAGGGCTAGAAATTAGGGTTAGGGTTAGGATTTAGGGTTAGGATTAGGATTTATGGTTAGGGCTAGAAATTAGAGTTAGGGTTAGAGTTAAGGGTTAAGGTTAGGTTTTAGGGTTAGGGTTAGAAATTAGGGTTAGGATTAGGATTTAGGGTTAGGGATAGAAATTAGGGTTAAGGTTAGATTTAGGGTTAGGGATAGAAATTAGGGTTAGGGTTAGGGATGGAAATTAGGGTTAAGGTTAGGTTTTAGAGTTAGGGATAGAAATTAGGGTTAGGGTTGGGGTTAGGTTTTAGGGATAGGATTTAGGGTTAGGGCTAGAAATTAGGATTAGGGTTAGGGATAGAAATTAGGGTTAAGGTTAGGTTTTAGGGTTAGGGATAGAAATTAGGGTTAAGTTTGGGGTTAGGGTTGGGGTTAGGTTTTGGGGTTAGGGTTAGAAGTTAGGGTTAGGTTTTAGGGTTAGGCCTAGAAATTAGGGTTAGGGTTAGGGATAGAAATAAAGGTTAAGGTTAGGTTTTAGGGTTAGGGATAGAAATTAGGGTTAGGTTTAGGGTTAGGGTTGGGTTTAGGTTTTGGGGTTAGGATTAGGATGTAGGGTTATGGTTAGAAATTAGGGTTAGGGATAGAAATTAGGGTTAAGGTTAGGATTAGGTTAAGGTTAGGGTTAGGGTTGTGGTTAGGGATACAATTCAGGGTTAGGGTTAGGTTTTAGAATTAGGGTTAGGTTTAGGTTAAGGTTAGGGCTTAGGGTTAGGGATAGGAATTAGGGTTAGGATTTAGGGTTAGGGATAGAAATTAGGGTTAGGGTTAGGTTTAGAGTCAGAGGAAGGTGCTAACCTGTTTGCACAGGCCATCAATGCCCCCTAAGAATATTTTATTCACCTCTCATTGAGGCCTTGGGGATAAACAGTACTTAGTTTCTGAATCCAAATTCTCTCTGCTCTTTTCCTCAGGGGTACAGACCATTGTGGGTTTGCCTGTAGGACCATGACCCTGAGAGCTTCCCATCCATGCTCCCGGAAGTGTTTGACCAGGTAAGTATCCATTTGTTTTTCTTTTAATATGTTGTGTTTGTGTTGTGTCATCCTGATCAAGATAGTGTTGCCCGTCTCTCCAACATATTGGGCTCCACATTGATTACAGGAAATGAGGTAGACACAATTTTTGCTGTGCACTGTACTTGAGCGATGAGTGGTGAAGACTTCCTTGGTAAATCTGTTTTGAATGTGTTGTTTTTGTTCCAGGTATTGTCCCTGATGTTTAGGTTTTCCCTGCTGGAGAGGATTGAGTTTGGCCCTGACCAAATAGTCTTGCAGGTTTTTGCTTTTCCTGAAAGCTGCAATGACTTTGTGGTCTCTGAATCTTGGTGTTTGTCCCAATATTTGCATAAAATTGGACCTTATCTCCCTGATGAGCTTCACAGAGACAGAGGAATATGTCAGGACGAGCGGCACGCTGGTGCCTTCCGCCCGGGTTCCTATTGTGAGGTAGGATTTAAAAATCCTTCTCAAAAAGGACCTTTTATATCCCCTGTTCCTGAGTGCTCTAAAGAGGATTCGTGTCGCTTCCATGAAGTCCCGTTCTCGGGTACATATGCGACGAAACCTCAGGAGTTGTGATTTCACCAGGCCAGAGTAAGTGTGTTTAGGGTGAAAGCTCTCCTTGTGCAGTAGAGCGTGTGTGTCTGTTTCCTTAAAAAATACCTTGATGTCCAATTTGTGTGTGGAACTAAAATCCGGGCCTTTGTATGTCGTGGTGTCCAAAAAATCCACCGAGAGCTGACTAATGGAGGATTTCAGTTTTATGGATGGGTTATGGTTGTTAAGTGTTGTCAGAAATTCTTCAAACTCCCTCTCTGTGTGTGTCCAAACTCCCCAAATATCATCAAGATATCTAAAATAATAAAGAGGCCGTTTATGGCACCGGGATAGGGCCGAGGTCTCCCATTCTGCCATAAATATGTTGGCGTAGGCCGGAGCAAACTTCTTCCCCATCGCTGTTCCCTTAATCTGAAGGAAGAATTCCCCATTGAACTCAAAGTCGTTCCTTTTTAGATTTATTTCTAATAATTGGATGAGTTCTTTATCAGGCCTGGAACTGTCTGGGTATTTTTTTAAGGTATTTTTTACGGCCTGTATTCCTTCCTGGATGTCGATATTTGTGTAAAGGCTGTCAATGTCCATAGTGAACAGGACAGCCTCTTGGGGAATTTCAAGTCCTTTAACTTTTTGAATGAAGTCATATGTGTCTTTTAAATAGCTAGGGTGGCTCGTGGAAAGGGGATTTAAATAAAAGTCCAGGAATTCGGCCGTATAGTACGTTTCGCTTCCACAATCCGACACTATAGGCCTTCCTGGAGGAATTTCGTGGGGTTTGCTCCATTTGGCCGGATCTTTGTGTATTTTAGGGAGCATGTAGAATCTCCTGCTCCTGGGCTCTGTGTCACCCAAGAGATAGGACTTCTGTTTGGCATTTATGTGCTTTTTTGTATACAAGACTTGGACTATTTCCTTGACTAGGGGTACAGTGTCCGGGTAGATAGGTTTGTCTAATTTTTTGTAATAAATTTTATCCTGTAATTGTCTGTACCCTTCCCACAGATATTGCTCACGGTCCATAATAACTGTTGCACTGCCCTTGTCAGCGGGTTTGATGATAATATTTTGGTTATTTTTTAACTCTTCAAGAGCACTGATTTCCTCAGGAGTGAGGTTAAGTTGTTCCCAATATGGTCTGCAGTGTCTCTTGAAGGATCTAAGGTCTGTGTCCAACAAGGTGAGAAGTTCAGTGGGCAGTTTATCCATGGGTGGGACCCAGTCTGATTTAGGTGTGAAAGGTGGGGGAGTTTGATCCGTGTCATTTTGAAAATAAGATGCCAATTTTAGCCTTCGGTGGTATTGTTGCAGATCATACCGCATTTGTCTCCCGTTATATTGTCTACTGATTTTCAATGCTGGAATAAAAGTTAGGCCTCTATTAAGCAGGCTGAATTGTGGTCGAGTGATCTTGGCTTTTTTGGCCAAAACAACCACATTTTTGTTCCCCTCCTGTGCATGCAGGCTTATGGGGAGATTTAATTTAAATGTTGAAGCCAATGCTCCAGCATTTTTCTGGCTGTATTAACTGTCCAGTGAATATTGTCACTTTCAGTGTGGAACTCTGATCTGGGTAGGGCCGGAATATGATTTAGGTTGGCAGTGATGTAACCACTCAGGAGGTTTAGTTGTGTTTGCTCCTTTGTTGGGAGCATTCCTGAATAGTTCAGTTCTGGAACCCAAATCTGCGCAACCGGGAATTTTTCTTTCGCCGCTCTTAAAGACGCCTGCATTTGTTTAATAGCAGTGTCTTTAGCGTTTTGAGTCCGACTATTAATGCCCAGCGCTAAAATTAAATGCTCTACGTCATTGGAGACCGGAATTTTATTAATCACGGCCTCCATGTGTCTAAACGTGGCCCCCGGATAACTTTCTATTTGGAGGTCTGGGTTCTTAAAGGGGGGAATCCTGGAGAGATTGGAATCCCCAATAACAAGGCATTTTTTACGGACAGTTAGTTTCCACTCAATCATCTTTCTGGAAGTGTTTATGTGCCTGTTTGGAACACCCTCACTGGAGTCACATGGTGTTGCAGAAGGCACCCTGAGCTCCACGTTAATACGGGCCTGTGTGGCTGTTCTAAGGCTGCCGATTTTGTCTGGGCTTAGGGTCACCCTTTGTGAGCTGCCGTCATTATTCTGTTCGCACTCTCCCTGATCCTCGATAATAACGAGTTCCTCTTCCAATCTAACACAGGGATTGGAACTCGGGTGAGGAGTGCGTTGTGCTTTTGGGGAGGAGGGAGGATCTAGCGTGATATCGGACTGACTGTCCGAATCCTCTTCCCTAAAAGGGGACCAATCGTTTGGTGGATCTGTCATGGTGGAAGTTGTTCTGGAAGATTTTGGTACTGGTTGGGTGGACAAATCTGGTAGGGAGTGTGCCTCGGCCTCAGCGTGCACAGAGACCTGCACCGCTATGGCACCGCCCGCTGTGTCAGGTGGTAGAGAAGAAGCAGCAAGGACACTTTGCGTCTCTGCTTCCTCTCTCGCTTCCTCCACCTCAGTAGTGGGTGTAGGGATCTTCCATTTGTCACCTATCAGTGTGTGAGCATCCTGTATTGATTTGTATCTCAGTCTTTTACCAATCCCACGTTTTGCCCATAACACAGCAGTGTTAAAGCATTCTTCCCAGCCCTGGGAAGGATAGTGCTGCAGCTTGGCCAGTTCTTCCACCAATGTGTCCTCATAGTGGTTTTTAAGGATCAACATGGTGGTATAGGCCCAGTTTTTAGCATTGCCTTCTATAAGGGCTTGTGTTGTGGGATTTGGCAGAGCTGGTTTAATGACCTCGGATAGATTTTTCTCCATCTTGGTCAATGCAGGAGGTTGTTCATGGCTCACATTATTTTTGTGGTGTACCAGTTTAATTATTTTGAACAAGGTACGGGTTTTTGTAACAAAATCTGGGTCATCTGATTGCTTTTGAGCAACATTTTTTTGTCTCTGTTGTGTGCTCGTTTTTTGCTGTTGTGGACGAGTTGTCCATGATTGATTTGTTTTTTGTGGGATCCTTGTGACAGGTCCCCAACGGACCTGAGGTTCAAAAAATTGTGGTCTGAAAGACCGCTGATGTGATGCAGTACGGTAAGTATTTGGTGCCCTCGTGTGGCCTGAAAATTTAACTGCATTTGCATAGAAGAGGGCCCTTTGTTCCTGTGCATGACGTAGGTTCTGGTTATTGCCATATTTAACCACGTCTGCATAAGAGAATGGCCTCTCTCCTTGTGGATGGTGTCCCGTACGGTGGTGAGGACGGTGCATAGCTGTGTTTCGGACAGCACGCCTGCGTCCACGGGTGACAACCATCCAACCATCTCTGTCTGGCAGAATCATATTTTCCGAAAAGCTTTTCTTTTCTATTGCTTTTTAAACAAAATATTTATTTGGGATGTTTTTTGTGTATTGAAATAAAATAAAATACAGAACTGAAATCAAGAATCTTTGTTTTTTTTTTTTAATTTTTCAAAAATAATTCTCTCTGAGAATTTGAAAATAAAATCAAGCAGTTGCCTGATTTTAAATAAAAATAATAAAATGTGCTTTTAAAGAAATATTTTCCTGAAAATAAATTCTCTCTGAGAGCTTGAAAATAAACTGAGCAGTTGCCTCAGTTTAAATGAGAAAAATAAAATTAAATAAAACAAAATAGAAATATTCTCAAAATATTTTTTTCAAAAGATTCAAAAGAAAAAGGAACAAGCCGTTGCAACGTTTCGGTTCCCTTAGAACCTTCTTCAGGCAGGCTTGTTCAGAGTATTTGCAAAAAATATTCTTTCTTTGAAAATAAAATAGATTCAGGATCAAAATAAAGCTTGAGTGTGTCTCTAATCGAGCTGGAAGAAGTGGGGAAGATTCAGTCCTCTGAGCAGCCTCTTATATAGTGTAAAGAGGCGGGTCCAATTCAAATGAGCCAATGAGAACCATTTCCCAGCTCAATTTCAAAAAGAAATAGTTCTCAGCCAATAGAATACACCTGTATTTCAGTGTATTGAGAAAAGGCATTTTTTGAAATTTGATGAGGATTAATGAATTAAATGAATTATTTAATAATAATTAAATTAATAATTAATGATTTAAAGAATTTTGCATGACCCTAGGTTTTTAACAGGCATGAGGCACGGGCCGGTTAGGGTTGGGGTTAAGGTTAGCGGTTAGGTTTAGGGTTAAGGTTAGGATTAAGGGTTAGGGATAGAAATTGGGGGTTAGGATTTAGGATTAGGGTTAGAAATTAGGGTTAGGGATAGAAATTAGGGTTAAGGTTAGGTTTTAGGTTTAGGGCTAGAAATTAGGGTTAGGGTTAGGATTTAGGGTTAGGATTAGGATTTATGGTTAGGGCTAGAAATTAGAGTTAGGGTTAGAGTTAAGGGTTAAGGTTAGGTTTTAGGGTTAGGGTTAGAAATTAGGGTTAGGATTAGGATTTAGGGTTAGGGATAGAAATTAGGGTTAAGGTTAGATTTAGGGTTAGGGATAGAAATTAGGGTTAGGGTTAGGGATGGAAATTAGGGTTAAGGTTAGGTTTTAGAGTTAGGGATAGAAATTAGGGTTAGGGTTGGGGTTAGGTTTTAGGGATAGGATTTAGGGTTAGGGCTAGAAATTAGGATTAGGGTTAGGGATAGAAATTAGGGTTAAGGTTAGGTTTTAGGGTTAGGGATAGAAATTAGGGTTAAGTTTGGGGTTAGGGTTGGGGTTAGGTTTTGGGGTTAGGGTTAGAAGTTAGGGTTAGGTTTTAGGGTTAGGCCTAGAAATTAGGGTTAGGGTTAGGGATAGAAATAAAGGTTAAGGTTAGGTTTTAGGGTTAGGGATAGAAATTAGGGTTAGGTTTAGGGTTAGGGTTGGGTTTAGGTTTTGGGGTTAGGATTAGGATGTAGGGTTATGGTTAGAAATTAGGGTTAGGGATAGAAATTAGGGTTAAGGTTAGGATTAGGTTAAGGTTAGGGTTAGGGTTGTGGTTAGGGATACAATTCAGGGTTAGGGTTAGGTTTTAGAATTAGGGTTAGGTTTAGGTTAAGGTTAGGGCTTAGGGTTAGGGATAGGAATTAGGGTTAGGATTTAGGGTTAGGGATAGAAATTAGGGTTAGGGTTAGGTTTAGAGTCAGAGGAAGGTGCTAACCTGTTTGCACAGGCCATCAATGCCCCCTAAGAATATTTTATTCACCTCTCATTGAGGCCTTGGGGATAAACAGTACTTAGTTTCTGAATCCAAATTCTCTCTGCTCTTTTCCTCAGGGGTACAGACCATTGTGGGTTTGCCTGTAGGACCATGACCCTGAGAGCTTCCCATCCATGCTCCCGGAAGTGTTTGACCAGGTAAGTATCCATTTGTTTTTCTTTTAATATGTTGTGTTTGTGTTGTGTCATCCTGATCAAGATAGTGTTGCCCGTCTCTCCAACATATTGGGCTCCACATTGATTACAGGAAATGAGGTAGACACAATTTTTGCTGTGCACTGTACTTGAGCGATGAGTGGTGAAGACTTCCTTGGTAAATCTGTTTTGAATGTGTTGTTTTTGTTCCAGGTATTGTCCCTGATGTTTAGGTTTTCCCTGCTGGAGAGGATTGAGTTTGGCCCTGACCAAATAGTCTTGCAGGTTTTTGCTTTTCCTGAAAGCTGCAATGACTTTGTGGTCTCTGAATCTTGGTGTTTGTCCCAATATTTGCATAAAATTGGACCTTATCTCCCTGATGAGCTTCACAGAGACAGAGGAATATGTCAGGACGAGCGGCACGCTGGTGCCTTCCGCCCGGGTTCCTATTGTGAGGTAGGATTTAAAAATCCTTCTCAAAAAGGACCTTTTATATCCCCTGTTCCTGAGTGCTCTAAAGAGGATTCGTGTCGCTTCCATGAAGTCCCGTTCTCGGGTACATATGCGACGAAACCTCAGGAGTTGTGATTTCACCAGGCCAGAGTAAGTGTGTTTAGGGTGAAAGCTCTCCTTGTGCAGTAGAGCGTGTGTGTCTGTTTCCTTAAAAAATACCTTGATGTCCAATTTGTGTGTGGAACTAAAATCCGGGCCTTTGTATGTCGTGGTGTCCAAAAAATCCACCGAGAGCTGACTAATGGAGGATTTCAGTTTTATGGATGGGTTATGGTTGTTAAGTGTTGTCAGAAATTCTTCAAACTCCCTCTCTGTGTGTGTCCAAACTCCCCAAATATCATCAAGATATCTAAAATAATAAAGAGGCCGTTTATGGCACCGGGATAGGGCCGAGGTCTCCCATTCTGCCATAAATATGTTGGCGTAGGCCGGAGCAAACTTCTTCCCCATCGCTGTTCCCTTAATCTGAAGGAAGAATTCCCCATTGAACTCAAAGTCGTTCCTTTTTAGATTTATTTCTAATAATTGGATGAGTTCTTTATCAGGCCTGGAACTGTCTGGGTATTTTTTTAAGGTATTTTTTACGGCCTGTATTCCTTCCTGGATGTCGATATTTGTGTAAAGGCTGTCAATGTCCATAGTGAACAGGACAGCCTCTTGGGGAATTTCAAGTCCTTTAACTTTTTGAATGAAGTCATATGTGTCTTTTAAATAGCTAGGGTGGCTCGTGGAAAGGGGATTTAAATAAAAGTCCAGGAATTCGGCCGTATAGTACGTTTCGCTTCCACAATCCGACACTATAGGCCTTCCTGGAGGAATTTCGTGGGGTTTGCTCCATTTGGCCGGATCTTTGTGTATTTTAGGGAGCATGTAGAATCTCCTGCTCCTGGGCTCTGTGTCACCCAAGAGATAGGACTTCTGTTTGGCATTTATGTGCTTTTTTGTATACAAGACTTGGACTATTTCCTTGACTAGGGGTACAGTGTCCGGGTAGATAGGTTTGTCTAATTTTTTGTAATAAATTTTATCCTGTAATTGTCTGTACCCTTCCCACAGATATTGCTCACGGTCCATAATAACTGTTGCACTGCCCTTGTCAGCGGGTTTGATGATAATATTTTGGTTATTTTTTAACTCTTCAAGAGCACTGATTTCCTCAGGAGTGAGGTTAAGTTGTTCCCAATATGGTCTGCAGTGTCTCTTGAAGGATCTAAGGTCTGTGTCCAACAAGGTGAGAAGTTCAGTGGGCAGTTTATCCATGGGTGGGACCCAGTCTGATTTAGGTGTGAAAGGTGGGGGAGTTTGATCCGTGTCATTTTGAAAATAAGATGCCAATTTTAGCCTTCGGTGGTATTGTTGCAGATCATACCGCATTTGTCTCCCGTTATATTGTCTACTGATTTTCAATGCTGGAATAAAAGTTAGGCCTCTATTAAGCAGGCTGAATTGTGGTCGAGTGATCTTGGCTTTTTTGGCCAAAACAACCACATTTTTGTTCCCCTCCTGTGCATGCAGGCTTATGGGGAGATTTAATTTAAATGTTGAAGCCAATGCTCCAGCATTTTTCTGGCTGTATTAACTGTCCAGTGAATATTGTCACTTTCAGTGTGGAACTCTGATCTGGGTAGGGCCGGAATATGATTTAGGTTGGCAGTGATGTAACCACTCAGGAGGTTTAGTTGTGTTTGCTCCTTTGTTGGGAGCATTCCTGAATAGTTCAGTTCTGGAACCCAAATCTGCGCAACCGGGAATTTTTCTTTCGCCGCTCTTAAAGACGCCTGCATTTGTTTAATAGCAGTGTCTTTAGCGTTTTGAGTCCGACTATTAATGCCCAGCGCTAAAATTAAATGCTCTACGTCATTGGAGACCGGAATTTTATTAATCACGGCCTCCATGTGTCTAAACGTGGCCCCCGGATAACTTTCTATTTGGAGGTCTGGGTTCTTAAAGGGGGGAATCCTGGAGAGATTGGAATCCCCAATAACAAGGCATTTTTTACGGACAGTTAGTTTCCACTCAATCATCTTTCTGGAAGTGTTTATGTGCCTGTTTGGAACACCCTCACTGGAGTCACATGGTGTTGCAGAAGGCACCCTGAGCTCCACGTTAATACGGGCCTGTGTGGCTGTTCTAAGGCTGCCGATTTTGTCTGGGCTTAGGGTCACCCTTTGTGAGCTGCCGTCATTATTCTGTTCGCACTCTCCCTGATCCTCGATAATAACGAGTTCCTCTTCCAATCTAACACAGGGATTGGAACTCGGGTGAGGAGTGCGTTGTGCTTTTGGGGAGGAGGGAGGATCTAGCGTGATATCGGACTGACTGTCCGAATCCTCTTCCCTAAAAGGGGACCAATCGTTTGGTGGATCTGTCATGGTGGAAGTTGTTCTGGAAGATTTTGGTACTGGTTGGGTGGACAAATCTGGTAGGGAGTGTGCCTCGGCCTCAGCGTGCACAGAGACCTGCACCGCTATGGCACCGCCCGCTGTGTCAGGTGGTAGAGAAGAAGCAGCAAGGACACTTTGCGTCTCTGCTTCCTCTCTCGCTTCCTCCACCTCAGTAGTGGGTGTAGGGATCTTCCATTTGTCACCTATCAGTGTGTGAGCATCCTGTATTGATTTGTATCTCAGTCTTTTACCAATCCCACGTTTTGCCCATAACACAGCAGTGTTAAAGCATTCTTCCCAGCCCTGGGAAGGATAGTGCTGCAGCTTGGCCAGTTCTTCCACCAATGTGTCCTCATAGTGGTTTTTAAGGATCAACATGGTGGTATAGGCCCAGTTTTTAGCATTGCCTTCTATAAGGGCTTGTGTTGTGGGATTTGGCAGAGCTGGTTTAATGACCTCGGATAGATTTTTCTCCATCTTGGTCAATGCAGGAGGTTGTTCATGGCTCACATTATTTTTGTGGTGTACCAGTTTAATTATTTTGAACAAGGTACGGGTTTTTGTAACAAAATCTGGGTCATCTGATTGCTTTTGAGCAACATTTTTTTGTCTCTGTTGTGTGCTCGTTTTTTGCTGTTGTGGACGAGTTGTCCATGATTGATTTGTTTTTTGTGGGATCCTTGTGACAGGTCCCCAACGGACCTGAGGTTCAAAAAATTGTGGTCTGAAAGACCGCTGATGTGATGCAGTACGGTAAGTATTTGGTGCCCTCGTGTGGCCTGAAAATTTAACTGCATTTGCATAGAAGAGGGCCCTTTGTTCCTGTGCATGACGTAGGTTCTGGTTATTGCCATATTTAACCACGTCTGCATAAGAGAATGGCCTCTCTCCTTGTGGATGGTGTCCCGTACGGTGGTGAGGACGGTGCATAGCTGTGTTTCGGACAGCACGCCTGCGTCCACGGGTGACAACCATCCAACCATCTCTGTCTGGCAGAATCATATTTTCCGAAAAGCTTTTCTTTTCTATTGCTTTTTAAACAAAATATTTATTTGGGATGTTTTTTGTGTATTGAAATAAAATAAAATACAGAACTGAAATCAAGAATCTTTGTTTTTTTTTTTTAATTTTTCAAAAATAATTCTCTCTGAGAATTTGAAAATAAAATCAAGCAGTTGCCTGATTTTAAATAAAAATAATAAAATGTGCTTTTAAAGAAATATTTTCCTGAAAATAAATTCTCTCTGAGAGCTTGAAAATAAACTGAGCAGTTGCCTCAGTTTAAATGAGAAAAATAAAATTAAATAAAACAAAATAGAAATATTCTCAAAATATTTTTTTCAAAAGATTCAAAAGAAAAAGGAACAAGCCGTTGCAACGTTTCGGTTCCCTTAGAACCTTCTTCAGGCAGGCTTGTTCAGAGTATTTGCAAAAAATATTCTTTCTTTGAAAATAAAATAGATTCAGGATCAAAATAAAGCTTGAGTGTGTCTCTAATCGAGCTGGAAGAAGTGGGGAAGATTCAGTCCTCTGAGCAGCCTCTTATATAGTGTAAAGAGGCGGGTCCAATTCAAATGAGCCAATGAGAACCATTTCCCAGCTCAATTTCAAAAAGAAATAGTTCTCAGCCAATAGAATACACCTGTATTTCAGTGTATTGAGAAAAGGCATTTTTTGAAATTTGATGAGGATTAATGAATTAAATGAATTATTTAATAATAATTAAATTAATAATTAATGATTTAAAGAATTTTGCATGACCCTAGGTTTTTAACAGGCATGAGGCACGGGCCGGTTAGGGTTGGGGTTAAGGTTAGCGGTTAGGTTTAGGGTTAAGGTTAGGATTAAGGGTTAGGGATAGAAATTGGGGGTTAGGATTTAGGATTAGGGTTAGAAATTAGGGTTAGGGATAGAAATTAGGGTTAAGGTTAGGTTTTAGGTTTAGGGCTAGAAATTAGGGTTAGGGTTAGGATTTAGGGTTAGGATTAGGATTTATGGTTAGGGCTAGAAATTAGAGTTAGGGTTAGAGTTAAGGGTTAAGGTTAGGTTTTAGGGTTAGGGTTAGAAATTAGGGTTAGGATTAGGATTTAGGGTTAGGGATAGAAATTAGGGTTAAGGTTAGATTTAGGGTTAGGGATAGAAATTAGGGTTAGGGTTAGGGATGGAAATTAGGGTTAAGGTTAGGTTTTAGAGTTAGGGATAGAAATTAGGGTTAGGGTTGGGGTTAGGTTTTAGGGATAGGATTTAGGGTTAGGGCTAGAAATTAGGATTAGGGTTAGGGATAGAAATTAGGGTTAAGGTTAGGTTTTAGGGTTAGGGATAGAAATTAGGGTTAAGTTTGGGGTTAGGGTTGGGGTTAGGTTTTGGGGTTAGGGTTAGAAGTTAGGGTTAGGTTTTAGGGTTAGGCCTAGAAATTAGGGTTAGGGTTAGGGATAGAAATAAAGGTTAAGGTTAGGTTTTAGGGTTAGGGATAGAAATTAGGGTTAGGTTTAGGGTTAGGGTTGGGTTTAGGTTTTGGGGTTAGGATTAGGATGTAGGGTTATGGTTAGAAATTAGGGTTAGGGATAGAAATTAGGGTTAAGGTTAGGATTAGGTTAAGGTTAGGGTTAGGGTTGTGGTTAGGGATACAATTCAGGGTTAGGGTTAGGTTTTAGAATTAGGGTTAGGTTTAGGTTAAGGTTAGGGCTTAGGGTTAGGGATAGGAATTAGGGTTAGGATTTAGGGTTAGGGATAGAAATTAGGGTTAGGGTTAGGTTTAGAGTCAGAGGAAGGTGCTAACCTGTTTGCACAGGCCATCAATGCCCCCTAAGAATATTTTATTCACCTCTCATTGAGGCCTTGGGGATAAACAGTACTTAGTTTCTGAATCCAAATTCTCTCTGCTCTTTTCCTCAGGGGTACAGACCATTGTGGGTTTGCCTGTAGGACCATGACCCTGAGAGCTTCCCATCCATGCTCCCGGAAGTGTTTGACCAGGTAAGTATCCATTTGTTTTTCTTTTAATATGTTGTGTTTGTGTTGTGTCATCCTGATCAAGATAGTGTTGCCCGTCTCTCCAACATATTGGGCTCCACATTGATTACAGGAAATGAGGTAGACACAATTTTTGCTGTGCACTGTACTTGAGCGATGAGTGGTGAAGACTTCCTTGGTAAATCTGTTTTGAATGTGTTGTTTTTGTTCCAGGTATTGTCCCTGATGTTTAGGTTTTCCCTGCTGGAGAGGATTGAGTTTGGCCCTGACCAAATAGTCTTGCAGGTTTTTGCTTTTCCTGAAAGCTGCAATGACTTTGTGGTCTCTGAATCTTGGTGTTTGTCCCAATATTTGCATAAAATTGGACCTTATCTCCCTGATGAGCTTCACAGAGACAGAGGAATATGTCAGGACGAGCGGCACGCTGGTGCCTTCCGCCCGGGTTCCTATTGTGAGGTAGGATTTAAAAATCCTTCTCAAAAAGGACCTTTTATATCCCCTGTTCCTGAGTGCTCTAAAGAGGATTCGTGTCGCTTCCATGAAGTCCCGTTCTCGGGTACATATGCGACGAAACCTCAGGAGTTGTGATTTCACCAGGCCAGAGTAAGTGTGTTTAGGGTGAAAGCTCTCCTTGTGCAGTAGAGCGTGTGTGTCTGTTTCCTTAAAAAATACCTTGATGTCCAATTTGTGTGTGGAACTAAAATCCGGGCCTTTGTATGTCGTGGTGTCCAAAAAATCCACCGAGAGCTGACTAATGGAGGATTTCAGTTTTATGGATGGGTTATGGTTGTTAAGTGTTGTCAGAAATTCTTCAAACTCCCTCTCTGTGTGTGTCCAAACTCCCCAAATATCATCAAGATATCTAAAATAATAAAGAGGCCGTTTATGGCACCGGGATAGGGCCGAGGTCTCCCATTCTGCCATAAATATGTTGGCGTAGGCCGGAGCAAACTTCTTCCCCATCGCTGTTCCCTTAATCTGAAGGAAGAATTCCCCATTGAACTCAAAGTCGTTCCTTTTTAGATTTATTTCTAATAATTGGATGAGTTCTTTATCAGGCCTGGAACTGTCTGGGTATTTTTTTAAGGTATTTTTTACGGCCTGTATTCCTTCCTGGATGTCGATATTTGTGTAAAGGCTGTCAATGTCCATAGTGAACAGGACAGCCTCTTGGGGAATTTCAAGTCCTTTAACTTTTTGAATGAAGTCATATGTGTCTTTTAAATAGCTAGGGTGGCTCGTGGAAAGGGGATTTAAATAAAAGTCCAGGAATTCGGCCGTATAGTACGTTTCGCTTCCACAATCCGACACTATAGGCCTTCCTGGAGGAATTTCGTGGGGTTTGCTCCATTTGGCCGGATCTTTGTGTATTTTAGGGAGCATGTAGAATCTCCTGCTCCTGGGCTCTGTGTCACCCAAGAGATAGGACTTCTGTTTGGCATTTATGTGCTTTTTTGTATACAAGACTTGGACTATTTCCTTGACTAGGGGTACAGTGTCCGGGTAGATAGGTTTGTCTAATTTTTTGTAATAAATTTTATCCTGTAATTGTCTGTACCCTTCCCACAGATATTGCTCACGGTCCATAATAACTGTTGCACTGCCCTTGTCAGCGGGTTTGATGATAATATTTTGGTTATTTTTTAACTCTTCAAGAGCACTGATTTCCTCAGGAGTGAGGTTAAGTTGTTCCCAATATGGTCTGCAGTGTCTCTTGAAGGATCTAAGGTCTGTGTCCAACAAGGTGAGAAGTTCAGTGGGCAGTTTATCCATGGGTGGGACCCAGTCTGATTTAGGTGTGAAAGGTGGGGGAGTTTGATCCGTGTCATTTTGAAAATAAGATGCCAATTTTAGCCTTCGGTGGTATTGTTGCAGATCATACCGCATTTGTCTCCCGTTATATTGTCTACTGATTTTCAATGCTGGAATAAAAGTTAGGCCTCTATTAAGCAGGCTGAATTGTGGTCGAGTGATCTTGGCTTTTTTGGCCAAAACAACCACATTTTTGTTCCCCTCCTGTGCATGCAGGCTTATGGGGAGATTTAATTTAAATGTTGAAGCCAATGCTCCAGCATTTTTCTGGCTGTATTAACTGTCCAGTGAATATTGTCACTTTCAGTGTGGAACTCTGATCTGGGTAGGGCCGGAATATGATTTAGGTTGGCAGTGATGTAACCACTCAGGAGGTTTAGTTGTGTTTGCTCCTTTGTTGGGAGCATTCCTGAATAGTTCAGTTCTGGAACCCAAATCTGCGCAACCGGGAATTTTTCTTTCGCCGCTCTTAAAGACGCCTGCATTTGTTTAATAGCAGTGTCTTTAGCGTTTTGAGTCCGACTATTAATGCCCAGCGCTAAAATTAAATGCTCTACGTCATTGGAGACCGGAATTTTATTAATCACGGCCTCCATGTGTCTAAACGTGGCCCCCGGATAACTTTCTATTTGGAGGTCTGGGTTCTTAAAGGGGGGAATCCTGGAGAGATTGGAATCCCCAATAACAAGGCATTTTTTACGGACAGTTAGTTTCCACTCAATCATCTTTCTGGAAGTGTTTATGTGCCTGTTTGGAACACCCTCACTGGAGTCACATGGTGTTGCAGAAGGCACCCTGAGCTCCACGTTAATACGGGCCTGTGTGGCTGTTCTAAGGCTGCCGATTTTGTCTGGGCTTAGGGTCACCCTTTGTGAGCTGCCGTCATTATTCTGTTCGCACTCTCCCTGATCCTCGATAATAACGAGTTCCTCTTCCAATCTAACACAGGGATTGGAACTCGGGTGAGGAGTGCGTTGTGCTTTTGGGGAGGAGGGAGGATCTAGCGTGATATCGGACTGACTGTCCGAATCCTCTTCCCTAAAAGGGGACCAATCGTTTGGTGGATCTGTCATGGTGGAAGTTGTTCTGGAAGATTTTGGTACTGGTTGGGTGGACAAATCTGGTAGGGAGTGTGCCTCGGCCTCAGCGTGCACAGAGACCTGCACCGCTATGGCACCGCCCGCTGTGTCAGGTGGTAGAGAAGAAGCAGCAAGGACACTTTGCGTCTCTGCTTCCTCTCTCGCTTCCTCCACCTCAGTAGTGGGTGTAGGGATCTTCCATTTGTCACCTATCAGTGTGTGAGCATCCTGTATTGATTTGTATCTCAGTCTTTTACCAATCCCACGTTTTGCCCATAACACAGCAGTGTTAAAGCATTCTTCCCAGCCCTGGGAAGGATAGTGCTGCAGCTTGGCCAGTTCTTCCACCAATGTGTCCTCATAGTGGTTTTTAAGGATCAACATGGTGGTATAGGCCCAGTTTTTAGCATTGCCTTCTATAAGGGCTTGTGTTGTGGGATTTGGCAGAGCTGGTTTAATGACCTCGGATAGATTTTTCTCCATCTTGGTCAATGCAGGAGGTTGTTCATGGCTCACATTATTTTTGTGGTGTACCAGTTTAATTATTTTGAACAAGGTACGGGTTTTTGTAACAAAATCTGGGTCATCTGATTGCTTTTGAGCAACATTTTTTTGTCTCTGTTGTGTGCTCGTTTTTTGCTGTTGTGGACGAGTTGTCCATGATTGATTTGTTTTTTGTGGGATCCTTGTGACAGGTCCCCAACGGACCTGAGGTTCAAAAAATTGTGGTCTGAAAGACCGCTGATGTGATGCAGTACGGTAAGTATTTGGTGCCCTCGTGTGGCCTGAAAATTTAACTGCATTTGCATAGAAGAGGGCCCTTTGTTCCTGTGCATGACGTAGGTTCTGGTTATTGCCATATTTAACCACGTCTGCATAAGAGAATGGCCTCTCTCCTTGTGGATGGTGTCCCGTACGGTGGTGAGGACGGTGCATAGCTGTGTTTCGGACAGCACGCCTGCGTCCACGGGTGACAACCATCCAACCATCTCTGTCTGGCAGAATCATATTTTCCGAAAAGCTTTTCTTTTCTATTGCTTTTTAAACAAAATATTTATTTGGGATGTTTTTTGTGTATTGAAATAAAATAAAATACAGAACTGAAATCAAGAATCTTTGTTTTTTTTTTTTTTTAATTTTTCAAAAATAATTCTCTCTGAGAATTTGAAAATAAAATCAAGCAGTTGCCTGATTTTAAATAAAAATAATAAAATGTGCTTTTAAAGAAATATTTTCCTGAAAATAAATTCTCTCTGAGAGCTTGAAAATAAACTGAGCAGTTGCCTCAGTTTAAATGAGAAAAATAAAATTAAATAAAACAAAATAGAAATATTCTCAAAATATTTTTTTCAAAAGATTCAAAAGAAAAAGGAACAAGCCGTTGCAACGTTTCGGTTCCCTTAGAACCTTCTTCAGGCAGGCTTGTTCAGAGTATTTGCAAAAAATATTCTTTCTTTGAAAATAAAATAGATTCAGGATCAAAATAAAGCTTGAGTGTGTCTCTAATCGAGCTGGAAGAAGTGGGGAAGATTCAGTCCTCTGAGCAGCCTCTTATATAGTGTAAAGAGGCGGGTCCAATTCAAATGAGCCAATGAGAACCATTTCCCAGCTCAATTTCAAAAAGAAATAGTTCTCAGCCAATAGAATACACCTGTATTTCAGTGTATTGAGAAAAGGCATTTTTTGAAATTTGATGAGGATTAATGAATTAAATGAATTATTTAATAATAATTAAATTAATAATTAATGATTTAAAGAATTTTGCATGACCCTAGGTTTTTAACAGGCATGAGGCACGGGCCGGTTAGGGTTGGGGTTAAGGTTAGCGGTTAGGTTTAGGGTTAAGGTTAGGATTAAGGGTTAGGGATAGAAATTGGGGGTTAGGATTTAGGATTAGGGTTAGAAATTAGGGTTAGGGATAGAAATTAGGGTTAAGGTTAGGTTTTAGGTTTAGGGCTAGAAATTAGGGTTAGGGTTAGGATTTAGGGTTAGGATTAGGATTTATGGTTAGGGCTAGAAATTAGAGTTAGGGTTAGAGTTAAGGGTTAAGGTTAGGTTTTAGGGTTAGGGTTAGAAATTAGGGTTAGGATTAGGATTTAGGGTTAGGGATAGAAATTAGGGTTAAGGTTAGATTTAGGGTTAGGGATAGAAATTAGGGTTAGGGTTAGGGATGGAAATTAGGGTTAAGGTTAGGTTTTAGAGTTAGGGATAGAAATTAGGGTTAGGGTTGGGGTTAGGTTTTAGGGATAGGATTTAGGGTTAGGGCTAGAAATTAGGATTAGGGTTAGGGATAGAAATTAGGGTTAAGGTTAGGTTTTAGGGTTAGGGATAGAAATTAGGGTTAAGTTTGGGGTTAGGGTTGGGGTTAGGTTTTGGGGTTAGGGTTAGAAGTTAGGGTTAGGTTTTAGGGTTAGGCCTAGAAATTAGGGTTAGGGTTAGGGATAGAAATAAAGGTTAAGGTTAGGTTTTAGGGTTAGGGATAGAAATTAGGGTTAGGTTTAGGGTTAGGGTTGGGTTTAGGTTTTGGGGTTAGGATTAGGATGTAGGGTTATGGTTAGAAATTAGGGTTAGGGATAGAAATTAGGGTTAAGGTTAGGATTAGGTTAAGGTTAGGGTTAGGGTTGTGGTTAGGGATACAATTCAGGGTTAGGGTTAGGTTTTAGAATTAGGGTTAGGTTTAGGTTAAGGTTAGGGCTTAGGGTTAGGGATAGGAATTAGGGTTAGGATTTAGGGTTAGGGATAGAAATTAGGGTTAGGGTTAGGTTTAGAGTCAGAGGAAGGTGCTAACCTGTTTGCACAGGCCATCAATGCCCCCTAAGAATATTTTATTCACCTCTCATTGAGGCCTTGGGGATAAACAGTACTTAGTTTCTGAATCCAAATTCTCTCTGCTCTTTTCCTCAGGGGTACAGACCATTGTGGGTTTGCCTGTAGGACCATGACCCTGAGAGCTTCCCATCCATGCTCCCGGAAGTGTTTGACCAGGTAAGTATCCATTTGTTTTTCTTTTAATATGTTGTGTTTGTGTTGTGTCATCCTGATCAAGATGGTGTTGCCCGTCTCTCCAACATATTGGGCTCCACATTGATTACAGGAAATGAGGTAAACACAATTTTTGCTGTGCACTGTACTTGAGCGATGAGTGGTGAAGACTTCCTTGGTAAATCTGTTTTGAATGTGTTGTTTTTGTTCCAGGTATTGTCCCTGATGTTTAGGTTTTCCCTGCTGGAGAGGATTGAGTTTGGCCCTGACCAAATAGTCTTGCAGGTTTTTGCTTTTCCTGAAAGCTGCAATGACTTTGTGGTCTCTGAATCTTGGTGTTTGTCCCAATATTTGCATAAAATTGTACCTTATCTCCCTGATGAGCTTCACAGAGACAGAGGAATATGTCAGGACGAGCGGCACGCTGGTGCCTTCCGCCCGGGTTCCTATTGTGAGGTAGGATTTAAAAATCCTTCTCAAAAAGGACCTTTTATAACCTCTGTTCCTGAGTGCTCTAAAGAGGATTCGTGTCGCTTCCACGAAGTCCCGTTCTCGGGTACATATGCGACGAAACCTCAGGAGTTGTGATTTCACCAGGCCAGAGTAAGTGTGTTTAGGGTGAAAGCTCTCCTTGTGCAGTAGAGCGTGTGTGTCTGTTTCCTTAAAAAATACCTTGATGTCCAATTTGTGTGTGGAACTAAAATCCGGGCCTTTGTATGTCGTGGTGTCCAAAAAATCCACCGAGAGCTGACTAATGGAGGATTTCAGTTTTATGGATGGGTTGTGGTTGTTAAGTGTTGTCAGAAATTCTTCAAACTCCCTCTCTGTGTGTGTCCAAACTCCCCAAATATCATCAAGATATCTAAAATAATAAAGAGGCCGTTTATGGCTTCGGGATAGTGCCGAGGTCTCCCATTCTGCCATAAATATGTTGGCGTAGGCCGGAGCAAACTTCTTCCCCATCGCTGTTCCCTTAATCTGAAGGAAGAATTCCCCATTGAACTCAAAGTCGTTCCTTTTTAGATTTATTTCTAATAATTGGATGAGTTCTTTATCAGGCCTGGATTTGTCTGGGTATTTTTTAAAGATATTTTTTACGGCCTGTATTCCTTCCTGGATGTCGATATTTGTGTAAAGGCTGTCAATGTCCATAGTGAACAGGACAGCCTCTTGGGGAATTTCAAGTCCTTTAATTTTTTGAATGAAGTCATATGTGTCTTTTAAATAGCTAGGGTGGCCCGTGGAAAGGGGATTTAAATAAAAGTCCAGGAATTCGGCCGTATAGTACGTTTCGCTTCCGCAATCCGACACTATAGGCCTTCCTGGAGGAATTTCATGGGGTTTGCTCCATTTGGCCGGATCCTTGTGTATTTTAGGGAGCATGTAGAATCTCCTGCTCCTGGGCTCTGTGTCACCCAAGAGATAGGACTTCTGTTTGGCATTTATATGCTTTTTTGTATACAGGATCTGAACTATTTCTTTGACTAGGGGTACGGTGTCTGGATAGATGGGTTTGTCTAATTTTTTGTAATAATTTTTATCCTGTAATTGTCTGTTTCCCTCCCATAGATATTGTTCACGGTCCATAATAACCGTTGCACTGCCCTTGTCAGCCGGCTTGATAACGATGTTTTGGTTGCCCTTTAACTCCTCAAGCGCACTGATTTCCTCAGGAGTGAGGTTAAGTTGTTCCCAACATGGTCTGCAGTGTCTCTTGAAGGATCCAAGGTCTGTATCAAACAAGGTGAGAAGCTCAGTGGGCAGTTTATCCATGGGTGGGACCCAGTCTGATTTAGGTGTGAAAGGTGGGGGAGTTTGATCTTTGTCATTTTGAAAATAAGATGCCAATTTTAGTCTTCGGTGGTATTGTTGCAGATCATATCGCATTTGCTTCCTGTTATATTGTTTACTGATTTTCCATGCTGGAATAAAGGTTAGGCCTCTATTAAGCAGGCTGAATTGTGGGTGAGTGATTTTGTTTTTTTTGGCTAAAACAACCACATTTTTGTTCCCCTCCTGTGTATGTAGGCTTATGGGGAGATTTAATTTAAATGTTGAAGCCAATGTTCCAGCATTTTTCCGGCTGTATTCACTGTCCAATGAATATTGTCACTTTCAGTGTGGAATTCTGATCTGGGCAGGGCCGGAATATGATTTAGGTTGGCCGTGATGTAACCACTCAGGATGTTAAGTTGTGTTTGCTCCTTTGTTGGGAGCATCCCCGAATAGTTCAGTTCCGGAACCCAAATCTGCGCAACCGGGAATTTTTCTTTCGCCGCTCTTACCGCCGCCTGCATTTGTTTAATGGCAGTGTCTTTGGCGTTTTGAGTCCGACTGTTGATGCCCAGTGCTAAAATAAGGTGCTCAACATCATTGGAGACCGGGATTTTGTTTATCACGGCCTCCATGTGTCTGAACGTGGCCCCCGGATAGCTTTCTATTTGGAGGTCTGGGTTCTTAAAGGGGGGAATCCTGGAGAGGTTGGAATCCCCAATGACCAGGTATTTCTTACGGACAGTCAGTTTCCACTCTATCATTTTTCTGGGTGTGTTTATGTGCCTATTTGGAACACCCTCACTGGAGTCACATGGTGTTGCAGAAGGCACCTTGAGCTCCATATTAATACGGGCCTGTGTGGCTGTTCTAAGGCTGCCGATTTTGTCTGGGCTTAGGGTCACCCTTTGTGAGCTGCCGTCATTATTCTGCTCGCACTCTTCCTGGTCCTCGATAATAACGAGTTCCTCTTCCCATCTAACACAGGGATTGGAACTCGGGCAAGGAGTGCGTTGTGCTTTTGGGGAGGCAGGAGGATCTGGGGCGATTTCGGACTGACTGTCCGAATCTTCTTCCCTATAAGGCGACCAATCGTTTGGTGGATCTGTCATGGTGGAAGTGGTTCTGGAAGATATTGGTTCTGGTTGGGTGGACAGATCTGGTAGGGAGTGTGCCTCGGCCTCGGCATGCACCGAGGCCTGCACCGCGATGGCACTGTCAGCTGCTTCAGGTGATAGAGAAGAAGCAGCAGGGACACTTTGCGTCTCTGCTTCCTCTCTCGCCTCCTCCACATCAGCAGTGGGTGTAGGGATCTTATATTTGTCCCCTATCAGTGTGTGAGCATCCTGTATTGATCTATACCTCAGTCTTTTACCAATCCCTCGTTTTGCCCATAACACAGCAGTGTTAAAACATTCTTCCCAGCCCCGGGAAGGATAGTGCTGCAGCTTGGCAATTTCTTCCACCAATGTGTCCTCATAATGGTTTTTAAGGATCAACATGGTGGTATAGGCCCAGTTTTTAGCATTACCATCTATAAGGGCTTGTGTTGTGGGGTTTGGCAGAGCTGGTTTGATGACCTCAGATAGATTTTTCTCCATCTTGGTCAATGCAGGAGGTTGTTCTTGGCTCACATTGTTTTTGTGATGCACCAGTTTAATAATTTTAAACATGGTACGGGTTTTTATGACAAAATCCGGGTCATCTGATTGCTTTTGAACCACATTTTGTCTCTGCCGTGTGTGCTTTTTTTGGTGTTGTGGACGAGTTGCCCATGTTTGATTTGGTTTTTGTGTAATCATTGTGACAGGTCCCCAATGGACCTGAGGTTCAAAAAATTGTGGTCTGAAAGACCGCTGACGTGATGCAGTACGGTAAGTATTTGGTGCCCTCGTGTGGCCTGAAAATTTTACTGCATTTGCATAGGAGAGGGCCCTTTGTCCCTGTGCATGACGTAGGTTTTGGTTATTGCCATATTTAACCACATCTGCATAAGAGAATGACCTCTCTCCTTGTGAATGGTGTCCCGTATGGTGGTGAGGACGGTGCATAGGTGTGTTTTGGACAGCACGCCTGCGTCCACGGGTGACAACCATCCAACCATCTCTGTCTGGCAGAATCATTTTTTCAAAAGGCTTTTCTATTGCGTTTTAAACAAAATATTTACTTGGAATGCTTTTGTGTATTGAAATAAAATGAAATAGAACTGAAATCAAGGATCTTTGTTTTTTTTTTTTTTTTTTTTTTTTTTTTTTTTTTTTTAATTTTTCAAAAATAATTCTCTCTGAGAATTTGAAAATCAAATCAAGCAGTTGCCTGATTTTAAATAGAAATAATAAAATGTGCTTTCAAAGAAATATTTTCCTGAAAAACAAATTCTCTCTGAGAGCTTGAAAATAAACTGAGCAGTTGCCTCAGTTTAAATGAGGAAAATATAATATAATAAAATAAAACAAAATAGAAATATTCTCAAAAGAAATGTTTTTTTTCAAAAGATTCAAATAAAAATGGAACAAGCCGTTGCAACGTTTCGGTTCCTTTAGAACCTTCTTCAGGCAGGCTTGTTCAGAGTATTTGCAAAAAATATTCTTTCTTTGAAAATAAAATAGATTCAGGATCAAAATAAAGCTTGAGTGTGTCTCTAATCGAGCTGGAAGAAGTGGGGAAGATTCAGTCCTCTGAGCAGCCTCTTATATAGTGTAAAGGGGCGGGTCCAATTCAAATGAGCCAATGAGAACCATTTCCCAGCTCAATTTCAAAAAGAAATAGTTCTCAGCCAATAGAATACACCTGTATTTCAGTGTATTGAGAAAAGGCATTTTTTGAAATTTGATGAGGATTAATGAATTAAATGAATTATTTAATAATAATTAAATTAATAATTAATGAATTAAAGAATTTTGCATGACCCTAGGTTTTTAACAGGCATGAGGCACGGGCCGGTTAGGGTTGGGGTTAAGGTTAGCGGTTAGGTTTAGGGTTAAGGTTAGGATTAAGGGTTAGGGATAGAAATTGGGGGTTAGGGTTAGGATTAGGATTTAGGATTAGGGTTAGAAATTAGGGTTAGGGATAGAGATTAGGGTTACGGTTAGGTTTTAGGGTTAGGGCTAGAAATTAGGGTAAGTGTTAGGATTTAGGGTTAGGATTAGGATTTATGGTTAGGGCTAGAAATTAGAGTTAGGGTTAGAGTTAAGGGTTAAGGTTAGGTTTTAGGGTTAGGGTTAGAAATTAGGGTTAGGATTAGGATTTAGGGTTAGGGATAGAAATTAGGGTTAAGGTTAGATTTAGGGTTAGGGATAGAAATTAGGGTTAGGGTTAGGGATGGAAATTAGGGTTAAGGTTAGGTTTTAGAGTTAGGGATAGAAATTAGGGTTAGGGTTGGGGTTAGGGTTTAGGGATAGGATTTAGGGTTAGGGCTAGAAATTAGGATTAGGGTTAGGGATAGAAATTAGGGTTAAGGTTAGGTTTTAGGGTTAGGGTTAGGGACAGAAATTAGGGTTAAGGTTAGGTTTTAGGGTTAGGGTTAGGGATAGAAATTAGGGTTAAGTTTAGGGTTAGGGTTAGGGTTAGGGTTAGGGTTAGAAATTAGGGTTAGAGATAGAAATAAAGGTTAAGGTTAGGTTTTAGGGTTAGGGATAGAAATTAGGGTTAGGGTTAGGGTTGGGTTTAGGTTTTGGGGTTAGGATTAGGATGTAGGGTTATGGTTAGAAATTAGGGTTAGGGATAGAAATTAGGGTTAAGGTTAGGGTTAGGGTTGTGGTTAGGGATACAATTCAGGGTTAGGGTTAGGTTTTAGAATTAGGGTTAGGTTTAGGTTAAGGTTAGGGCTTAGGGTTAGGGATAGGAATTAGGGTTAGGATTTAGGGTTAGGGATAGAAATTAGGGTTAGGGTTAGGTTTAGAGTCAGAGGAAGGTGCTAACCTGTTTGCACAGGCCATCAATGCCCCCTAAGAATATTTTATTCACCTCTCATTGAGGCCTTGGGGATAAACAGTACTTAGTTTCTGAATCCAAATTCTCTCTGCTCTTTTCCTCAGGGGCACAGACCATTGTGGGTTTGCCTGTAGGACCATGACCCTGAGAGCTTCCCATCCATGCTCCCGGAAGTGTTTGACCAGGTAAGTATCCATTTGTTTTTCTTTTAATATGTTGTGTTTGTGTTGTGTCATCCTGATCAAGATGGTGTTGCCCGTCTCTCCAACATATTGGGCTCCACATTGATTACAGGAAATGAGGTAAACACAATTTTTGCTGTGCACTGTACTTGAGCGATGAGTGGTGAAGACTTCCTTGGTAAATCTGTTTTGAATGTGTTGTTTTTGTTCCAGGTATTGTCCCTGATGTTTAGGTTTTCCCTGCTGGAGAGGATTGAGTTTGGCCCTGACCAAATAGTCTTGCAGGTTTTTGCTTTTCCTGAAAGCTGCAATGACTTTGTGGTCTCTGAATCTTGGTGTTTGTCCCAATATTTGCATAAAATTGTACCTTATCTCCCTGATGAGCTTCACAGAGACAGAGGAATATGTCAGGACGAGCGGCACGCTGGTGCCTTCCGCCCGGGTTCCTATTGTGAGGTAGGATTTAAAAATCCTTCTCAAAAAGGACCTTTTATAACCTCTGTTCCTGAGTGCTCTAAAGAGGATTCGTGTCGCTTCCACGAAGTCCCGTTCTCGGGTACATATGCGACGAAACCTCAGGAGTTGTGATTTCACCAGGCCAGAGTAAGTGTGTTTAGGGTGAAAGCTCTCCTTGTGCAGTAGAGCGTGTGTGTCTGTTTCCTTAAAAAATACCTTGATGTCCAATTTGTGTGTGGAACTAAAATCCGGGCCTTTGTATGTCGTGGTGTCCAAAAAATCCACCGAGAGCTGACTAATGGAGGATTTCAGTTTTATGGATGGGTTGTGGTTGTTAAGTGTTGTCAGAAATTCTTCAAACTCCCTCTCTGTGTGTGTCCAAACTCCCCAAATATCATCAAGATATCTAAAATAATAAAGAGGCCGTTTATGGCTTCGGGATAGTGCCGAGGTCTCCCATTCTGCCATAAATATGTTGGCGTAGGCCGGAGCAAACTTCTTCCCCATCGCTGTTCCCTTAATCTGAAGGAAGAATTCCCCATTGAACTCAAAGTCGTTCCTTTTTAGATTTATTTCTAATAATTGGATGAGTTCTTTATCAGGCCTGGATTTGTCTGGGTATTTTTTAAAGATATTTTTTACGGCCTGTATTCCTTCCTGGATGTCGATATTTGTGTAAAGGCTGTCAATGTCCATAGTGAACAGGACAGCCTCTTGGGGAATTTCAAGTCCTTTAACTTTTTGAATGAAGTCATATGTGTCTTTTAAATAGCTAGGGTGGCCCGTGGAAAGGGGATTTAAATAAAAGTCCAGGAATTCGGCCGTATAGTACGTTTCGCTTCCGCAATCCGACACTATAGGCCTTCCTGGAGGAATTTCATGGGGTTTGCTCCATTTGGCCGGATCCTTGTGTATTTTAGGGAGCATGTAGAATCTCCTGCTCCTGGGCTCTGTGTCACCCAAGAGATAGGACTTCTGTTTGGCATTTATATGCTTTTTTGTATACAGGATCTGAACTATTTCTTTGACTAGGGGTACGGTGTCTGGATAGATGGGTTTGTCTAATTTTTTGTAATAATTTTTATCCTGTAATTGTCTGTTTCCCTCCCATAGATATTGTTCACGGTCCATAATAACCGTTGCACTGCCCTTGTCAGCCGGCTTGATAACGATGTTTTGGTTGCCCTTTAACTCCTCAAGCGCACTGATTTCCTCAGGAGTGAGGTTAAGTTGTTCCCAACATGGTCTGCAGTGTCTCTTGAAGGATCCAAGGTCTGTATCAAACAAGGTGAGAAGCTCAGTGGGCAGTTTATCCATGGGTGGGACCCAGTCTGATTTAGGTGTGAAAGGTGGGGGAGTTTGATCTTTGTCATTTTGAAAATAAGATGCCAATTTTAGTCTTCGGTGGTATTGTTGCAGATCATATCGCATTTGCTTCCTGTTATATTGTTTACTGATTTTCCATGCTGGAATAAAGGTTAGGCCTCTATTAAGCAGGCTGAATTGTGGGTGAGTGATTTTGTTTTTTTTGGCTAAAACAACCACATTTTTGTTCCCCTCCTGTGTATGTAGGCTTATGGGGAGATTTAATTTAAATGTTGAAGCCAATGTTCCAGCATTTTTCCGGCTGTATTCACTGTCCAATGAATATTGTCACTTTCAGTGTGGAATTCTGATCTGGGCAGGGCCGGAATATGATTTAGGTTGGCCGTGATGTAACCACTCAGGATGTTAAGTTGTGTTTGCTCCTTTGTTGGGAGCATCCCCGAATAGTTCAGTTCCGGAACCCAAATCTGCGCAACCGGGAATTTTTCTTTCGCCGCTCTTACCGCCGCCTGCATTTGTTTAATGGCAGTGTCTTTGGCGTTTTGAGTCCGACTGTTGATGCCCAGTGCTAAAATAAGGTGCTCAACATCATTGGAGACCGGGATTTTGTTTATCACGGCCTCCATGTGTCTGAACGTGGCCCCCGGATAGCTTTCTATTTGGAGGTCTGGGTTCTTAAAGGGGGGAATCCTGGAGAGGTTGGAATCCCCAATGACCAGGTATTTCTTACGGACAGTCAGTTTCCACTCTATCATTTTTCTGGGTGTGTTTATGTGCCTATTTGGAACACCCTCACTGGAGTCACATGGTGTTGCAGAAGGCACCTTGAGCTCCATATTAATACGGGCCTGTGTGGCTGTTCTAAGGCTGCCGATTTTGTCTGGGCTTAGGGTCACCCTTTGTGAGCTGCCGTCATTATTCTGCTCGCACTCTTCCTGGTCCTCGATAATAACGAGTTCCTCTTCCCATCTAACACAGGGATTGGAACTCGGGCAAGGAGTGCGTTGTGCTTTTGGGGAGGCAGGAGGATCTGGGGCGATTTCGGACTGACTGTCCGAATCTTCTTCCCTATAAGGCGACCAATCGTTTGGTGGATCTGTCATGGTGGAAGTGGTTCTGGAAGATATTGGTTCTGGTTGGGTGGACAGATCTGGTAGGGAGTGTGCCTCGGCCTCGGCATGCACCGAGGCCTGCACCGCGATGGCACTGTCAGCTGCTTCAGGTGATAGAGAAGAAGCAGCAGGGACACTTTGCGTCTCTGCTTCCTCTCTCGCCTCCTCCACATCAGCAGTGGGTGTAGGGATCTTATATTTGTCCCCTATCAGTGTGTGAGCATCCTGTATTGATCTATACCTCAGTCTTTTACCAATCCCTCGTTTTGCCCATAACACAGCAGTGTTAAAACATTCTTCCCAGCCCCGGGAAGGATAGTGCTGCAGCTTGGCAATTTCTTCCACCAATGTGTCCTCATAATGGTTTTTAAGGATCAACATGGTGGTATAGGCCCAGTTTTTAGCATTACCATCTATAAGGGCTTGTGTTGTGGGGTTTGGCAGAGCTGGTTTGATGACCTCAGATAGATTTTTCTCCATCTTGGTCAATGCAGGAGGTTGTTCTTGGCTCACATTGTTTTTGTGATGCACCAGTTTAATAATTTTAAACATGGTACGGGTTTTTATGACAAAATCCGGGTCATCTGATTGCTTTTGAACCACATTTTGTCTCTGCCGTGTGTGCTTTTGTTGGTGTTGTGGACGAGTTGCCCATGTTTGATTTGGTTTTTGTGTAATCATTGTGACAGGTCCCCAATGGACCTGAGGTTCAAAAAATTGTGGTCTGAAAGACCGCTGACGTGATGCAGTACGGTAAGTATTTGGTGCCCTCGTGTGGCCTGAAAATTTTACTGCATTTGCATAGGAGAGGGCCCTTTGTCCCTGTGCATGACGTAGGTTTTGGTTATTGCCATATTTAACCACATCTGCATAAGAGAATGACCTCTCTCCTTGTGAATGGTGTCCCGTATGGTGGTGAGGACGGTGCATAGGTGTGTTTTGGACAGCACGCCTGCGTCCACGGGTGACAACCATCCAACCATCTCTGTCTGGCAGAATCATTTTTTCAAAAGGCTTTTCTATTGCGTTTTAAACAAAATATTTACTTGGAATGCTTTTGTGTATTGAAATAAAATGAAATAGAACTGAAATCAAGGATCTTTTTTTTTTTTTTTTTTTTTAATTTTTCAAAAATAATTCTCTCTGAGAATTTGAAAATCAAATCAAGCAGTTGCCTGATTTTAAATAGAAATAATAAAATGTGCTTTCAAAGAAATATTTTCCTGAAAAACAAATTCTCTCTGAGAGCTTGAAAATAAACTGAGCAGTTGCCTCAGTTTAAATGAGGAAAATATAATATAATAAAATAAAACAAAATAGAAATATTCTCAAAAGAAATGTTTTTTTTCAAAAGATTCAAATAAAAATGGAACAAGCCGTTGCAACGTTTCGGTTCCTTTAGAACCTTCTTCAGGCAGGCTTGTTCAGAGTATTTGCAAAAAATATTCTTTCTTTGAAAATAAAATAGATTCAGGATCAAAATAAAGCTTGAGTGTGTCTCTAATCGAGCTGGAAGAAGTGGGGAAGATTCAGTCCTCTGAGCAGCCTCTTATATAGTGTAAAGGGGCGGGTCCAATTCAAATGAGCCAATGAGAACCATTTCCCAGCTCAATTTCAAAAAGAAATAGTTCTCAGCCAATAGAATACACCTGTATTTCAGTGTATTGAGAAAAGGCATTTTTTGAAATTTGATGAGGATTAATGAATTAAATGAATTATTTAATAATAATTAAATTAATAATTAATGAATTAAAGAATTTTGCATGACCCTAGGTTTTTAACAGGCATGAGGCACGGGCCGGTTAGGGTTGGGGTTAAGGTTAGCGGTTAGGTTTAGGGTTAAGGTTAGGATTAAGGGTTAGGGATAGAAATTGGGGGTTAGGGTTAGGATTAGGATTTAGGATTAGGGTTAGAAATTAGGGTTAGGGATAGAGATTAGGGTTACGGTTAGGTTTTAGGGTTAGGGCTAGAAATTAGGGTAAGTGTTAGGATTTAGGGTTAGGATTAGGATTTATGGTTAGGGCTAGAAATTAGAGTTAGGGTTAGAGTTAAGGGTTAAGGTTAGGTTTTAGGGTTAGGGTTAGAAATTAGGGTTAGGATTAGGATTTAGGGTTAGGGATAGAAATTAGGGTTAAGGTTAGATTTAGGGTTAGGGATAGAAATTAGGGTTAGGGTTAGGGATGGAAATTAGGGTTAAGGTTAGGTTTTAGAGTTAGGGATAGAAATTAGGGTTAGGGTTGGGGTTAGGGTTTAGGGATAGGATTTAGGGTTAGGGCTAGAAATTAGGATTAGGGTTAGGGATAGAAATTAGGGTTAAGGTTAGGTTTTAGGGTTAGGGTTAGGGACAGAAATTAGGGTTAAGGTTAGGTTTTAGGGTTAGGGTTAGGGATAGAAATTAGGGTTAAGTTTAGGGTTAGGGTTGGGGTTAGGTTTTAGGGTTAGGCCTAGAAATTAGGGTTAGAGATAGAAATAAAGGTTAAGGTTAGGTTTTAGGGTTAGGGATAGAAATTAGGGTTAGGGTTAGGGTTGGGTTTAGGTTTTGGGGTTAGGATTAGGATGTAGGGTTATGGTTAGAAATTAGGGTTAGGGATAGAAATTAGGGTTAAGGTTAGGGTTAGGGTTGTGGTTAGGGATACAATTCAGGGTTAGGGTTAGGTTTTAGAATTAGGGTTAGGTTTAGGTTAAGGTTAGGGCTTAGGGTTAGGGATAGGAATTAGGGTTAGGATTTAGGGTTAGGGATAGAAATTAGGGTTAGGTAGGTTAGAGTCAGAGGAAGGTGCTAACCTGTTTGCACAGGCCATCAATGCCCCCTAAGAATATTTTATTCACCTCTCATTGAGGCCTTGGGGATAAACAGTACTTAGTTTCTGAATCCAAATTCTCTCTGCTCTTTTCCTCAGGGGCACAGACCATTGTGGGTTTGCCTGTAGGACCATGACCCTGAGAGCTTCCCATCCATGCTCCCGGAAGTGTTTGACCAGGTAAGTATCCATTTGTTTTTCTTTTAATATGTTGTGTTTGTGTTGTGTCATCCTGATCAAGATGGTGTTGCCCGTCTCTCCAACATATTGGGCTCCACATTGATTACAGGAAATGAGGTAAACACAATTTTTGCTGTGCACTGTACTTGAGCGATGAGTGGTGAAGACTTCCTTGGTAAATCTGTTTTGAATGTGTTGTTTTTGTTCCAGGTATTGTCCCTGATGTTTAGGTTTTCCCTGCTGGAGAGGATTGAGTTTGGCCCTGACCAAATAGTCTTGCAGGTTTTTGCTTTTCCTGAAAGCTGCAATGACTTTGTGGTCTCTGAATCTTGGTGTTTGTCCCAATATTTGCATAAAATTGTACCTTATCTCCCTGATGAGCTTCACAGAGACAGAGGAATATGTCAGGACGAGCGGCACGCTGGTGCCTTCCGCCCGGGTTCCTATTGTGAGGTAGGATTTAAAAATCCTTCTCAAAAAGGACCTTTTATAACCTCTGTTCCTGAGTGCTCTAAAGAGGATTCGTGTCGCTTCCACGAAGTCCCGTTCTCGGGTACATATGCGACGAAACCTCAGGAGTTGTGATTTCACCAGGCCAGAGTAAGTGTGTTTAGGGTGAAAGCTCTCCTTGTGCAGTAGAGCGTGTGTGTCTGTTTCCTTAAAAAATACCTTGATGTCCAATTTGTGTGTGGAACTAAAATCCGGGCCTTTGTATGTCGTGGTGTCCAAAAAATCCACCGAGAGCTGACTAATGGAGGATTTCAGTTTTATGGATGGGTTGTGGTTGTTAAGTGTTGTCAGAAATTCTTCAAACTCCCTCTCTGTGTGTGTCCAAACTCCCCAAATATCATCAAGATATCTAAAATAATAAAGAGGCCGTTTATGGCTTCGGGATAGTGCCGAGGTCTCCCATTCTGCCATAAATATGTTGGCGTAGGCCGGAGCAAACTTCTTCCCCATCGCTGTTCCCTTAATCTGAAGGAAGAATTCCCCATTGAACTCAAAGTCGTTCCTTTTTAGATTTATTTCTAATAATTGGATGAGTTCTTTATCAGGCCTGGATTTGTCTGGGTATTTTTTAAAGATATTTTTTACGGCCTGTATTCCTTCCTGGATGTCGATATTTGTGTAAAGGCTGTCAATGTCCATAGTGAACAGGACAGCCTCTTGGGGAATTTCAAGTCCTTTAACTTTTTGAATGAAGTCATATGTGTCTTTTAAATAGCTAGGGTGGCCCGTGGAAAGGGGATTTAAATAAAAGTCCAGGAATTCGGCCGTATAGTACGTTTCGCTTCCGCAATCCGACACTATAGGCCTTCCTGGAGGAATTTCATGGGGTTTGCTCCATTTGGCCGGATCCTTGTGTATTTTAGGGAGCATGTAGAATCTCCTGCTCCTGGGCTCTGTGTCACCCAAGAGATAGGACTTCTGTTTGGCATTTATATGCTTTTTTGTATACAGGATCTGAACTATTTCTTTGACTAGGGGTACGGTGTCTGGATAGATGGGTTTGTCTAATTTTTTGTAATAATTTTTATCCTGTAATTGTCTGTTTCCCTCCCATAGATATTGTTCACGGTCCATAATAACCGTTGCACTGCCCTTGTCAGCCGGCTTGATAACGATGTTTTGGTTGCCCTTTAACTCCTCAAGCGCACTGATTTCCTCAGGAGTGAGGTTAAGTTGTTCCCAACATGGTCTGCAGTGTCTCTTGAAGGATCCAAGGTCTGTATCAAACAAGGTGAGAAGCTCAGTGGGCAGTTTATCCATGGGTGGGACCCAGTCTGATTTAGGTGTGAAAGGTGGGGGAGTTTGATCTTTGTCATTTTGAAAATAAGATGCCAATTTTAGTCTTCGGTGGTATTGTTGCAGATCATATCGCATTTGCTTCCTGTTATATTGTTTACTGATTTTCCATGCTGGAATAAAGGTTAGGCCTCTATTAAGCAGGCTGAATTGTGGGTGAGTGATTTTGTTTTTTTTGGCTAAAACAACCACATTTTTGTTCCCCTCCTGTGTATGTAGGCTTATGGGGAGATTTAATTTAAATGTTGAAGCCAATGTTCCAGCATTTTTCCGGCTGTATTCACTGTCCAATGAATATTGTCACTTTCAGTGTGGAATTCTGATCTGGGCAGGGCCGGAATATGATTTAGGTTGGCCGTGATGTAACCACTCAGGATGTTAAGTTGTGTTTGCTCCTTTGTTGGGAGCATCCCCGAATAGTTCAGTTCCGGAACCCAAATCTGCGCAACCGGGAATTTTTCTTTCGCCGCTCTTACCGCCGCCTGCATTTGTTTAATGGCAGTGTCTTTGGCGTTTTGAGTCCGACTGTTGATGCCCAGTGCTAAAATAAGGTGCTCAACATCATTGGAGACCGGGATTTTGTTTATCACGGCCTCCATGTGTCTGAACGTGGCCCCCGGATAGCTTTCTATTTGGAGGTCTGGGTTCTTAAAGGGGGGAATCCTGGAGAGGTTGGAATCCCCAATGACCAGGTATTTCTTACGGACAGTCAGTTTCCACTCTATCATTTTTCTGGGTGTGTTTATGTGCCTATTTGGAACACCCTCACTGGAGTCACATGGTGTTGCAGAAGGCACCTTGAGCTCCATATTAATACGGGCCTGTGTGGCTGTTCTAAGGCTGCCGATTTTGTCTGGGCTTAGGGTCACCCTTTGTGAGCTGCCGTCATTATTCTGCTCGCACTCTTCCTGGTCCTCGATAATAACGAGTTCCTCTTCCCATCTAACACAGGGATTGGAACTCGGGCAAGGAGTGCGTTGTGCTTTTGGGGAGGCAGGAGGATCTGGGGCGATTTCGGACTGACTGTCCGAATCTTCTTCCCTATAAGGCGACCAATCGTTTGGTGGATCTGTCATGGTGGAAGTGGTTCTGGAAGATATTGGTTCTGGTTGGGTGGACAGATCTGGTAGGGAGTGTGCCTCGGCCTCGGCATGCACCGAGGCCTGCACCGCGATGGCACTGTCAGCTGCTTCAGGTGATAGAGAAGAAGCAGCAGGGACACTTTGCGTCTCTGCTTCCTCTCTCGCCTCCTCCACATCAGCAGTGGGTGTAGGGATCTTATATTTGTCCCCTATCAGTGTGTGAGCATCCTGTATTGATCTATACCTCAGTCTTTTACCAATCCCTCGTTTTGCCCATAACACAGCAGTGTTAAAACATTCTTCCCAGCCCCGGGAAGGATAGTGCTGCAGCTTGGCAATTTCTTCCACCAATGTGTCCTCATAATGGTTTTTAAGGATCAACATGGTGGTATAGGCCCAGTTTTTAGCATTACCATCTATAAGGGCTTGTGTTGTGGGGTTTGGCAGAGCTGGTTTGATGACCTCAGATAGATTTTTCTCCATCTTGGTCAATGCAGGAGGTTGTTCTTGGCTCACATTGTTTTTGTGATGCACCAGTTTAATAATTTTAAACATGGTACGGGTTTTTATGACAAAATCCGGGTCATCTGATTGCTTTTGAACCACATTTTGTCTCTGCCGTGTGTGCTTTTTTTGGTGTTGTGGACGAGTTGCCCATGTTTGATTTGGTTTTTGTGTAATCATTGTGACAGGTCCCCAATGGACCTGAGGTTCAAAAAATTGTGGTCTGAAAGACCGCTGACGTGATGCAGTACGGTAAGTATTTGGTGCCCTCGTGTGGCCTGAAAATTTTACTGCATTTGCATAGGAGAGGGCCCTTTGTCCCTGTGCATGACGTAGGTTTTGGTTATTGCCATATTTAACCACATCTGCATAAGAGAATGACCTCTCTCCTTGTGAATGGTGTCCCGTATGGTGGTGAGGACGGTGCATAGGTGTGTTTTGGACAGCACGCCTGCGTCCACGGGTGACAACCATCCAACCATCTCTGTCTGGCAGAATCATTTTTTCAAAAGGCTTTTCTATTGCGTTTTAAACAAAATATTTACTTGGAATGCTTTTGTGTATTGAAATAAAATGAAATAGAACTGAAATCAAGGATCTTTGTTTTTTTTTTTTTTTTTTTTTTTTTTTTTTTTTTTTTTTTTAATTTTTCAAAAATAATTCTCTCTGAGAATTTGAAAATCAAATCAAGCAGTTGCCTGATTTTAAATAGAAATAATAAAATGTGCTTTCAAAGAAATATTTTCCTGAAAAACAAATTCTCTCTGAGAGCTTGAAAATAAACTGAGCAGTTGCCTCAGTTTAAATGAGGAAAATATAATATAATAAAATAAAACAAAATAGAAATATTCTCAAAAGAAATGTTTTTTTTCAAAAGATTCAAATAAAAATGGAACAAGCCGTTGCAACGTTTCGGTTCCTTTAGAACCTTCTTCAGGCAGGCTTGTTCAGAGTATTTGCAAAAAATATTCTTTCTTTGAAAATAAAATAGATTCAGGATCAAAATAAAGCTTGAGTGTGTCTCTAATCGAGCTGGAAGAAGTGGGGAAGATTCAGTCCTCTGAGCAGCCTCTTATATAGTGTAAAGGGGCGGGTCCAATTCAAATGAGCCAATGAGAACCATTTCCCAGCTCAATTTCAAAAAGAAATAGTTCTCAGCCAATAGAATACACCTGTATTTCAGTGTATTGAGAAAAGGCATTTTTTGAAATTTGATGAGGATTAATGAATTAAATGAATTATTTAATAATAATTAAATTAATAATTAATGAATTAAAGAATTTTGCATGACCCTAGGTTTTTAACAGGCATGAGGCACGGGCCGGTTAGGGTTGGGGTTAAGGTTAGCGGTTAGGTTTAGGGTTAAGGTTAGGATTAAGGGTTAGGGATAGAAATTGGGGGTTAGGGTTAGGATTAGGATTTAGGATTAGGGTTAGAAATTAGGGTTAGGGATAGAGATTAGGGTTACGGTTAGGTTTTAGGGTTAGGGCTAGAAATTAGGGTAAGTGTTAGGATTTAGGGTTAGGATTAGGATTTATGGTTAGGGCTAGAAATTAGAGTTAGGGTTAGAGTTAAGGGTTAAGGTTAGGTTTTAGGGTTAGGGTTAGAAATTAGGGTTAGGATTAGGATTTAGGGTTAGGGATAGAAATTAGGGTTAAGGTTAGATTTAGGGTTAGGGATAGAAATTAGGGTTAGGGTTAGGGATGGAAATTAGGGTTAAGGTTAGGTTTTAGAGTTAGGGATAGAAATTAGGGTTAGGGTTGGGGTTAGGGTTTAGGGATAGGATTTAGGGTTAGGGCTAGAAATTAGGATTAGGGTTAGGGATAGAAATTAGGGTTAAGGTTAGGTTTTAGGGTTAGGGTTAGGGACAGAAATTAGGGTTAAGGTTAGGTTTTAGGGTTAGGGTTAGGGATAGAAATTAGGGTTAAGTTTAGGGTTAGGGTTGGGGTTAGGTTTTAGGGTTAGGCCTAGAAATTAGGGTTAGAGATAGAAATAAAGGTTAAGGTTAGGTTTTAGGGTTAGGGATAGAAATTAGGGTTAGGGTTAGGGTTGGGTTTAGGTTTTGGGGTTAGGATTAGGATGTAGGGTTATGGTTAGAAATTAGGGTTAGGGATAGAAATTAGGGTTAAGGTTAGGGTTAGGGTTGTGGTTAGGGATACAATTCAGGGTTAGGGTTAGGTTTTAGAATTAGGGTTAGGTTTAGGTTAAGGTTAGGGCTTAGGGTTAGGGATAGGAATTAGGGTTAGGATTTAGGGTTAGGGATAGAAATTAGGGTTAGGGTTAGAGAGTCAGAGGAAGGTGCTAACCTGTTTGCACAGGCCATCAATGCCCCCTAAGAATATTTTATTCACCTCTCATTGAGGCCTTGGGGATAAACAGTACTTAGTTTCTGAATCCAAATTCTCTCTGCTCTTTTCCTCAGGGGCACAGACCATTGTGGGTTTGCCTGTAGGACCATGACCCTGAGAGCTTCCCATCCATGCTCCCGGAAGTGTTTGACCAGGTAAGTATCCATTTGTTTTTCTTTTAATATGTTGTGTTTGTGTTGTGTCATCCTGATCAAGATGGTGTTGCCCGTCTCTCCAACATATTGGGCTCCACATTGATTACAGGAAATGAGGTAAACACAATTTTTGCTGTGCACTGTACTTGAGCGATGAGTGGTGAAGACTTCCTTGGTAAATCTGTTTTGAATGTGTTGTTTTTGTTCCAGGTATTGTCCCTGATGTTTAGGTTTTCCCTGCTGGAGAGGATTGAGTTTGGCCCTGACCAAATAGTCTTGCAGGTTTTTGCTTTTCCTGAAAGCTGCAATGACTTTGTGGTCTCTGAATCTTGGTGTTTGTCCCAATATTTGCATAAAATTGTACCTTATCTCCCTGATGAGCTTCACAGAGACAGAGGAATATGTCAGGACGAGCGGCACGCTGGTGCCTTCCGCCCGGGTTCCTATTGTGAGGTAGGATTTAAAAATCCTTCTCAAAAAGGACCTTTTATAACCTCTGTTCCTGAGTGCTCTAAAGAGGATTCGTGTCGCTTCCACGAAGTCCCGTTCTCGGGTACATATGCGACGAAACCTCAGGAGTTGTGATTTCACCAGGCCAGAGTAAGTGTGTTTAGGGTGAAAGCTCTCCTTGTGCAGTAGAGCGTGTGTGTCTGTTTCCTTAAAAAATACCTTGATGTCCAATTTGTGTGTGGAACTAAAATCCGGGCCTTTGTATGTCGTGGTGTCCAAAAAATCCACCGAGAGCTGACTAATGGAGGATTTCAGTTTTATGGATGGGTTGTGGTTGTTAAGTGTTGTCAGAAATTCTTCAAACTCCCTCTCTGTGTGTGTCCAAACTCCCCAAATATCATCAAGATATCTAAAATAATAAAGAGGCCGTTTATGGCTTCGGGATAGTGCCGAGGTCTCCCATTCTGCCATAAATATGTTGGCGTAGGCCGGAGCAAACTTCTTCCCCATCGCTGTTCCCTTAATCTGAAGGAAGAATTCCCCATTGAACTCAAAGTCGTTCCTTTTTAGATTTATTTCTAATAATTGGATGAGTTCTTTATCAGGCCTGGATTTGTCTGGGTATTTTTTAAAGATATTTTTTACGGCCTGTATTCCTTCCTGGATGTCGATATTTGTGTAAAGGCTGTCAATGTCCATAGTGAACAGGACAGCCTCTTGGGGAATTTCAAGTCCTTTAACTTTTTGAATGAAGTCATATGTGTCTTTTAAATAGCTAGGGTGGCCCGTGGAAAGGGGATTTAAATAAAAGTCCAGGAATTCGGCCGTATAGTACGTTTCGCTTCCGCAATCCGACACTATAGGCCTTCCTGGAGGAATTTCATGGGGTTTGCTCCATTTGGCCGGATCCTTGTGTATTTTAGGGAGCATGTAGAATCTCCTGCTCCTGGGCTCTGTGTCACCCAAGAGATAGGACTTCTGTTTGGCATTTATATGCTTTTTTGTATACAGGATCTGAACTATTTCTTTGACTAGGGGTACGGTGTCTGGATAGATGGGTTTGTCTAATTTTTTGTAATAATTTTTATCCTGTAATTGTCTGTTTCCCTCCCATAGATATTGTTCACGGTCCATAATAACCGTTGCACTGCCCTTGTCAGCCGGCTTGATAACGATGTTTTGGTTGCCCTTTAACTCCTCAAGCGCACTGATTTCCTCAGGAGTGAGGTTAAGTTGTTCCCAACATGGTCTGCAGTGTCTCTTGAAGGATCCAAGGTCTGTATCAAACAAGGTGAGAAGCTCAGTGGGCAGTTTATCCATGGGTGGGACCCAGTCTGATTTAGGTGTGAAAGGTGGGGGAGTTTGATCTTTGTCATTTTGAAAATAAGATGCCAATTTTAGTCTTCGGTGGTATTGTTGCAGATCATATCGCATTTGCTTCCTGTTATATTGTTTACTGATTTTCCATGCTGGAATAAAGGTTAGGCCTCTATTAAGCAGGCTGAATTGTGGGTGAGTGATTTTGTTTTTTTTGGCTAAAACAACCACATTTTTGTTCCCCTCCTGTGTATGTAGGCTTATGGGGAGATTTAATTTAAATGTTGAAGCCAATGTTCCAGCATTTTTCCGGCTGTATTCACTGTCCAATGAATATTGTCACTTTCAGTGTGGAATTCTGATCTGGGCAGGGCCGGAATATGATTTAGGTTGGCCGTGATGTAACCACTCAGGATGTTAAGTTGTGTTTGCTCCTTTGTTGGGAGCATCCCCGAATAGTTCAGTTCCGGAACCCAAATCTGCGCAACCGGGAATTTTTCTTTCGCCGCTCTTACCGCCGCCTGCATTTGTTTAATGGCAGTGTCTTTGGCGTTTTGAGTCCGACTGTTGATGCCCAGTGCTAAAATAAGGTGCTCAACATCATTGGAGACCGGGATTTTGTTTATCACGGCCTCCATGTGTCTGAACGTGGCCCCCGGATAGCTTTCTATTTGGAGGTCTGGGTTCTTAAAGGGGGGAATCCTGGAGAGGTTGGAATCCCCAATGACCAGGTATTTCTTACGGACAGTCAGTTTCCACTCTATCATTTTTCTGGGTGTGTTTATGTGCCTATTTGGAACAGACTCACTGGAGTCACATGGTGTTGCAGAAGGCACCTTGAGCTCCATATTAATACGGGCCTGTGTGGCTGTTCTAAGGCTGCCGATTTTGTCTGGGCTTAGGGTCACCCTTTGTGAGCTGCCGTCATTATTCTGCTCGCACTCTTCCTGGTCCTCGATAATAACGAGTTCCTCTTCCCATCTAACACAGGGATTGGAACTCGGGCAAGGAGTGCGTTGTGCTTTTGGGGAGGCAGGAGGATCTGGGGCGATTTCGGACTGACTGTCCGAATCTTCTTCCCTATAAGGCGACCAATCGTTTGGTGGATCTGTCATGGTGGAAGTGGTTCTGGAAGATATTGGTTCTGGTTGGGTGGACAGATCTGGTAGGGAGTGTGCCTCGGCCTCGGCATGCACCGAGGCCTGCACCGCGATGGCACTGTCAGCTGCTTCAGGTGATAGAGAAGAAGCAGCAGGGACACTTTGCGTCTCTGCTTCCTCTCTCGCCTCCTCCACATCAGCAGTGGGTGTAGGGATCTTATATTTGTCCCCTATCAGTGTGTGAGCATCCTGTATTGATCTATACCTCAGTCTTTTACCAATCCCTCGTTTTGCCCATAACACAGCAGTGTTAAAACATTCTTCCCAGCCCCGGGAAGGATAGTGCTGCAGCTTGGCAATTTCTTCCACCAATGTGTCCTCATAATGGTTTTTAAGGATCAACATGGTGGTATAGGCCCAGTTTTTAGCATTACCATCTATAAGGGCTTGTGTTGTGGGGTTTGGCAGAGCTGGTTTGATGACCTCAGATAGATTTTTCTCCATCTTGGTCAATGCAGGAGGTTGTTCTTGGCTCACATTGTTTTTGTGATGCACCAGTTTAATAATTTTAAACATGGTACGGGTTTTTATGACAAAATCCGGGTCATCTGATTGCTTTTGAACCACATTTTGTCTCTGCCGTGTGTGCTTTTTTTGGTGTTGTGGACGAGTTGCCCATGTTTGATTTGGTTTTTGTGTAATCATTGTGACAGGTCCCCAATGGACCTGAGGTTCAAAAAATTGTGGTCTGAAAGACCGCTGACGTGATGCAGTACGGTAAGTATTTGGTGCCCTCGTGTGGCCTGAAAATTTTACTGCATTTGCATAGGAGAGGGCCCTTTGTCCCTGTGCATGACGTAGGTTTTGGTTATTGCCATATTTAACCACATCTGCATAAGAGAATGACCTCTCTCCTTGTGAATGGTGTCCCGTATGGTGGTGAGGACGGTGCATAGGTGTGTTTTGGACAGCACGCCTGCGTCCACGGGTGACAACCATCCAACCATCTCTGTCTGGCAGAATCATTTTTTCAAAAGGCTTTTCTATTGCGTTTTAAACAAAATATTTACTTGGAATGCTTTTGTGTATTGAAATAAAATGAAATAGAACTGAAATCAAGGATCTTTGTTTTTTTTTTTTTTTTTTTTTTTTTTTTTTTTTTTTTTTTTTTTTTTAATTTTTCAAAAATAATTCTCTCTGAGAATTTGAAAATCAAATCAAGCAGTTGCCTGATTTTAAATAGAAATAATAAAATGTGCTTTCAAAGAAATATTTTCCTGAAAAACAAATTCTCTCTGAGAGCTTGAAAATAAACTGAGCAGTTGCCTCAGTTTAAATGAGGAAAATATAATATAATAAAATAAAACAAAATAGAAATATTCTCAAAAGAAATGTTTTTTTTCAAAAGATTCAAATAAAAATGGAACAAGCCGTTGCAACGTTTCGGTTCCTTTAGAACCTTCTTCAGGCAGGCTTGTTCAGAGTATTTGCAAAAAATATTCTTTCTTTGAAAATAAAATAGATTCAGGATCAAAATAAAGCTTGAGTGTGTCTCTAATCGAGCTGGAAGAAGTGGGGAAGATTCAGTCCTCTGAGCAGCCTCTTATATAGTGTAAAGGGGCGGGTCCAATTCAAATGAGCCAATGAGAACCATTTCCCAGCTCAATTTCAAAAAGAAATAGTTCTCAGCCAATAGAATACACCTGTATTTCAGTGTATTGAGAAAAGGCATTTTTTGAAATTTGATGAGGATTAATGAATTAAATGAATTATTTAATAATAATTAAATTAATAATTAATGAATTAAAGAATTTTGCATGACCCTAGGTTTTTAACAGGCATGAGGCACGGGCCGGTTAGGGTTGGGGTTAAGGTTAGCGGTTAGGTTTAGGGTTAAGGTTAGGATTAAGGGTTAGGGATAGAAATTGGGGGTTAGGGTTAGGATTAGGATTTAGGATTAGGGTTAGAAATTAGGGTTAGGGATAGAGATTAGGGTTACGGTTAGGTTTTAGGGTTAGGGCTAGAAATTAGGGTAAGTGTTAGGATTTAGGGTTAGGATTAGGATTTATGGTTAGGGCTAGAAATTAGAGTTAGGGTTAGAGTTAAGGGTTAAGGTTAGGTTTTAGGGTTAGGGTTAGAAATTAGGGTTAGGATTAGGATTTAGGGTTAGGGATAGAAATTAGGGTTAAGGTTAGATTTAGGGTTAGGGATAGAAATTAGGGTTAGGGTTAGGGATGGAAATTAGGGTTAAGGTTAGGTTTTAGAGTTAGGGATAGAAATTAGGGTTAGGGTTGGGGTTAGGGTTTAGGGATAGGATTTAGGGTTAGGGCTAGAAATTAGGATTAGGGTTAGGGATAGAAATTAGGGTTAAGGTTAGGTTTTAGGGTTAGGGTTAGGGACAGAAATTAGGGTTAAGGTTAGGTTTTAGGGTTAGGGTTAGGGATAGAAATTAGGGTTAAGTTTAGGGTTAGGGTTGGGGTTAGGTTTTAGGGTTAGGCCTAGAAATTAGGGTTAGAGATAGAAATAAAGGTTAAGGTTAGGTTTTAGGGTTAGGGATAGAAATTAGGGTTAGGGTTAGGGTTGGGTTTAGGTTTTGGGGTTAGGATTAGGATGTAGGGTTATGGTTAGAAATTAGGGTTAGGGATAGAAATTAGGGTTAAGGTTAGGGTTAGGGTTGTGGTTAGGGATACAATTCAGGGTTAGGGTTAGGTTTTAGAATTTAGGGTTAGGGTTAGGGTTAGGGTTAGGGTTAGGGTTAGGTTAGGGTTAGGGTTAGGGTTAGGGTTAGGGTTAGGGTTAGGGGTTAGGGTTAGGGTTAGGGTTAGGGTTAGAGGGTTAGGGTTAGGGTTAGGGTTAGGGTTAGGGTTAGGGTTAGGGTTAGGGTTTAGGGTTAGGGTTAGGGTTTAGGGTTAGGGTTAGGGTTAGGGTTAGGGTTAGGGTTAGGGGGTTAGGGTTAGAGGGTTAGGGTTAGGGTTTAGGGTTAGGGTTAGGGTTAGGGTTTAGGGTTAGGGTTAGGGTTAGGGTTAGGGTTAGGGTTAGGGTTTAGGGTTAGGGTTAGGGTTAGGGTTAGGGTTAGGGTTAGGGTTTAGGGTTAGGGTTAGGGTTAGGGTTAGGGTTAGGGGTTAGGGGTTAGGGTTAGGGTTAGGGTTAGGGTTAGGGTTAGGGTTAGGGTTAGGGTTTAGGGTTAGGGTTAGGGTTAGGGTTAGGGTTAGGGTTTAGGGTTTAGGGTTAGGGTTAGGGTTAGGGTTAGGGTTAGAGGGTTAGGGTTAGGGTTAGGGTTAGGGTTAGGGTTAGGGTTAGTTAGGGTTAGGGTTAGGGTTAGGGTTAGGGTTAGGGTTAGGGGTTAGGGTTAGGGTTAGGGTTAGGGTTAGGGTTAGGGTTTAGGGTTAGGGTTAGGGTTAGGGTTAGGGTTAGGTTAGGGTTAGGGTTAGGGTTAGGGTTAGGGTTAGGTTAGGGGAAATAGACGCAGCTCCAGGAACCATGTCAAAATCCGAGTGGGGATTAGGGTTGGGTTTAGGGTTAGGGTTAGGGGTTAGGGTTAGGGTGGGGTTGGGGTTAGGGTTAGGGAGGGGTTGGGGTTAGGGTTAGGGAGGGGTTGGGGTTAGGGTTAGGGTTAGGGAGGGGTTGGGGTTAGGGTTAGGGAGGGGTTGGGGTTAGGGTTAGGGAGGGGTTAGGGTTAGGGAGGGGTTGGGGTTAGGGTTAGGGTTAGGGAGGGGTTGGGGTTAGGGTTAGGGCTATGGATTGGTAAGGAAACTCAGATATAGACAAGCCCGGAGCCCACGTTGTGCACTGGCCTACTCCAAGTCACTAAGCACTCACATCTCCTCCGCCGCCGGTGACAAGTGGCAGGAAAATTGCCCTTAAACGTGTGTTTTTTTTGTTTTACGGATGAGAACTGGACATTTGCCCACTCTCTCTTTCCCTTGTTAGCAACCCTTTCCCTTTTTGACCTTTTAAATGGAGGGTGTTTCCCCTTTTTTCATTTTAGCCAGTGACTTCTGATTTCATTCATTAATGCAGGACATTCGATTTCATTCATTAATGCAGGACATTTGCCTTTTCACAGATCCCCATGACGTCATTTTTAACGGTAAGTCTGTTGCAACGTTTCGGTTAATATAAACCTTCATCAGGCATAGACTTACCATTTTCTCTTCCTTTTTCCATTTTCCAAACTGGCTGCACATTTTTCCATGTTGGCTTTAATCCTTTTTCACGAGATGTTCTGTTCACCAGGTGATTGGGTCTTTGCTATTTAGCGCTTAGCCCATTAGCTTCCTTTCTCAGTTTTTTCTTCTTCTCTTTCCTTCCATTTTCTTTTCCTTTTTCCATTTTCCAAACTGGCTTTGCATTTTTCCATGTTGGCTTTAATCCTTTTTCACGAGATGCTCTGTTTTCCAGGTGATTGGGTCTTTGCTAATTAGCGCTTAGCCCATTAGCTTCCTTTCTCAGTTTTTTCTTCTTCTCTTTCCTTCCATTTTCTTTTCCTTTTTCCATTTTCCAAACTGGCTTTGCATTTTTCCATGTTGGCTTTAATCCTTTTTCACGAGATGCTCTGTTTTCCAGGTGATTGGGTCTTTGATATTTAGCGCTTAGCCCATTAGCTTCCTTTCTCAGTTTTTTCTTCTTCTCTTTCCCTCCTTTGTCCAGGCAGTGGATAAAGACAGAATTTGTCAAATGGCACCCCCAAATGGCACTGGTTAAAATTGCACCCCCCAAAAAAAGTGTTAATTAAACATTCAGTTTTGTTTAGATTATTTTTCAAAAAATGGCCACTCATGTCCTGAAATTTGGACTATTGGCACCCCCACTGCTCGAAAACATTGGCACCCCCATACTCAGTGCTGTTCCAAACGCTCTCATCAGGTAAGTTATTCAGTTTCATGCGTCATTGTTTGTTTGTATCTTGTTTTTGTTGGTCCATAATCAGGCTTAGCCTCTCCATTTTCTTTTCCTTTTTCCATTTTCTTTTCCTTTTTCCAAGCTGGCTTTACTTATCCCCATTCTGGCTTTAAACATCCTCCCAGCTGCTCTGTTTTCCAAGTGAGTGGGCCTCTGCTATTTAGCACTTAGCCCACCAGCTTCCCATCTAAGTACTTTCGTTATTCTCTTTCCCCCCACTTCTCAGGCGGCAATATCTTTTCCTTTTTCCCAAACTGGCCTTACCTTTCCCGAAAGCTGGCTTTAAATCTTCCTTCAAGCTACTCTGTTTGCCAAGTAATTGGGCCTCTGCTATTTAGTGCTTAGCCATCCGGCCTTCTTGCACAGTTTTACACTCTGCTATTTAGTGCTTAGCCATCCGGCCTTCTTGCACAGTTTTACAAATTTTTTATAAACTGGCACCCCCAAATGGCACTGGTTTAACTGGCACCCCCAAAAAACACAGTGCTCATCGAACATTCCATTGTCTATAAGTATTTCTGCTATTTAGTGCTTAGCCATCCGGCCTTCTAGCACAGTTTTACATTATGCTATTTAGTGCTTAGCCATCCGGCCTTCCTGCACAGTTTTACAAATTTTTTATAAACTGGCACCCCCAAATGGCACTGGTTTAACTGGCACCCCCAAAAAACACAGTGCTCATCGAACATTCCATTGTCTATAAGTATTTCTGCTATTTAGTGCTTAGCCATCCGGCCTTCTAGCATGGTTTTACATTATGCTATTTAGTGCTTAGCCATCCGGCCTTCTTGCACAGTTTTACACATTTCTTATATAAGCTGGCACCCCCAAATGGCACTGGTTTAACTGGCACCCCCAAAAAAACACAGTGCTCATCGAACATTCCATTCTCTATAAGTGTTTTTCAAAATTGGCCACTCAGGTCATGAAATTAGAATTATTGGCACTCTCTTATCAGGTAAGTTAGCCAGTTCAGGAAATATGCAGAAGGCCATGCAAGTGCAGCAACTCGGGGTGGCACGGGCTGGGTTAGGTTAGGGGAAATAGACGCAGCTCCAGGAACCATGTCAAAATCCGAGTGGGGATTAGGGTTGGGTTTAGGGTTAGGGTTAGGGGTTAGGGTTAGGGTGGGGTTGGGGTTAGGGTTAGGGAGGGGTTGGGGTTAGGGTTAGGGAGGGGTTGGGGTTAGGGTTAGGGTTAGGGAGGGGTTGGGGTTAGGGTTAGGGAGGGGTTGGGGTTAGGGTTAGGGAGGGGTTAGGGTTAGGGAGGGGTTGGGGTTAGGGTTAGGGTTAGGGAGGGGTTGGGGTTAGGGTTAGGGCTATGGATTGGTAAGGAAACTCAGATATAGACAAGCCCGGAGCCCACGTTGTGCACTGGCCTACTCCAAGTCACTAAGCACTCACATCTCCTCCGCCGCCGGTGACAAGTGGCAGGAAAATTGCCCTTAAACGTGTGTTTTTTTTGTTTTACGGATGAGAACTGGACATTTGCCCACTCTCTCTTTCCCTTGTTAGCAACCCTTTCCCTTTTTGACCTTTTAAATGGAGGGTGTTTCCCCTTTTTTCATTTTAGCCAGTGACTTCTGATTTCATTCATTAATGCAGGACATTCGATTTCATTCATTAATGCAGGACATTTGCCTTTTCACAGATCCCCATGACGTCATTTTTAACGGTAAGTCTGTTGCAACGTTTCGGTTAATATAAACCTTCATCAGGCATAGACTTACCATTTTCTCTTCCTTTTTCCATTTTCCAAACTGGCTGCACATTTTTCCATGTTGGCTTTAATCCTTTTTCACGAGATGTTCTGTTCACCAGGTGATTGGGTCTTTGCTATTTAGCGCTTAGCCCATTAGCTTCCTTTCTCAGTTTTTTCTTCTTCTCTTTCCTTCCATTTTCTTTTCCTTTTTCCATTTTCCAAACTGGCTTTGCATTTTTCCATGTTGGCTTTAATCCTTTTTCACGAGATGCTCTGTTTTCCAGGTGATTGGGTCTTTGCTAATTAGCGCTTAGCCCATTAGCTTCCTTTCTCAGTTTTTTCTTCTTCTCTTTCCTTCCATTTTCTTTTCCTTTTTCCATTTTCCAAACTGGCTTTGCATTTTTCCATGTTGGCTTTAATCCTTTTTCACGAGATGCTCTGTTTTCCAGGTGATTGGGTCTTTGATATTTAGCGCTTAGCCCATTAGCTTCCTTTCTCAGTTTTTTCTTCTTCTCTTTCCCTCCTTTGTCCAGGCAGTGGATAAAGACAGAATTTGTCAAATGGCACCCCCAAATGGCACTGGTTAAAATTGCACCCCCCAAAAAAAGTGTTAATTAAACATTCAGTTTTGTTTAGATTATTTTTCAAAAAATGGCCACTCATGTCCTGAAATTTGGACTATTGGCACCCCCACTGCTCGAAAACATTGGCACCCCCATACTCAGTGCTGTTCCAAACGCTCTCATCAGGTAAGTTATTCAGTTTCATGCGTCATTGTTTGTTTGTATCTTGTTTTTGTTGGTCCATAATCAGGCTTAGCCTCTCCATTTTCTTTTCCTTTTTCCATTTTCTTTTCCTTTTTCCAAGCTGGCTTTACTTATCCCCATTCTGGCTTTAAACATCCTCCCAGCTGCTCTGTTTTCCAAGTGAGTGGGCCTCTGCTATTTAGCACTTAGCCCACCAGCTTCCCATCTAAGTACTTTCGTTATTCTCTTTCCCCCCACTTCTCAGGCGGCAATATCTTTTCCTTTTTCCCAAACTGGCCTTACCTTTCCCGAAAGCTGGCTTTAAATCTTCCTTCAAGCTACTCTGTTTGCCAAGTAATTGGGCCTCTGCTATTTAGTGCTTAGCCATCCGGCCTTCTTGCACAGTTTTACACTCTGCTATTTAGTGCTTAGCCATCCGGCCTTCTTGCACAGTTTTACAAATTTTTTATAAACTGGCACCCCCAAATGGCACTGGTTTAACTGGCACCCCCAAAAAACACAGTGCTCATCGAACATTCCATTGTCTATAAGTATTTCTGCTATTTAGTGCTTAGCCATCCGGCCTTCTAGCACAGTTTTACATTATGCTATTTAGTGCTTAGCCATCCGGCCTTCCTGCACAGTTTTACAAATTTTTTATAAACTGGCACCCCCAAATGGCACTGGTTTAACTGGCACCCCCAAAAAACACAGTGCTCATCGAACATTCCATTGTCTATAAGTATTTCTGCTATTTAGTGCTTAGCCATCCGGCCTTCTAGCATGGTTTTACATTATGCTATTTAGTGCTTAGCCATCCGGCCTTCTTGCACAGTTTTACACATTTCTTATATAAGCTGGCACCCCCAAATGGCACTGGTTTAACTGGCACCCCCAAAAAAACACAGTGCTCATCGAACATTCCATTCTCTATAAGTGTTTTTCAAAATTGGCCACTCAGGTCATGAAATTAGAATTATTGGCACTCTCTTATCAGGTAAGTTAGCCAGTTCAGGAAATATGCAGAAGGCCATGCAAGTGCAGCAACTCGGGGTGGCACGGGCTGGGTTAGGTTAGGGGAAATAGACGCAGCTCCAGGAACCATGTCAAAATCCGAGTGGGGATTAGGGTTGGGTTTAGGGTTAGGGTTAGGGGTTAGGGTTAGGGTGGGGTTGGGGTTAGGGTTAGGGAGGGGTTGGGGTTAGGGTTAGGGAGGGGTTGGGGTTAGGGTTAGGGTTAGGGAGGGGTTGGGGTTAGGGTTAGGGAGGGGTTGGGGTTAGGGTTAGGGAGGGGTTAGGGTTAGGGAGGGGTTGGGGTTAGGGTTAGGGTTAGGGAGGGGTTGGGGTTAGGGTTAGGGCTATGGATTGGTAAGGAAACTCAGATATAGACAAGCCCGGAGCCCACGTTGTGCACTGGCCTACTCCAAGTCACTAAGCACTCACATCTCCTCCGCCGCCGGTGACAAGTGGCAGGAAAATTGCCCTTAAACGTGTGTTTTTTTTGTTTTACGGATGAGAACTGGACATTTGCCCACTCTCTCTTTCCCTTGTTAGCAACCCTTTCCCTTTTTGACCTTTTAAATGGAGGGTGTTTCCCCTTTTTTCATTTTAGCCAGTGACTTCTGATTTCATTCATTAATGCAGGACATTCGATTTCATTCATTAATGCAGGACATTTGCCTTTTCACAGATCCCCATGACGTCATTTTTAACGGTAAGTCTGTTGCAACGTTTCGGTTAATATAAACCTTCATCAGGCATAGACTTACCATTTTCTCTTCCTTTTTCCATTTTCCAAACTGGCTGCACATTTTTCCATGTTGGCTTTAATCCTTTTTCACGAGATGTTCTGTTCACCAGGTGATTGGGTCTTTGCTATTTAGCGCTTAGCCCATTAGCTTCCTTTCTCAGTTTTTTCTTCTTCTCTTTCCTTCCATTTTCTTTTCCTTTTTCCATTTTCCAAACTGGCTTTGCATTTTTCCATGTTGGCTTTAATCCTTTTTCACGAGATGCTCTGTTTTCCAGGTGATTGGGTCTTTGCTAATTAGCGCTTAGCCCATTAGCTTCCTTTCTCAGTTTTTTCTTCTTCTCTTTCCTTCCATTTTCTTTTCCTTTTTCCATTTTCCAAACTGGCTTTGCATTTTTCCATGTTGGCTTTAATCCTTTTTCACGAGATGCTCTGTTTTCCAGGTGATTGGGTCTTTGATATTTAGCGCTTAGCCCATTAGCTTCCTTTCTCAGTTTTTTCTTCTTCTCTTTCCCTCCTTTGTCCAGGCAGTGGATAAAGACAGAATTTGTCAAATGGCACCCCCAAATGGCACTGGTTAAAATTGCACCCCCCAAAAAAAGTGTTAATTAAACATTCAGTTTTGTTTAGATTATTTTTCAAAAAATGGCCACTCATGTCCTGAAATTTGGACTATTGGCACCCCCACTGCTCGAAAACATTGGCACCCCCATACTCAGTGCTGTTCCAAACGCTCTCATCAGGTAAGTTATTCAGTTTCATGCGTCATTGTTTGTTTGTATCTTGTTTTTGTTGGTCCATAATCAGGCTTAGCCTCTCCATTTTCTTTTCCTTTTTCCATTTTCTTTTCCTTTTTCCAAGCTGGCTTTACTTATCCCCATTCTGGCTTTAAACATCCTCCCAGCTGCTCTGTTTTCCAAGTGAGTGGGCCTCTGCTATTTAGCACTTAGCCCACCAGCTTCCCATCTAAGTACTTTCGTTATTCTCTTTCCCCCCACTTCTCAGGCGGCAATATCTTTTCCTTTTTCCCAAACTGGCCTTACCTTTCCCGAAAGCTGGCTTTAAATCTTCTTATACATCTTACACATTTCTTATATAAGCTGGCACCCCCAAATGGCACTGGTTTAACTGGCACCCCCAAAAAAACACAGTGCTCATCGAACATTCCATTCTCTATAAGTGTTTTTCAAAATTGGCCACTCAGGTCATGAAATTAGAATTATTGGCACTCTCTTATCAGGTAAGTTAGCCAGTTCAGGAAATATGCAGAAGGCCATGCAAGTGCAGCAACTCGGGGTGGCACGGGCTGGGTTAGGTTAGGGGAAATAGACGCAGCTCCAGGAACCATGTCAAAATCCGAGTGGGGATTAGGGTTGGGTTTAGGGTTAGGGTTAGGGTGGGGTTGGGGTTAGGGTTAGGGAGGGTTAGGGTTAGGGTTAGGGTTAGGGTTAGGGTTAGGGTAGGGTTAGGGTTAGGGTTAGGGTTAGGGTTAGGGGTTAGGGGTTAGGGTTAGGGTTAGGGTTAGGGTTAGGGTTAGGGTTAGGGTTTGGGGTTTGGGGTTAGGGTTAGGGTTAGGGTTAGGGTTAGGGTTAGAGGGTTAGGGTTAGGGTTAGGGTTAGGGTTTAGGGTTAGGGTTAGGGTTAGGGTTAGGGTTAGGGTTAGGGTTAGGTTTAGGGGTTAGGGTTAGGGTTAGGGTTAGGGTTAGGGTTAGGGTTAGGTTAGGGGAAATAGACGCAGCTCCAGGAACATGTCAAAATCCGAGTGGGGATTAGGGTTGGGTTTAGGGTTAGGGTTAGGGGTTAGGGTTAGGGTTAGGGAGGGGTTGGGGTTAGGGTGGGGTTGGGGTTAGGGTTAGGGTGGGGTTGGGGTTAGGGTTAGGGAGGGGTTGGGGTTAGGGTTAGGGTTAGGGAGGGGTTGGGGTTAGGGTTAGGGGTTAGGGTTGGGGAGGGGTTGGGGTTAGGGTCAGGGAGGGGTTAGGGTTAGGGTTAGGGAGGGGTTGGGGTTAGGGTTAGGGTTAGGGTTAGGGAGGGGTTGGGGTTAGGGTTAGGGCTATGGATTGGTAAGGAAACTCAGATATAGACAAGCCCGGAGCCCACGTTGTGCACTGGCCTACTCCAAGTCACTAAGCACTCACATCTCCTCCGCCGCCGGTGACAAGTGGCAGGAAAATTGCCCTTAAACGTGTGTTTTTTTGTTTTACGGATGAGAACTGGACATTTGCCCACTCTCTCTTTCTCTTGCTAGCGAGAAGTGGACATTTGCCCACTCTCTCTTTCCCTTGTTAGCAACCCTTTCCCTTTTTGACCTTTTAAATGGAGGGTGTTTCCCCTTTTTTCATTTTAGCCAGTGACTTCTGATTTCATTCATTAATGCAGGACATTCGATTTCATTCATTAATGCAGGACATTTGCCTTTTCACAGATCCCCATGACGTCATTTTTAACGGTAAGTCTGTTGCAACGTTTCGGTTAATATAAACCTTCATCAGGCATAGACTTACCATTTTCTCTTCCTTTTTCCATTTTCCAAACTGGCTGCACATTTTTCCATGTTGGCTTTAATCCTTTTTCACGAGATGTTCTGTTCACCAGGTGATTGGGTCTTTGCTATTTAGCGCTTAGCCCATTAGCTTCCTTTCTCAGTTTTTTCTTCTTCTCTTTCCTTCCATTCTCTTTTCCTTTTTCCATTTTCCAAACTGGCTTTGCATTTTTCCATGTTGGCTTTAATCCTTTTTTCACGAGATGCTCTGTTTTCCAGGTGATTGGGTCTTTGCTAATTAGCGCTTAGCCCATTAGCTTCCTTTCTCAGTTTTTTCTTCTTCTCTTTCCTTCCATTTTCTTTTCCTTTTTCCATTTTCCAAACTGGCTTTGCATTTTTCCATGTTGGCTTTAATCCTTTTTCACGAGATGCTCTGTTTTCCAGGTGATTGGGTCTTTGATATTTAGCGCTTAGCCCATTAGCTTCCTTTCTCAGTTTTTTCTTCTTCTCTTTCCCTCCTTTGTCCAGGCAGTGGATAAAGACAGAATTTGTCAAATGGCACCCCCAAATGGCACTGGTTAAAATTGCACCCCCCAAAAAAAGTGTTAATTAAACATTCAGTTTTGTTTAGATTATTTTTCAAAAAATGGCCACTCATGTCCTGAAATTTGGACTATTGGCACCCCCACTGCTCGAAAACATTGGCACCCCCATACTCAGTGCTGTTCCAAACGCTCTCATCAGGTAAGTTATTCAGTTTCATGCGTCATTGTTTGTTTGTATCTTGTTTTTGTTGGTCCATAATCAGGCTTAGCCTCTCCATTTTCTTTTCCTTTTTCCATTTTCTTTTCCTTTTTCCAAGCTGGCTTTACTTATCCCCATTCTGGCTTTAAACATCCTCCCAGCTGCTCTGTTTTCCAAGTGAGTGGGCCTCTGCTATTTAGCACTTAGCCCACCAGCTTCCCATCTAAGTACTTTCGTTATTCTCTTTCCCCCCACTTCTCAGGCGGCAATATCTTTTCCTTTTTCCCAAACTGGCCTTACCTTTCCCGAAAGCTGGCTTTAAATCTTCCTTCAAGCTACTCTGTTTGCCAAGTAATTGGGCCTCTGCTATTTAGTGCTTAGCCATCCGGCCTTCTTGCACAGTTTTACACTCTGCTATTTAGTGCTTAGCCATCCGGCCTTCTTGCACAGTTTTACAAATTTTTTATAAACTGGCACCCCCAAATGGCACTGGTTTAACTGGCACCCCCAAAAAACACAGTGCTCATCGAACATTCCATTGTCTATAAGTATTTCTGCTATTTAGTGCTTAGCCATCCGGCCTTCTAGCACGGTTTTACATTATGCTATTTAGTGCTTAGCCATCCGGCCTTCCTGCACAGTTTTACAAATTTTTTATAAACTGGCACCCCCAAATGGCACTGGTTTAACTGGCACCCCCAAAAAACACAGTGCTCATCGAACATTCCATTGTCTATAAGTATTTCTGCTATTTAGTGCTTAGCCATCCGGCCTTCTAGCACGGTTTTACATTATGCTATTTAGTGCTTAGCCATCCGGCCTTCTTGCACAGTTTTACACATTTCTTATATAAGCTGGCACCCCCAAATGGCACTGGTTTAACTGGCACCCCCAAAAAACACAGTGCTCATCGAACATTCCATTCTCTATAAGTGTTTTTCAAAATTGGCCACTCAGGTCATGAAATTAGAATTATTGGCACTCTCTTATCAGGTAAGTTAGCCAGTTCAGGAAATATGCAGAAGGCCATGCAAGTGCAGCAACTCGGGGTGGCACGGGCTGGGTTAGGTTAGGGGAAATAGACGCAGCTCCAGGAACATGTCAAAATCCGAGTGGGGATTAGGGTTGGGTTTAGGGTTAGGGTTAGGGGTTAGGGTTAGGGTTAGGGAGGGGTTGGGGTTAGGGTGGGGTTGGGGTTAGGGTTAGGGTGGGGTTGGGGTTAGGGTTAGGGAGGGGTTGGGGTTAGGGTTAGGGTTAGGGAGGGGTTGGGGTTAGGGTTAGGGGTTAGGGTTGGGGAGGGGTTGGGGTTAGGGTCAGGGAGGGGTTAGGGTTAGGGTTAGGGAGGGGTTGGGGTTAGGGTTAGGGTTAGGGTTAGGGAGGGGTTGGGGTTAGGGTTAGGGCTATGGATTGGTAAGGAAACTCAGATATAGACAAGCCCGGAGCCCACGTTGTGCACTGGCCTACTCCAAGTCACTAAGCACTCACATCTCCTCCGCCGCCGGTGACAAGTGGCAGGAAAATTGCCCTTAAACGTGTGTTTTTTTGTTTTACGGATGAGAACTGGACATTTGCCCACTCTCTCTTTCTCTTGCTAGCGAGAAGTGGACATTTGCCCACTCTCTCTTTCCCTTGTTAGCAACCCTTTCCCTTTTTGACCTTTTAAATGGAGGGTGTTTCCCCTTTTTTCATTTTAGCCAGTGACTTCTGATTTCATTCATTAATGCAGGACATTCGATTTCATTCATTAATGCAGGACATTTGCCTTTTCACAGATCCCCATGACGTCATTTTTAACGGTAAGTCTGTTGCAACGTTTCGGTTAATATAAACCTTCATCAGGCATAGACTTACCATTTTCTCTTCCTTTTTCCATTTTCCAAACTGGCTGCACATTTTTCCATGTTGGCTTTAATCCTTTTTCACGAGATGTTCTGTTCACCAGGTGATTGGGTCTTTGCTATTTAGCGCTTAGCCCATTAGCTTCCTTTCTCAGTTTTTTCTTCTTCTCTTTCCTTCCATTCTCTTTTCCTTTTTCCATTTTCCAAACTGGCTTTGCATTTTTCCATGTTGGCTTTAATCCTTTTTTCACGAGATGCTCTGTTTTCCAGGTGATTGGGTCTTTGCTAATTAGCGCTTAGCCCATTAGCTTCCTTTCTCAGTTTTTTCTTCTTCTCTTTCCTTCCATTTTCTTTTCCTTTTTCCATTTTCCAAACTGGCTTTGCATTTTTCCATGTTGGCTTTAATCCTTTTTCACGAGATGCTCTGTTTTCCAGGTGATTGGGTCTTTGATATTTAGCGCTTAGCCCATTAGCTTCCTTTCTCAGTTTTTTCTTCTTCTCTTTCCCTCCTTTGTCCAGGCAGTGGATAAAGACAGAATTTGTCAAATGGCACCCCCAAATGGCACTGGTTAAAATTGCACCCCCCAAAAAAAGTGTTAATTAAACATTCAGTTTTGTTTAGATTATTTTTCAAAAAATGGCCACTCATGTCCTGAAATTTGGACTATTGGCACCCCCACTGCTCGAAAACATTGGCACCCCCATACTCAGTGCTGTTCCAAACGCTCTCATCAGGTAAGTTATTCAGTTTCATGCGTCATTGTTTGTTTGTATCTTGTTTTTGTTGGTCCATAATCAGGCTTAGCCTCTCCATTTTCTTTTCCTTTTTCCATTTTCTTTTCCTTTTTCCAAGCTGGCTTTACTTATCCCCATTCTGGCTTTAAACATCCTCCCAGCTGCTCTGTTTTCCAAGTGAGTGGGCCTCTGCTATTTAGCACTTAGCCCACCAGCTTCCCATCTAAGTACTTTCGTTATTCTCTTTCCCCCCACTTCTCAGGCGGCAATATCTTTTCCTTTTTCCCAAACTGGCCTTACCTTTCCCGAAAGCTGGCTTTAAATCTTCCTTCAAGCTACTCTGTTTGCCAAGTAATTGGGCCTCTGCTATTTAGTGCTTAGCCATCCGGCCTTCTTGCACAGTTTTACACTCTGCTATTTAGTGCTTAGCCATCCGGCCTTCTTGCACAGTTTTACAAATTTTTTATAAACTGGCACCCCCAAATGGCACTGGTTTAACTGGCACCCCCAAAAAACACAGTGCTCATCGAACATTCCATTGTCTATAAGTATTTCTGCTATTTAGTGCTTAGCCATCCGGCCTTCTAGCACGGTTTTACATTATGCTATTTAGTGCTTAGCCATCCGGCCTTCCTGCACAGTTTTACAAATTTTTTATAAACTGGCACCCCCAAATGGCACTGGTTTAACTGGCACCCCCAAAAAACACAGTGCTCATCGAACATTCCATTGTCTATAAGTATTTCTGCTATTTAGTGCTTAGCCATCCGGCCTTCTAGCACGGTTTTACATTATGCTATTTAGTGCTTAGCCATCCGGCCTTCTTGCACAGTTTTACACATTTCTTATATAAGCTGGCACCCCCAAATGGCACTGGTTTAACTGGCACCCCCAAAAAACACAGTGCTCATCGAACATTCCATTCTCTATAAGTGTTTTTCAAAATTGGCCACTCAGGTCATGAAATTAGAATTATTGGCACTCTCTTATCAGGTAAGTTAGCCAGTTCAGGAAATATGCAGAAGGCCATGCAAGTGCAGCAACTCGGGGTGGCACGGGCTGGGTTAGGTTAGGGGAAATAGACGCAGCTCCAGGAACATGTCAAAATCCGAGTGGGGATTAGGGTTGGGTTTAGGGTTAGGGTTAGGGGTTAGGGTTAGGGTTAGGGAGGGGTTGGGGTTAGGGTGGGGTTGGGGTTAGGGTGGGGTTGGGGTTAGGGTTAGGGAGGGGTTGGGGTTAGGGTTAGGGTTAGGGAGGGGTTGGGGTTAGGGTTAGGGGTTAGGGTTGGGGAGGGGTTGGGGTTAGGGTCAGGGAGGGGTTAGGGTTAGGGTTAGGGAGGGGTTGGGGTTAGGGTTAGGGTTAGGGTTAGGGAGGGGTTGGGGTTAGGGTTAGGGCTATGGATTGGTAAGGAAACTCAGATATAGACAAGCCCGGAGCCCACGTTGTGCACTGGCCTACTCCAAGTCACTAAGCACTCACATCTCCTCCGCCGCCGGTGACAAGTGGCAGGAAAATTGCCCTTAAACGTGTGTTTTTTTGTTTTACGGATGAGAACTGGACATTTGCCCACTCTCTCTTTCTCTTGCTAGCGAGAAGTGGACATTTGCCCACTCTCTCTTTCCCTTGTTAGCAACCCTTTCCCTTTTTGACCTTTTAAATGGAGGGTGTTTCCCCTTTTTTCATTTTAGCCAGTGACTTCTGATTTCATTCATTAATGCAGGACATTCGATTTCATTCATTAATGCAGGACATTTGCCTTTTCACAGATCCCCATGACGTCATTTTTAACGGTAAGTCTGTTGCAACGTTTCGGTTAATATAAACCTTCATCAGGCATAGACTTACCATTTTCTCTTCCTTTTTCCATTTTCCAAACTGGCTGCACATTTTTCCATGTTGGCTTTAATCCTTTTTCACGAGATGTTCTGTTCACCAGGTGATTGGGTCTTTGCTATTTAGCGCTTAGCCCATTAGCTTCCTTTCTCAGTTTTTTCTTCTTCTCTTTCCTTCCATTCTCTTTTCCTTTTTCCATTTTCCAAACTGGCTTTGCATTTTTCCATGTTGGCTTTAATCCTTTTTTCACGAGATGCTCTGTTTTCCAGGTGATTGGGTCTTTGCTAATTAGCGCTTAGCCCATTAGCTTCCTTTCTCAGTTTTTTCTTCTTCTCTTTCCTTCCATTTTCTTTTCCTTTTTCCATTTTCCAAACTGGCTTTGCATTTTTCCATGTTGGCTTTAATCCTTTTTCACGAGATGCTCTGTTTTCCAGGTGATTGGGTCTTTGATATTTAGCGCTTAGCCCATTAGCTTCCTTTCTCAGTTTTTTCTTCTTCTCTTTCCCTCCTTTGTCCAGGCAGTGGATAAAGACAGAATTTGTCAAATGGCACCCCCAAATGGCACTGGTTAAAATTGCACCCCCCAAAAAAAGTGTTAATTAAACATTCAGTTTTGTTTAGATTATTTTTCAAAAAATGGCCACTCATGTCCTGAAATTTGGACTATTGGCACCCCCACTGCTCGAAAACATTGGCACCCCCATACTCAGTGCTGTTCCAAACGCTCTCATCAGGTAAGTTATTCAGTTTCATGCGTCATTGTTTGTTTGTATCTTGTTTTTGTTGGTCCATAATCAGGCTTAGCCTCTCCATTTTCTTTTCCTTTTTCCATTTTCTTTTCCTTTTTCCAAGCTGGCTTTACTTATCCCCATTCTGGCTTTAAACATCCTCCCAGCTGCTCTGTTTTCCAAGTGAGTGGGCCTCTGCTATTTAGCACTTAGCCCACCAGCTTCCCATCTAAGTACTTTCGTTATTCTCTTTCCCCCCACTTCTCAGGCGGCAATATCTTTTCCTTTTTCCCAAACTGGCCTTACCTTTCCCGAAAGCTGGCTTTAAATCTTCCTTCAAGCTACTCTGTTTGCCAAGTAATTGGGCCTCTGCTATTTAGTGCTTAGCCATCCGGCCTTCTTGCACAGTTTTACACTCTGCTATTTAGTGCTTAGCCATCCGGCCTTCTTGCACAGTTTTACAAATTTTTTATAAACTGGCACCCCCAAATGGCACTGGTTTAACTGGCACCCCCAAAAAACACAGTGCTCATCGAACATTCCATTGTCTATAAGTATTTCTGCTATTTAGTGCTTAGCCATCCGGCCTTCTAGCACGGTTTTACATTATGCTATTTAGTGCTTAGCCATCCGGCCTTCCTGCACAGTTTTACAAATTTTTTATAAACTGGCACCCCCAAATGGCACTGGTTTAACTGGCACCCCCAAAAAACACAGTGCTCATCGAACATTCCATTGTCTATAAGTATTTCTGCTATTTAGTGCTTAGCCATCCGGCCTTCTAGCACGGTTTTACATTATGCTATTTAGTGCTTAGCCATCCGGCCTTCTTGCACAGTTTTACACATTTCTTATATAAGCTGGCACCCCCAAATGGCACTGGTTTAACTGGCACCCCCAAAAAACACAGTGCTCATCGAACATTCCATTCTCTATAAGTGTTTTTCAAAATTGGCCACTCAGGTCATGAAATTAGAATTATTGGCACTCTCTTATCAGGTAAGTTAGCCAGTTCAGGAAATATGCAGAAGGCCATGCAAGTGCAGCAACTCGGGGTGGCACGGGCTGGGTTAGGTTAGGGGAAATAGACGCAGCTCCAGGAACATGTCAAAATCCGAGTGGGGATTAGGGTTGGGTTTAGGGTTAGGGTTAGGGGTTAGGGTTAGGGTTAGGGAGGGGTTGGGGTTAGGGTGGGGTTGGGGTTAGGGTTAGGGTGGGGTTGGGGTTAGGGTTAGGGAGGGGTTGGGGTTAGGGTTAGGGTTAGGGAGGGGTTGGGGTTAGGGTTAGGGGTTAGGGTTGGGGAGGGGTTGGGGTTAGGGTCAGGGAGGGGTTAGGGTTAGGGTTAGGGAGGGGTTGGGGTTAGGGTTAGGGTTAGGGTTAGGGAGGGGTTGGGGTTAGGGTTAGGGCTATGGATTGGTAAGGAAACTCAGATATAGACAAGCCCGGAGCCCACGTTGTGCACTGGCCTACTCCAAGTCACTAAGCACTCACATCTCCTCCGCCGCCGGTGACAAGTGGCAGGAAAATTGCCCTTAAACGTGTGTTTTTTTGTTTTACGGATGAGAACTGGACATTTGCCCACTCTCTCTTTCTCTTGCTAGCGAGAAGTGGACATTTGCCCACTCTCTCTTTCCCTTGTTAGCAACCCTTTCCCTTTTTGACCTTTTAAATGGAGGGTGTTTCCCCTTTTTTCATTTTAGCCAGTGACTTCTGATTTCATTCATTAATGCAGGACATTCGATTTCATTCATTAATGCAGGACATTTGCCTTTTCACAGATCCCCATGACGTCATTTTTAACGGTAAGTCTGTTGCAACGTTTCGGTTAATATAAACCTTCATCAGGCATAGACTTACCATTTTCTCTTCCTTTTTCCATTTTCCAAACTGGCTGCACATTTTTCCATGTTGGCTTTAATCCTTTTTCACGAGATGTTCTGTTCACCAGGTGATTGGGTCTTTGCTATTTAGCGCTTAGCCCATTAGCTTCCTTTCTCAGTTTTTTCTTCTTCTCTTTCCTTCCATTCTCTTTTCCTTTTTCCATTTTCCAAACTGGCTTTGCATTTTTCCATGTTGGCTTTAATCCTTTTTTCACGAGATGCTCTGTTTTCCAGGTGATTGGGTCTTTGCTAATTAGCGCTTAGCCCATTAGCTTCCTTTCTCAGTTTTTTCTTCTTCTCTTTCCTTCCATTTTCTTTTCCTTTTTCCATTTTCCAAACTGGCTTTGCATTTTTCCATGTTGGCTTTAATCCTTTTTCACGAGATGCTCTGTTTTCCAGGTGATTGGGTCTTTGATATTTAGCGCTTAGCCCATTAGCTTCCTTTCTCAGTTTTTTCTTCTTCTCTTTCCCTCCTTTGTCCAGGCAGTGGATAAAGACAGAATTTGTCAAATGGCACCCCCAAATGGCACTGGTTAAAATTGCACCCCCCAAAAAAAGTGTTAATTAAACATTCAGTTTTGTTTAGATTATTTTTCAAAAAATGGCCACTCATGTCCTGAAATTTGGACTATTGGCACCCCCACTGCTCGAAAACATTGGCACCCCCATACTCAGTGCTGTTCCAAACGCTCTCATCAGGTAAGTTATTCAGTTTCATGCGTCATTGTTTGTTTGTATCTTGTTTTTGTTGGTCCATAATCAGGCTTAGCCTCTCCATTTTCTTTTCCTTTTTCCATTTTCTTTTCCTTTTTCCAAGCTGGCTTTACTTATCCCCATTCTGGCTTTAAACATCCTCCCAGCTGCTCTGTTTTCCAAGTGAGTGGGCCTCTGCTATTTAGCACTTAGCCCACCAGCTTCCCATCTAAGTACTTTCGTTATTCTCTTTCCCCCCACTTCTCAGGCGGCAATATCTTTTCCTTTTTCCCAAACTGGCCTTACCTTTCCCGAAAGCTGGCTTTAAATCTTCCTTCAAGCTACTCTGTTTGCCAAGTAATTGGGCCTCTGCTATTTAGTGCTTAGCCATCCGGCCTTCTTGCACAGTTTTACACTCTGCTATTTAGTGCTTAGCCATCCGGCCTTCTTGCACAGTTTTACAAATTTTTTATAAACTGGCACCCCCAAATGGCACTGGTTTAACTGGCACCCCCAAAAAACACAGTGCTCATCGAACATTCCATTGTCTATAAGTATTTCTGCTATTTAGTGCTTAGCCATCCGGCCTTCTAGCACGGTTTTACATTATGCTATTTAGTGCTTAGCCATCCGGCCTTCCTGCACAGTTTTACAAATTTTTTATAAACTGGCACCCCCAAATGGCACTGGTTTAACTGGCACCCCCAAAAAACACAGTGCTCATCGAACATTCCATTGTCTATAAGTATTTCTGCTATTTAGTGCTTAGCCATCCGGCCTTCTAGCACGGTTTTACATTATGCTATTTAGTGCTTAGCCATCCGGCCTTCTTGCACAGTTTTACACATTTCTTATATAAGCTGGCACCCCCAAATGGCACTGGTTTAACTGGCACCCCCAAAAAACACAGTGCTCATCGAACATTCCATTCTCTATAAGTGTTTTTCAAAATTGGCCACTCAGGTCATGAAATTAGAATTATTGGCACTCTCTTATCAGGTAAGTTAGCCAGTTCAGGAAATATGCAGAAGGCCATGCAAGTGCAGCAACTCGGGGTGGCACGGGCTGGGTTAGGTTAGGGGAAATAGACGCAGCTCCAGGAACATGTCAAAATCCGAGTGGGGATTAGGGTTGGGTTTAGGGTTAGGGTTAGGGGTTAGGGTTAGGGTTAGGGAGGGGTTGGGGTTAGGGTGGGGTTGGGGTTAGGGTTAGGGTGGGGTTGGGGTTAGGGTTAGGGAGGGGTTGGGGTTAGGGTTAGGGTTAGGGAGGGGTTGGGGTTAGGGTTAGGGGTTAGGGTTGGGGAGGGGTTGGGGTTAGGGTCAGGGAGGGGTTAGGGTTAGGGTTAGGGAGGGGTTGGGGTTAGGGTTAGGGTTAGGGTTAGGGAGGGGTTGGGGTTAGGGTTAGGGCTATGGATTGGTAAGGAAACTCAGATATAGACAAGCCCGGAGCCCACGTTGTGCACTGGCCTACTCCAAGTCACTAAGCACTCACATCTCCTCCGCCGCCGGTGACAAGTGGCAGGAAAATTGCCCTTAAACGTGTGTTTTTTTGTTTTACGGATGAGAACTGGACATTTGCCCACTCTCTCTTTCTCTTGCTAGCGAGAAGTGGACATTTGCCCACTCTCTCTTTCCCTTGTTAGCAACCCTTTCCCTTTTTGACCTTTTAAATGGAGGGTGTTTCCCCTTTTTTCATTTTAGCCAGTGACTTCTGATTTCATTCATTAATGCAGGACATTCGATTTCATTCATTAATGCAGGACATTTGCCTTTTCACAGATCCCCATGACGTCATTTTTAACGGTAAGTCTGTTGCAACGTTTCGGTTAATATAAACCTTCATCAGGCATAGACTTACCATTTTCTCTTCCTTTTTCCATTTTCCAAACTGGCTGCACATTTTTCCATGTTGGCTTTAATCCTTTTTCACGAGATGTTCTGTTCACCAGGTGATTGGGTCTTTGCTATTTAGCGCTTAGCCCATTAGCTTCCTTTCTCAGTTTTTTCTTCTTCTCTTTCCTTCCATTCTCTTTTCCTTTTTCCATTTTCCAAACTGGCTTTGCATTTTTCCATGTTGGCTTTAATCCTTTTTTCACGAGATGCTCTGTTTTCCAGGTGATTGGGTCTTTGCTAATTAGCGCTTAGCCCATTAGCTTCCTTTCTCAGTTTTTTCTTCTTCTCTTTCCTTCCATTTTCTTTTCCTTTTTCCATTTTCCAAACTGGCTTTGCATTTTTCCATGTTGGCTTTAATCCTTTTTCACGAGATGCTCTGTTTTCCAGGTGATTGGGTCTTTGATATTTAGCGCTTAGCCCATTAGCTTCCTTTCTCAGTTTTTTCTTCTTCTCTTTCCCTCCTTTGTCCAGGCAGTGGATAAAGACAGAATTTGTCAAATGGCACCCCCAAATGGCACTGGTTAAAATTGCACCCCCCAAAAAAAGTGTTAATTAAACATTCAGTTTTGTTTAGATTATTTTTCAAAAAATGGCCACTCATGTCCTGAAATTTGGACTATTGGCACCCCCACTGCTCGAAAACATTGGCACCCCCATACTCAGTGCTGTTCCAAACGCTCTCATCAGGTAAGTTATTCAGTTTCATGCGTCATTGTTTGTTTGTATCTTGTTTTTGTTGGTCCATAATCAGGCTTAGCCTCTCCATTTTCTTTTCCTTTTTCCATTTTCTTTTCCTTTTTCCAAGCTGGCTTTACTTATCCCCATTCTGGCTTTAAACATCCTCCCAGCTGCTCTGTTTTCCAAGTGAGTGGGCCTCTGCTATTTAGCACTTAGCCCACCAGCTTCCCATCTAAGTACTTTCGTTATTCTCTTTCCCCCCACTTCTCAGGCGGCAATATCTTTTCCTTTTTCCCAAACTGGCCTTACCTTTCCCGAAAGCTGGCTTTAAATCTTCCTTCAAGCTACTCTGTTTGCCAAGTAATTGGGCCTCTGCTATTTAGTGCTTAGCCATCCGGCCTTCTTGCACAGTTTTACACTCTGCTATTTAGTGCTTAGCCATCCGGCCTTCTTGCACAGTTTTACAAATTTTTTATAAACTGGCACCCCCAAATGGCACTGGTTTAACTGGCACCCCCAAAAAACACAGTGCTCATCGAACATTCCATTGTCTATAAGTATTTCTGCTATTTAGTGCTTAGCCATCCGGCCTTCTAGCACGGTTTTACATTATGCTATTTAGTGCTTAGCCATCCGGCCTTCCTGCACAGTTTTACAAATTTTTTATAAACTGGCACCCCCAAATGGCACTGGTTTAACTGGCACCCCCAAAAAACACAGTGCTCATCGAACATTCCATTGTCTATAAGTATTTCTGCTATTTAGTGCTTAGCCATCCGGCCTTCTAGCACGGTTTTACATTATGCTATTTAGTGCTTAGCCATCCGGCCTTCTTGCACAGTTTTACACATTTCTTATATAAGCTGGCACCCCCAAATGGCACTGGTTTAACTGGCACCCCCAAAAAACACAGTGCTCATCGAACATTCCATTCTCTATAAGTGTTTTTCAAAATTGGCCACTCAGGTCATGAAATTAGAATTATTGGCACTCTCTTATCAGGTAAGTTAGCCAGTTCAGGAAATATGCAGAAGGCCATGCAAGTGCAGCAACTCGGGGTGGCACGGGCTGGGTTAGGTTAGGGGAAATAGACGCAGCTCCAGGAACATGTCAAAATCCGAGTGGGGATTAGGGTTGGGTTTAGGGTTAGGGTTAGGGGTTAGGGTTAGGGTTAGGGAGGGGTTGGGGTTAGGGTGGGGTTGGGGTTAGGGTTAGGGTGGGGTTGGGGTTAGGGTTAGGGAGGGGTTGGGGTTAGGGTTAGGGTTAGGGAGGGGTTGGGGTTAGGGTTAGGGGTTAGGGTTGGGGAGGGGTTGGGGTTAGGGTCAGGGAGGGGTTAGGGTTAGGGTTAGGGAGGGGTTGGGGTTAGGGTTAGGGTTAGGGTTAGGGAGGGGTTGGGGTTAGGGTTAGGGCTATGGATTGGTAAGGAAACTCAGATATAGACAAGCCCGGAGCCCACGTTGTGCACTGGCCTACTCCAAGTCACTAAGCACTCACATCTCCTCCGCCGCCGGTGACAAGTGGCAGGAAAATTGCCCTTAAACGTGTGTTTTTTTGTTTTACGGATGAGAACTGGACATTTGCCCACTCTCTCTTTCTCTTGCTAGCGAGAAGTGGACATTTGCCCACTCTCTCTTTCCCTTGTTAGCAACCCTTTCCCTTTTTGACCTTTTAAATGGAGGGTGTTTCCCCTTTTTTCATTTTAGCCAGTGACTTCTGATTTCATTCATTAATGCAGGACATTCGATTTCATTCATTAATGCAGGACATTTGCCTTTTCACAGATCCCCATGACGTCATTTTTAACGGTAAGTCTGTTGCAACGTTTCGGTTAATATAAACCTTCATCAGGCATAGACTTACCATTTTCTCTTCCTTTTTCCATTTTCCAAACTGGCTGCACATTTTTCCATGTTGGCTTTAATCCTTTTTCACGAGATGTTCTGTTCACCAGGTGATTGGGTCTTTGCTATTTAGCGCTTAGCCCATTAGCTTCCTTTCTCAGTTTTTTCTTCTTCTCTTTCCTTCCATTCTCTTTTCCTTTTTCCATTTTCCAAACTGGCTTTGCATTTTTCCATGTTGGCTTTAATCCTTTTTTCACGAGATGCTCTGTTTTCCAGGTGATTGGGTCTTTGCTAATTAGCGCTTAGCCCATTAGCTTCCTTTCTCAGTTTTTTCTTCTTCTCTTTCCTTCCATTTTCTTTTCCTTTTTCCATTTTCCAAACTGGCTTTGCATTTTTCCATGTTGGCTTTAATCCTTTTTCACGAGATGCTCTGTTTTCCAGGTGATTGGGTCTTTGATATTTAGCGCTTAGCCCATTAGCTTCCTTTCTCAGTTTTTTCTTCTTCTCTTTCCCTCCTTTGTCCAGGCAGTGGATAAAGACAGAATTTGTCAAATGGCACCCCCAAATGGCACTGGTTAAAATTGCACCCCCCAAAAAAAGTGTTAATTAAACATTCAGTTTTGTTTAGATTATTTTTCAAAAAATGGCCACTCATGTCCTGAAATTTGGACTATTGGCACCCCCACTGCTCGAAAACATTGGCACCCCCATACTCAGTGCTGTTCCAAACGCTCTCATCAGGTAAGTTATTCAGTTTCATGCGTCATTGTTTGTTTGTATCTTGTTTTTGTTGGTCCATAATCAGGCTTAGCCTCTCCATTTTCTTTTCCTTTTTCCATTTTCTTTTCCTTTTTCCAAGCTGGCTTTACTTATCCCCATTCTGGCTTTAAACATCCTCCCAGCTGCTCTGTTTTCCAAGTGAGTGGGCCTCTGCTATTTAGCACTTAGCCCACCAGCTTCCCATCTAAGTACTTTCGTTATTCTCTTTCCCCCCACTTCTCAGGCGGCAATATCTTTTCCTTTTTCCCAAACTGGCCTTACCTTTCCCGAAAGCTGGCTTTAAATCTTCCTTCAAGCTACTCTGTTTGCCAAGTAATTGGGCCTCTGCTATTTAGTGCTTAGCCATCCGGCCTTCTTGCACAGTTTTACACTCTGCTATTTAGTGCTTAGCCATCCGGCCTTCTTGCACAGTTTTACAAATTTTTTATAAACTGGCACCCCCAAATGGCACTGGTTTAACTGGCACCCCCAAAAAACACAGTGCTCATCGAACATTCCATTGTCTATAAGTATTTCTGCTATTTAGTGCTTAGCCATCCGGCCTTCTAGCACGGTTTTACATTATGCTATTTAGTGCTTAGCCATCCGGCCTTCCTGCACAGTTTTACAAATTTTTTATAAACTGGCACCCCCAAATGGCACTGGTTTAACTGGCACCCCCAAAAAACACAGTGCTCATCGAACATTCCATTGTCTATAAGTATTTCTGCTATTTAGTGCTTAGCCATCCGGCCTTCTAGCACGGTTTTACATTATGCTATTTAGTGCTTAGCCATCCGGCCTTCTTGCACAGTTTTACACATTTCTTATATAAGCTGGCACCCCCAAATGGCACTGGTTTAACTGGCACCCCCAAAAAACACAGTGCTCATCGAACATTCCATTCTCTATAAGTGTTTTTCAAAATTGGCCACTCAGGTCATGAAATTAGAATTATTGGCACTCTCTTATCAGGTAAGTTAGCCAGTTCAGGAAATATGCAGAAGGCCATGCAAGTGCAGCAACTCGGGGTGGCACGGGCTGGGTTAGGTTAGGGGAAATAGACGCAGCTCCAGGAACATGTCAAAATCCGAGTGGGGATTAGGGTTGGGTTTAGGGTTAGGGTTAGGGGTTAGGGTTAGGGTTAGGGTGGGGTTGGGGTTAGGGTTAGGGTGGGGTTGGGGTTAGGGTTAGGGAGGGGTTGGGGTTAGGGTTAGGGTTAGGGAGGGGTTGGGGTTAGGGTTAGGGGTTAGGGTTGGGGAGGGGTTGGGGTTAGGGTCAGGGAGGGGTTAGGGTTAGGGTTAGGGAGGGGTTGGGGTTAGGGTTAGGGTTAGGGTTAGGGAGGGGTTGGGGTTAGGGTTAGGGCTATGGATTGGTAAGGAAACTCAGATATAGACAAGCCCGGAGCCCACGTTGTGCACTGGCCTACTCCAAGTCACTAAGCACTCACATCTCCTCCGCCGCCGGTGACAAGTGGCAGGAAAATTGCCCTTAAACGTGTGTTTTTTTGTTTTACGGATGAGAACTGGACATTTGCCCACTCTCTCTTTCTCTTGCTAGCGAGAAGTGGACATTTGCCCACTCTCTCTTTCCCTTGTTAGCAACCCTTTCCCTTTTTGACCTTTTAAATGGAGGGTGTTTCCCCTTTTTTCATTTTAGCCAGTGACTTCTGATTTCATTCATTAATGCAGGACATTCGATTTCATTCATTAATGCAGGACATTTGCCTTTTCACAGATCCCCATGACGTCATTTTTAACGGTAAGTCTGTTGCAACGTTTCGGTTAATATAAACCTTCATCAGGCATAGACTTACCATTTTCTCTTCCTTTTTCCATTTTCCAAACTGGCTGCACATTTTTCCATGTTGGCTTTAATCCTTTTTCACGAGATGTTCTGTTCACCAGGTGATTGGGTCTTTGCTATTTAGCGCTTAGCCCATTAGCTTCCTTTCTCAGTTTTTTCTTCTTCTCTTTCCTTCCATTCTCTTTTCCTTTTTCCATTTTCCAAACTGGCTTTGCATTTTTCCATGTTGGCTTTAATCCTTTTTTCACGAGATGCTCTGTTTTCCAGGTGATTGGGTCTTTGCTAATTAGCGCTTAGCCCATTAGCTTCCTTTCTCAGTTTTTTCTTCTTCTCTTTCCTTCCATTTTCTTTTCCTTTTTCCATTTTCCAAACTGGCTTTGCATTTTTCCATGTTGGCTTTAATCCTTTTTCACGAGATGCTCTGTTTTCCAGGTGATTGGGTCTTTGATATTTAGCGCTTAGCCCATTAGCTTCCTTTCTCAGTTTTTTCTTCTTCTCTTTCCCTCCTTTGTCCAGGCAGTGGATAAAGACAGAATTTGTCAAATGGCACCCCCAAATGGCACTGGTTAAAATTGCACCCCCCAAAAAAAGTGTTAATTAAACATTCAGTTTTGTTTAGATTATTTTTCAAAAAATGGCCACTCATGTCCTGAAATTTGGACTATTGGCACCCCCACTGCTCGAAAACATTGGCACCCCCATACTCAGTGCTGTTCCAAACGCTCTCATCAGGTAAGTTATTCAGTTTCATGCGTCATTGTTTGTTTGTATCTTGTTTTTGTTGGTCCATAATCAGGCTTAGCCTCTCCATTTTCTTTTCCTTTTTCCATTTTCTTTTCCTTTTTCCAAGCTGGCTTTACTTATCCCCATTCTGGCTTTAAACATCCTCCCAGCTGCTCTGTTTTCCAAGTGAGTGGGCCTCTGCTATTTAGCACTTAGCCCACCAGCTTCCCATCTAAGTACTTTCGTTATTCTCTTTCCCCCCACTTCTCAGGCGGCAATATCTTTTCCTTTTTCCCAAACTGGCCTTACCTTTCCCGAAAGCTGGCTTTAAATCTTCCTTCAAGCTACTCTGTTTGCCAAGTAATTGGGCCTCTGCTATTTAGTGCTTAGCCATCCGGCCTTCTTGCACAGTTTTACACTCTGCTATTTAGTGCTTAGCCATCCGGCCTTCTTGCACAGTTTTACAAATTTTTTATAAACTGGCACCCCCAAATGGCACTGGTTTAACTGGCACCCCCAAAAAACACAGTGCTCATCGAACATTCCATTGTCTATAAGTATTTCTGCTATTTAGTGCTTAGCCATCCGGCCTTCTAGCACGGTTTTACATTATGCTATTTAGTGCTTAGCCATCCGGCCTTCCTGCACAGTTTTACAAATTTTTTATAAACTGGCACCCCCAAATGGCACTGGTTTAACTGGCACCCCCAAAAAACACAGTGCTCATCGAACATTCCATTGTCTATAAGTATTTCTGCTATTTAGTGCTTAGCCATCCGGCCTTCTAGCACGGTTTTACATTATGCTATTTAGTGCTTAGCCATCCGGCCTTCTTGCACAGTTTTACACATTTCTTATATAAGCTGGCACCCCCAAATGGCACTGGTTTAACTGGCACCCCCAAAAAACACAGTGCTCATCGAACATTCCATTCTCTATAAGTGTTTTTCAAAATTGGCCACTCAGGTCATGAAATTAGAATTATTGGCACTCTCTTATCAGGTAAGTTAGCCAGTTCAGGAAATATGCAGAAGGCCATGCAAGTGCAGCAACTCGGGGTGGCACGGGCTGGGTTAGGTTAGGGGAAATAGACGCAGCTCCAGGAACATGTCAAAATCCGAGTGGGGATTAGGGTTGGGTTTAGGGTTAGGGTTAGGGGTTAGGGTTAGGGTTAGGGAGGGGTTGGGGTTAGGGTGGGGTTGGGGTTAGGGTTAGGGTGGGGTTGGGGTTAGGGTTAGGGAGGGGTTGGGGTTAGGGTTAGGGTTAGGGAGGGGTTGGGGTTAGGGTTAGGGGTTAGGGTTGGGGAGGGGTTGGGGTTAGGGTCAGGGAGGGGTTAGGGTTAGGGTTAGGGAGGGGTTGGGGTTAGGGTTAGGGTTAGGGTTAGGGAGGGGTTGGGGTTAGGGTTAGGGCTATGGATTGGTAAGGAAACTCAGATATAGACAAGCCCGGAGCCCACGTTGTGCACTGGCCTACTCCAAGTCACTAAGCACTCACATCTCCTCCGCCGCCGGTGACAAGTGGCAGGAAAATTGCCCTTAAACGTGTGTTTTTTTGTTTTACGGATGAGAACTGGACATTTGCCCACTCTCTCTTTCTCTTGCTAGCGAGAAGTGGACATTTGCCCACTCTCTCTTTCCCTTGTTAGCAACCCTTTCCCTTTTTGACCTTTTAAATGGAGGGTGTTTCCCCTTTTTTCATTTTAGCCAGTGACTTCTGATTTCATTCATTAATGCAGGACATTCGATTTCATTCATTAATGCAGGACATTTGCCTTTTCACAGATCCCCATGACGTCATTTTTAACGGTAAGTCTGTTGCAACGTTTCGGTTAATATAAACCTTCATCAGGCATAGACTTACCATTTTCTCTTCCTTTTTCCATTTTCCAAACTGGCTGCACATTTTTCCATGTTGGCTTTAATCCTTTTTCACGAGATGTTCTGTTCACCAGGTGATTGGGTCTTTGCTATTTAGCGCTTAGCCCATTAGCTTCCTTTCTCAGTTTTTTCTTCTTCTCTTTCCTTCCATTCTCTTTTCCTTTTTCCATTTTCCAAACTGGCTTTGCATTTTTCCATGTTGGCTTTAATCCTTTTTTCACGAGATGCTCTGTTTTCCAGGTGATTGGGTCTTTGCTAATTAGCGCTTAGCCCATTAGCTTCCTTTCTCAGTTTTTTCTTCTTCTCTTTCCTTCCATTTTCTTTTCCTTTTTCCATTTTCCAAACTGGCTTTGCATTTTTCCATGTTGGCTTTAATCCTTTTTCACGAGATGCTCTGTTTTCCAGGTGATTGGGTCTTTGATATTTAGCGCTTAGCCCATTAGCTTCCTTTCTCAGTTTTTTCTTCTTCTCTTTCCCTCCTTTGTCCAGGCAGTGGATAAAGACAGAATTTGTCAAATGGCACCCCCAAATGGCACTGGTTAAAATTGCACCCCCCAAAAAAAGTGTTAATTAAACATTCAGTTTTGTTTAGATTATTTTTCAAAAAATGGCCACTCATGTCCTGAAATTTGGACTATTGGCACCCCCACTGCTCGAAAACATTGGCACCCCCATACTCAGTGCTGTTCCAAACGCTCTCATCAGGTAAGTTATTCAGTTTCATGCGTCATTGTTTGTTTGTATCTTGTTTTTGTTGGTCCATAATCAGGCTTAGCCTCTCCATTTTCTTTTCCTTTTTCCATTTTCTTTTCCTTTTTCCAAGCTGGCTTTACTTATCCCCATTCTGGCTTTAAACATCCTCCCAGCTGCTCTGTTTTCCAAGTGAGTGGGCCTCTGCTATTTAGCACTTAGCCCACCAGCTTCCCATCTAAGTACTTTCGTTATTCTCTTTCCCCCCACTTCTCAGGCGGCAATATCTTTTCCTTTTTCCCAAACTGGCCTTACCTTTCCCGAAAGCTGGCTTTAAATCTTCCTTCAAGCTACTCTGTTTGCCAAGTAATTGGGCCTCTGCTATTTAGTGCTTAGCCATCCGGCCTTCTTGCACAGTTTTACACTCTGCTATTTAGTGCTTAGCCATCCGGCCTTCTTGCACAGTTTTACAAATTTTTTATAAACTGGCACCCCCAAATGGCACTGGTTTAACTGGCACCCCCAAAAAACACAGTGCTCATCGAACATTCCATTGTCTATAAGTATTTCTGCTATTTAGTGCTTAGCCATCCGGCCTTCTAGCACGGTTTTACATTATGCTATTTAGTGCTTAGCCATCCGGCCTTCCTGCACAGTTTTACAAATTTTTTATAAACTGGCACCCCCAAATGGCACTGGTTTAACTGGCACCCCCAAAAAACACAGTGCTCATCGAACATTCCATTGTCTATAAGTATTTCTGCTATTTAGTGCTTAGCCATCCGGCCTTCTAGCACGGTTTTACATTATGCTATTTAGTGCTTAGCCATCCGGCCTTCTTGCACAGTTTTACACATTTCTTATATAAGCTGGCACCCCCAAATGGCACTGGTTTAACTGGCACCCCCAAAAAACACAGTGCTCATCGAACATTCCATTCTCTATAAGTGTTTTTCAAAATTGGCCACTCAGGTCATGAAATTAGAATTATTGGCACTCTCTTATCAGGTAAGTTAGCCAGTTCAGGAAATATGCAGAAGGCCATGCAAGTGCAGCAACTCGGGGTGGCACGGGCTGGGTTAGGTTAGGGGAAATAGACGCAGCTCCAGGAACATGTCAAAATCCGAGTGGGGATTAGGGTTGGGTTTAGGGTTAGGGTTAGGGGTTAGGGTTAGGGTTAGGGAGGGGTTGGGGTTAGGGTGGGGTTGGGGTTAGGGTTAGGGTGGGGTTGGGGTTAGGGTTAGGGAGGGGTTGGGGTTAGGGTTAGGGTTAGGGAGGGGTTGGGGTTAGGGTTAGGGGTTAGGGTTGGGGAGGGGTTGGGGTTAGGGTCAGGGAGGGGTTAGGGTTAGGGTTAGGGAGGGGTTGGGGTTAGGGTTAGGGTTAGGGTTAGGGAGGGGTTGGGGTTAGGGTTAGGGCTATGGATTGGTAAGGAAACTCAGATATAGACAAGCCCGGAGCCCACGTTGTGCACTGGCCTACTCCAAGTCACTAAGCACTCACATCTCCTCCGCCGCCGGTGACAAGTGGCAGGAAAATTGCCCTTAAACGTGTGTTTTTTTGTTTTACGGATGAGAACTGGACATTTGCCCACTCTCTCTTTCTCTTGCTAGCGAGAAGTGGACATTTGCCCACTCTCTCTTTCCCTTGTTAGCAACCCTTTCCCTTTTTGACCTTTTAAATGGAGGGTGTTTCCCCTTTTTTCATTTTAGCCAGTGACTTCTGATTTCATTCATTAATGCAGGACATTCGATTTCATTCATTAATGCAGGACATTTGCCTTTTCACAGATCCCCATGACGTCATTTTTAACGGTAAGTCTGTTGCAACGTTTCGGTTAATATAAACCTTCATCAGGCATAGACTTACCATTTTCTCTTCCTTTTTCCATTTTCCAAACTGGCTGCACATTTTTCCATGTTGGCTTTAATCCTTTTTCACGAGATGTTCTGTTCACCAGGTGATTGGGTCTTTGCTATTTAGCGCTTAGCCCATTAGCTTCCTTTCTCAGTTTTTTCTTCTTCTCTTTCCTTCCATTCTCTTTTCCTTTTTCCATTTTCCAAACTGGCTTTGCATTTTTCCATGTTGGCTTTAATCCTTTTTTCACGAGATGCTCTGTTTTCCAGGTGATTGGGTCTTTGCTAATTAGCGCTTAGCCCATTAGCTTCCTTTCTCAGTTTTTTCTTCTTCTCTTTCCTTCCATTTTCTTTTCCTTTTTCCATTTTCCAAACTGGCTTTGCATTTTTCCATGTTGGCTTTAATCCTTTTTCACGAGATGCTCTGTTTTCCAGGTGATTGGGTCTTTGATATTTAGCGCTTAGCCCATTAGCTTCCTTTCTCAGTTTTTTCTTCTTCTCTTTCCCTCCTTTGTCCAGGCAGTGGATAAAGACAGAATTTGTCAAATGGCACCCCCAAATGGCACTGGTTAAAATTGCACCCCCCAAAAAAAGTGTTAATTAAACATTCAGTTTTGTTTAGATTATTTTTCAAAAAATGGCCACTCATGTCCTGAAATTTGGACTATTGGCACCCCCACTGCTCGAAAACATTGGCACCCCCATACTCAGTGCTGTTCCAAACGCTCTCATCAGGTAAGTTATTCAGTTTCATGCGTCATTGTTTGTTTGTATCTTGTTTTTGTTGGTCCATAATCAGGCTTAGCCTCTCCATTTTCTTTTCCTTTTTCCATTTTCTTTTCCTTTTTCCAAGCTGGCTTTACTTATCCCCATTCTGGCTTTAAACATCCTCCCAGCTGCTCTGTTTTCCAAGTGAGTGGGCCTCTGCTATTTAGCACTTAGCCCACCAGCTTCCCATCTAAGTACTTTCGTTATTCTCTTTCCCCCCACTTCTCAGGCGGCAATATCTTTTCCTTTTTCCCAAACTGGCCTTACCTTTCCCGAAAGCTGGCTTTAAATCTTCCTTCAAGCTACTCTGTTTGCCAAGTAATTGGGCCTCTGCTATTTAGTGCTTAGCCATCCGGCCTTCTTGCACAGTTTTACACTCTGCTATTTAGTGCTTAGCCATCCGGCCTTCTTGCACAGTTTTACAAATTTTTTATAAACTGGCACCCCCAAATGGCACTGGTTTAACTGGCACCCCCAAAAAACACAGTGCTCATCGAACATTCCATTGTCTATAAGTATTTCTGCTATTTAGTGCTTAGCCATCCGGCCTTCTAGCACGGTTTTACATTATGCTATTTAGTGCTTAGCCATCCGGCCTTCCTGCACAGTTTTACAAATTTTTTATAAACTGGCACCCCCAAATGGCACTGGTTTAACTGGCACCCCCAAAAAACACAGTGCTCATCGAACATTCCATTGTCTATAAGTATTTCTGCTATTTAGTGCTTAGCCATCCGGCCTTCTAGCACGGTTTTACATTATGCTATTTAGTGCTTAGCCATCCGGCCTTCTTGCACAGTTTTACACATTTCTTATATAAGCTGGCACCCCCAAATGGCACTGGTTTAACTGGCACCCCCAAAAAACACAGTGCTCATCGAACATTCCATTCTCTATAAGTGTTTTTCAAAATTGGCCACTCAGGTCATGAAATTAGAATTATTGGCACTCTCTTATCAGGTAAGTTAGCCAGTTCAGGAAATATGCAGAAGGCCATGCAAGTGCAGCAACTCGGGGTGGCACGGGCTGGGTTAGGTTAGGGGAAATAGACGCAGCTCCAGGAACATGTCAAAATCCGAGTGGGGATTAGGGTTGGGTTTAGGGTTAGGGTTAGGGGTTAGGGTTAGGGTTAGGGAGGGGTTGGGGTTAGGGTGGGGTTGGGGTTAGGGTTAGGGTGGGGTTGGGGTTAGGGTTAGGGAGGGGTTGGGGTTAGGGTTAGGGTTAGGGAGGGGTTGGGGTTAGGGTTAGGGGTTAGGGTTGGGGAGGGGTTGGGGTTAGGGTCAGGGAGGGGTTAGGGTTAGGGTTAGGGAGGGGTTGGGGTTAGGGTTAGGGTTAGGGTTAGGGAGGGGTTGGGGTTAGGGTTAGGGCTATGGATTGGTAAGGAAACTCAGATATAGACAAGCCCGGAGCCCACGTTGTGCACTGGCCTACTCCAAGTCACTAAGCACTCACATCTCCTCCGCCGCCGGTGACAAGTGGCAGGAAAATTGCCCTTAAACGTGTGTTTTTTTGTTTTACGGATGAGAACTGGACATTTGCCCACTCTCTCTTTCTCTTGCTAGCGAGAAGTGGACATTTGCCCACTCTCTCTTTCCCTTGTTAGCAACCCTTTCCCTTTTTGACCTTTTAAATGGAGGGTGTTTCCCCTTTTTTCATTTTAGCCAGTGACTTCTGATTTCATTCATTAATGCAGGACATTCGATTTCATTCATTAATGCAGGACATTTGCCTTTTCACAGATCCCCATGACGTCATTTTTAACGGTAAGTCTGTTGCAACGTTTCGGTTAATATAAACCTTCATCAGGCATAGACTTACCATTTTCTCTTCCTTTTTCCATTTTCCAAACTGGCTGCACATTTTTCCATGTTGGCTTTAATCCTTTTTCACGAGATGTTCTGTTCACCAGGTGATTGGGTCTTTGCTATTTAGCGCTTAGCCCATTAGCTTCCTTTCTCAGTTTTTTCTTCTTCTCTTTCCTTCCATTCTCTTTTCCTTTTTCCATTTTCCAAACTGGCTTTGCATTTTTCCATGTTGGCTTTAATCCTTTTTTCACGAGATGCTCTGTTTTCCAGGTGATTGGGTCTTTGCTAATTAGCGCTTAGCCCATTAGCTTCCTTTCTCAGTTTTTTCTTCTTCTCTTTCCTTCCATTTTCTTTTCCTTTTTCCATTTTCCAAACTGGCTTTGCATTTTTCCATGTTGGCTTTAATCCTTTTTCACGAGATGCTCTGTTTTCCAGGTGATTGGGTCTTTGATATTTAGCGCTTAGCCCATTAGCTTCCTTTCTCAGTTTTTTCTTCTTCTCTTTCCCTCCTTTGTCCAGGCAGTGGATAAAGACAGAATTTGTCAAATGGCACCCCCAAATGGCACTGGTTAAAATTGCACCCCCCAAAAAAAGTGTTAATTAAACATTCAGTTTTGTTTAGATTATTTTTCAAAAAATGGCCACTCATGTCCTGAAATTTGGACTATTGGCACCCCCACTGCTCGAAAACATTGGCACCCCCATACTCAGTGCTGTTCCAAACGCTCTCATCAGGTAAGTTATTCAGTTTCATGCGTCATTGTTTGTTTGTATCTTGTTTTTGTTGGTCCATAATCAGGCTTAGCCTCTCCATTTTCTTTTCCTTTTTCCATTTTCTTTTCCTTTTTCCAAGCTGGCTTTACTTATCCCCATTCTGGCTTTAAACATCCTCCCAGCTGCTCTGTTTTCCAAGTGAGTGGGCCTCTGCTATTTAGCACTTAGCCCACCAGCTTCCCATCTAAGTACTTTCGTTATTCTCTTTCCCCCCACTTCTCAGGCGGCAATATCTTTTCCTTTTTCCCAAACTGGCCTTACCTTTCCCGAAAGCTGGCTTTAAATCTTCCTTCAAGCTACTCTGTTTGCCAAGTAATTGGGCCTCTGCTATTTAGTGCTTAGCCATCCGGCCTTCTTGCACAGTTTTACACTCTGCTATTTAGTGCTTAGCCATCCGGCCTTCTTGCACAGTTTTACAAATTTTTTATAAACTGGCACCCCCAAATGGCACTGGTTTAACTGGCACCCCCAAAAAACACAGTGCTCATCGAACATTCCATTGTCTATAAGTATTTCTGCTATTTAGTGCTTAGCCATCCGGCCTTCTAGCACGGTTTTACATTATGCTATTTAGTGCTTAGCCATCCGGCCTTCCTGCACAGTTTTACAAATTTTTTATAAACTGGCACCCCCAAATGGCACTGGTTTAACTGGCACCCCCAAAAAACACAGTGCTCATCGAACATTCCATTGTCTATAAGTATTTCTGCTATTTAGTGCTTAGCCATCCGGCCTTCTAGCACGGTTTTACATTATGCTATTTAGTGCTTAGCCATCCGGCCTTCTTGCACAGTTTTACACATTTCTTATATAAGCTGGCACCCCCAAATGGCACTGGTTTAACTGGCACCCCCAAAAAACACAGTGCTCATCGAACATTCCATTCTCTATAAGTGTTTTTCAAAATTGGCCACTCAGGTCATGAAATTAGAATTATTGGCACTCTCTTATCAGGTAAGTTAGCCAGTTCAGGAAATATGCAGAAGGCCATGCAAGTGCAGCAACTCGGGGTGGCACGGGCTGGGTTAGGTTAGGGGAAATAGACGCAGCTCCAGGAACATGTCAAAATCCGAGTGGGGATTAGGGTTGGGTTTAGGGTTAGGGTTAGGGGTTAGGGTTAGGGTTAGGGAGGGGTTGGGGTTAGGGTGGGGTTGGGGTTAGGGTTAGGGTGGGGTTGGGGTTAGGGTTAGGGAGGGGTTGGGGTTAGGGTTAGGGTTAGGGAGGGGTTGGGGTTAGGGTTAGGGGTTAGGGTTGGGGAGGGGTTGGGGTTAGGGTCAGGGAGGGGTTAGGGTTAGGGTTAGGGAGGGGTTGGGGTTAGGGTTAGGGTTAGGGTTAGGGAGGGGTTGGGGTTAGGGTTAGGGCTATGGATTGGTAAGGAAACTCAGATATAGACAAGCCCGGAGCCCACGTTGTGCACTGGCCTACTCCAAGTCACTAAGCACTCACATCTCCTCCGCCGCCGGTGACAAGTGGCAGGAAAATTGCCCTTAAACGTGTGTTTTTTTGTTTTACGGATGAGAACTGGACATTTGCCCACTCTCTCTTTCTCTTGCTAGCGAGAAGTGGACATTTGCCCACTCTCTCTTTCCCTTGTTAGCAACCCTTTCCCTTTTTGACCTTTTAAATGGAGGGTGTTTCCCCTTTTTTCATTTTAGCCAGTGACTTCTGATTTCATTCATTAATGCAGGACATTCGATTTCATTCATTAATGCAGGACATTTGCCTTTTCACAGATCCCCATGACGTCATTTTTAACGGTAAGTCTGTTGCAACGTTTCGGTTAATATAAACCTTCATCAGGCATAGACTTACCATTTTCTCTTCCTTTTTCCATTTTCCAAACTGGCTGCACATTTTTCCATGTTGGCTTTAATCCTTTTTCACGAGATGTTCTGTTCACCAGGTGATTGGGTCTTTGCTATTTAGCGCTTAGCCCATTAGCTTCCTTTCTCAGTTTTTTCTTCTTCTCTTTCCTTCCATTCTCTTTTCCTTTTTCCATTTTCCAAACTGGCTTTGCATTTTTCCATGTTGGCTTTAATCCTTTTTTCACGAGATGCTCTGTTTTCCAGGTGATTGGGTCTTTGCTAATTAGCGCTTAGCCCATTAGCTTCCTTTCTCAGTTTTTTCTTCTTCTCTTTCCTTCCATTTTCTTTTCCTTTTTCCATTTTCCAAACTGGCTTTGCATTTTTCCATGTTGGCTTTAATCCTTTTTCACGAGATGCTCTGTTTTCCAGGTGATTGGGTCTTTGATATTTAGCGCTTAGCCCATTAGCTTCCTTTCTCAGTTTTTTCTTCTTCTCTTTCCCTCCTTTGTCCAGGCAGTGGATAAAGACAGAATTTGTCAAATGGCACCCCCAAATGGCACTGGTTAAAATTGCACCCCCCAAAAAAAGTGTTAATTAAACATTCAGTTTTGTTTAGATTATTTTTCAAAAAATGGCCACTCATGTCCTGAAATTTGGACTATTGGCACCCCCACTGCTCGAAAACATTGGCACCCCCATACTCAGTGCTGTTCCAAACGCTCTCATCAGGTAAGTTATTCAGTTTCATGCGTCATTGTTTGTTTGTATCTTGTTTTTGTTGGTCCATAATCAGGCTTAGCCTCTCCATTTTCTTTTCCTTTTTCCATTTTCTTTTCCTTTTTCCAAGCTGGCTTTACTTATCCCCATTCTGGCTTTAAACATCCTCCCAGCTGCTCTGTTTTCCAAGTGAGTGGGCCTCTGCTATTTAGCACTTAGCCCACCAGCTTCCCATCTAAGTACTTTCGTTATTCTCTTTCCCCCCACTTCTCAGGCGGCAATATCTTTTCCTTTTTCCCAAACTGGCCTTACCTTTCCCGAAAGCTGGCTTTAAATCTTCCTTCAAGCTACTCTGTTTGCCAAGTAATTGGGCCTCTGCTATTTAGTGCTTAGCCATCCGGCCTTCTTGCACAGTTTTACACTCTGCTATTTAGTGCTTAGCCATCCGGCCTTCTTGCACAGTTTTACAAATTTTTTATAAACTGGCACCCCCAAATGGCACTGGTTTAACTGGCACCCCCAAAAAACACAGTGCTCATCGAACATTCCATTGTCTATAAGTATTTCTGCTATTTAGTGCTTAGCCATCCGGCCTTCTAGCACGGTTTTACATTATGCTATTTAGTGCTTAGCCATCCGGCCTTCCTGCACAGTTTTACAAATTTTTTATAAACTGGCACCCCCAAATGGCACTGGTTTAACTGGCACCCCCAAAAAACACAGTGCTCATCGAACATTCCATTGTCTATAAGTATTTCTGCTATTTAGTGCTTAGCCATCCGGCCTTCTAGCACGGTTTTACATTATGCTATTTAGTGCTTAGCCATCCGGCCTTCTTGCACAGTTTTACACATTTCTTATATAAGCTGGCACCCCCAAATGGCACTGGTTTAACTGGCACCCCCAAAAAACACAGTGCTCATCGAACATTCCATTCTCTATAAGTGTTTTTCAAAATTGGCCACTCAGGTCATGAAATTAGAATTATTGGCACTCTCTTATCAGGTAAGTTAGCCAGTTCAGGAAATATGCAGAAGGCCATGCAAGTGCAGCAACTCGGGGTGGCACGGGCTGGGTTAGGTTAGGGGAAATAGACGCAGCTCCAGGAACATGTCAAAATCCGAGTGGGGATTAGGGTTGGGTTTAGGGTTAGGGTTAGGGGTTAGGGTTAGGGTTAGGGAGGGGTTGGGGTTAGGGTGGGGTTGGGGTTAGGGTTAGGGTGGGGTTGGGGTTAGGGTTAGGGAGGGGTTGGGGTTAGGGTTAGGGTTAGGGAGGGGTTGGGGTTAGGGTTAGGGGTTAGGGTTGGGGAGGGGTTGGGGTTAGGGTCAGGGAGGGGTTAGGGTTAGGGTTAGGGAGGGGTTGGGGTTAGGGTTAGGGTTAGGGTTAGGGAGGGGTTGGGGTTAGGGTTAGGGCTATGGATTGGTAAGGAAACTCAGATATAGACAAGCCCGGAGCCCACGTTGTGCACTGGCCTACTCCAAGTCACTAAGCACTCACATCTCCTCCGCCGCCGGTGACAAGTGGCAGGAAAATTGCCCTTAAACGTGTGTTTTTTTGTTTTACGGATGAGAACTGGACATTTGCCCACTCTCTCTTTCTCTTGCTAGCGAGAAGTGGACATTTGCCCACTCTCTCTTTCCCTTGTTAGCAACCCTTTCCCTTTTTGACCTTTTAAATGGAGGGTGTTTCCCCTTTTTTCATTTTAGCCAGTGACTTCTGATTTCATTCATTAATGCAGGACATTCGATTTCATTCATTAATGCAGGACATTTGCCTTTTCACAGATCCCCATGACGTCATTTTTAACGGTAAGTCTGTTGCAACGTTTCGGTTAATATAAACCTTCATCAGGCATAGACTTACCATTTTCTCTTCCTTTTTCCATTTTCCAAACTGGCTGCACATTTTTCCATGTTGGCTTTAATCCTTTTTCACGAGATGTTCTGTTCACCAGGTGATTGGGTCTTTGCTATTTAGCGCTTAGCCCATTAGCTTCCTTTCTCAGTTTTTTCTTCTTCTCTTTCCTTCCATTCTCTTTTCCTTTTTCCATTTTCCAAACTGGCTTTGCATTTTTCCATGTTGGCTTTAATCCTTTTTTCACGAGATGCTCTGTTTTCCAGGTGATTGGGTCTTTGCTAATTAGCGCTTAGCCCATTAGCTTCCTTTCTCAGTTTTTTCTTCTTCTCTTTCCTTCCATTTTCTTTTCCTTTTTCCATTTTCCAAACTGGCTTTGCATTTTTCCATGTTGGCTTTAATCCTTTTTCACGAGATGCTCTGTTTTCCAGGTGATTGGGTCTTTGATATTTAGCGCTTAGCCCATTAGCTTCCTTTCTCAGTTTTTTCTTCTTCTCTTTCCCTCCTTTGTCCAGGCAGTGGATAAAGACAGAATTTGTCAAATGGCACCCCCAAATGGCACTGGTTAAAATTGCACCCCCCAAAAAAAGTGTTAATTAAACATTCAGTTTTGTTTAGATTATTTTTCAAAAAATGGCCACTCATGTCCTGAAATTTGGACTATTGGCACCCCCACTGCTCGAAAACATTGGCACCCCCATACTCAGTGCTGTTCCAAACGCTCTCATCAGGTAAGTTATTCAGTTTCATGCGTCATTGTTTGTTTGTATCTTGTTTTTGTTGGTCCATAATCAGGCTTAGCCTCTCCATTTTCTTTTCCTTTTTCCATTTTCTTTTCCTTTTTCCAAGCTGGCTTTACTTATCCCCATTCTGGCTTTAAACATCCTCCCAGCTGCTCTGTTTTCCAAGTGAGTGGGCCTCTGCTATTTAGCACTTAGCCCACCAGCTTCCCATCTAAGTACTTTCGTTATTCTCTTTCCCCCCACTTCTCAGGCGGCAATATCTTTTCCTTTTTCCCAAACTGGCCTTACCTTTCCCGAAAGCTGGCTTTAAATCTTCCTTCAAGCTACTCTGTTTGCCAAGTAATTGGGCCTCTGCTATTTAGTGCTTAGCCATCCGGCCTTCTTGCACAGTTTTACACTCTGCTATTTAGTGCTTAGCCATCCGGCCTTCTTGCACAGTTTTACAAATTTTTTATAAACTGGCACCCCCAAATGGCACTGGTTTAACTGGCACCCCCAAAAAACACAGTGCTCATCGAACATTCCATTGTCTATAAGTATTTCTGCTATTTAGTGCTTAGCCATCCGGCCTTCTAGCACGGTTTTACATTATGCTATTTAGTGCTTAGCCATCCGGCCTTCCTGCACAGTTTTACAAATTTTTTATAAACTGGCACCCCCAAATGGCACTGGTTTAACTGGCACCCCCAAAAAACACAGTGCTCATCGAACATTCCATTGTCTATAAGTATTTCTGCTATTTAGTGCTTAGCCATCCGGCCTTCTAGCACGGTTTTACATTATGCTATTTAGTGCTTAGCCATCCGGCCTTCTTGCACAGTTTTACACATTTCTTATATAAGCTGGCACCCCCAAATGGCACTGGTTTAACTGGCACCCCCAAAAAACACAGTGCTCATCGAACATTCCATTCTCTATAAGTGTTTTTCAAAATTGGCCACTCAGGTCATGAAATTAGAATTATTGGCACTCTCTTATCAGGTAAGTTAGCCAGTTCAGGAAATATGCAGAAGGCCATGCAAGTGCAGCAACTCGGGGTGGCACGGGCTGGGTTAGGTTAGGGGAAATAGACGCAGCTCCAGGAACCATGTCAAAATCCGAGTGGGGATTAGGGTTGGGTTTAGGGTTAGGGTTAGGGGTTAGGGTTAGGGTTAGGGAGGGGTTGGGGTTAGGGTGGGGTTGGGGTTAGGGTTAGGGTGGGGTTGGGGTTAGGGTTAGGGAGGGGTTGGGGTTAGGGTTAGGGTTAGGGAGGGGTTGGGGTTAGGGTTAGGGGTTAGGGTTGGGGAGGGGTTGGGGTTAGGGTCAGGGAGGGGTTAGGGTTAGGGTTAGGGAGGGGTTGGGGTTAGGGTTAGGGTTAGGGTTAGTGGAGGGGTTGGGGTTAGGGTTAGGGCTATGGATTGGTAAGGAAACTCAGATATAGACAAGCCCGGAGCCCACGTTGTGCACTGGCCTACTCCAAGTCACTAAGCACTCACATCTCCTCCGCCGCCGGTGACAAGTGGCAGGAAAATTGCCCTTAAACGTGTGTTTTTTTGTTTTACGGATGAGAACTGGACATTTGCCCACTCTCTCTTTCTCTTGCTAGCGAGAAGTGGACATTTGCCCACTCTCTCTTTCCCTTGTTAGCAACCCTTTCCCTTTTTGACCTTTTAAATGGAGGGTGTTTCCCCTTTTTTTCATTTTAGCCAGTGACTTCTGATTTCATTCATTAATGCAGGACATTCGATTTCATTCATTAATGCAGGACATTTGCCTTTTCACAGATCCCCATGACGTCATTTTTAACGGTAAGTCTGTTGCAACGTTTCGGTTAATATAAACCTTCATCAGGCATAGACTTACCATTTTCTCTTCCTTTTTCCATTTTCCAAACTGGCTGCACATTTTTCCATGTTGGCTTTAATCCTTTTTCACGAGATGTTCTGTTCACCAGGTGATTGGGTCTTTGCTATTTAGCGCTTAGCCCATTAGCTTCCTTTCTCAGTTTTTTCTTCTTCTCTTTCCTTCCATTCTCTTTTCCTTTTTCCATTTTCCAAACTGGCTTTGCATTTTTCCATGTTGGCTTTAATCCTTTTTTCACGAGATGCTCTGTTTTCCAGGTGATTGGGTCTTTGCTAATTAGCGCTTAGCCCATTAGCTTCCTTTCTCAGTTTTTTCTTCTTCTCTTTCCTTCCATTTTCTTTTCCTTTTTCCATTTTCCAAACTGGCTTTGCATTTTTCCATGTTGGCTTTAATCCTTTTTCACGAGATGCTCTGTTTTCCAGGTGATTGGGTCTTTGATATTTAGCGCTTAGCCCATTAGCTTCCTTTCTCAGTTTTTTCTTCTTCTCTTTCCCTCCTTTGTCCAGGCAGTGGATAAAGACAGAATTTGTCAAATGGCACCCCCAAATGGCACTGGTTAAAATTGCACCCCCCAAAAAAAGTGTTAATTAAACATTCAGTTTTGTTTAGATTATTTTTCAAAAAATGGCCACTCATGTCCTGAAATTTGGACTATTGGCACCCCCACTGCTCGAAAACATTGGCACCCCCATACTCAGTGCTGTTCCAAACGCTCTCATCAGGTAAGTTATTCAGTTTCATGCGTCATTGTTTGTTTGTATCTTGTTTTTGTTGGTCCATAATCAGGCTTAGCCTCTCCATTTTCTTTTC